>NC_056526.1:124108794-124180523 GCF_019175285.1 Sceloporus undulatus
AATAATAATAATAATAATAATAATAATAATAATAATAATAATAATAATAATTTATTTATAAACCGCCCTGTGGTGAACCAATCCGGGCGGTTTACAACATTAAAATAACATACAGCATAAAAACAATATTTCCCTCCCCCCTTAAAATGTTATTAAACAACATATCTAATTTAAAACCACAATAACTAGTTAAAATAACAATAAATTAAACAAAATAATACCAATCAACAAACCACTGCAATTTCAGTTCTAAAGAAAAGAAAAGGGGGCTTTGGAGACATTACTGAGGAGGGGGAGATCCTGAGATCCTGAGGCTGGGATATTTCAGTCTGGGAAGGCCTGCCTGAAGAGATCTGTCTTGACAGCCTTTTTGAAGCTATCCAAAGATATTACTTGATGGATCTCGTCCGGCAGGTCATTCCAGAGCCTGGGAGCGATAGCAGAAAAAGCCCTCCGGGAGGTCGCCACAAGCCTTGATTTTTGAGGCTGCAACAAGTTCCTCCCAGAGGACCAGAGAGCGCGGGGAGGATTGTATGGGAAGAGGCGGTCTCTGAGATAGCTTGGACCCAAGCCATTTAGGGCTTTAAAGGTAATAACCAACACCTTGTACTGGGCCCGGAAACCAATAGGCAGCCAGTGGAGGGACCTCAAAACCGGAGTGATATGGTCCCTTCTAGATGTTCCTGACACAAGCCTGGCTGCCATGTTTTGAACCAGCTGTAGTTTCTGAACCAGGCACAAGAGTAGCCCCATGTAGAGCGCATTACAGAAGTCAAGGCGTGAGGTTACCAGCGCGTGCACAATAGTCTCAAGATCCCTTACTTCCAGAAAAGGGTGCAGCTGGTGTATCAGCCGAAGCTGATAACAGGCGCTCCTGACGGTCGCATTCACCTGATTTGTCATCAGGAGCGACGAGTCAAGGAGCACGCCCAGACTGCGAACACAGTCACTAGAGGAGAGAAAGCAGGAATAGTAATGCTCCAGTGCATGTGCATACATGCACACAATATCTTCACCTTCCCCAGTGCTTTGGCTGCCTTGCCTCAACTAATCAAGGCACCAGGGAAAGAGGGGTGAGCACACGTGGATCTCTCCCACTTCCCCCAGAGTTTGGGTGGCTAGTGTCCCCCCGAAGCGCTAGGCAGCCACAGTTGGTGACACCAACATTAGGGATACCGCTCCCTCAGAGAAGGACAAAAGCAAACTACCATCTGAGCAAATCTCTCCAGGAAAACTCTGTGATCAGTTCACCTTAGGATTGACGAAGTCGGAAATGGCTTGAAGGCACACAGCAACATCACTTACTTCTGTTACCCTATCTCCAACAACTTGTAAACATGTTGAGAATTCATTTATATTTAAACAGCCCATTTCCCTTACAAAAGTCCTGCCAGTTTATCTCTATTATACACTAATTATAGATCTACTTTATATTTCCCCTTTAATACAGTGTTTCAGATACATTTTTCTCCTACCAAAGTCAAACTCAGCAGGATGTGCTTCCCGGGATACACTGCCTTACTTTGAAAAAGTAAGGCCCTTTTTATAAATTCTCTTCTTGTCCAATCATTATTAGTATTACAAAGCTGTTAATGAGGGATTGCCTCACTTGCACAGTGGCTTTTACTTTAGTTCCTTTTTTTCACCTCTCTGCCTGTGGTGCATCTCCAAACATCTGAAGGAACATTATCTACTGATTGACAGGAAACATAGTTAAATAGCTTCTCCATTTTAAAAAAATGAAGAAGAAATAAGGTGAAATACAAAAAATATTATCAACAAAAGTAATTAAATCTAGCTCTAACTCTCAATGCACATTTCATGTCTTCACTGAATGTAACATTTCCAATGCATTCTCTGATATTCTACTTGGACCTTTCATCTGCATCACAAAGTCAATTATGTCCACATCTGAACTGTTATGCTTTCCACACAAGCACTCATCCCCTCAAATTCTTTTTCTCCATTGATAATGTCCACCCAGTCTTTTGAGCAGGCATGTTGTTTTTTTCTTCATGCAATATCTCCTTCATTCTCCCCAAGTCAATTAACTGATAAGTTCTACATCATCTCCCTTTATTATATCACAAAAATGTGTCCCATTCTTTTTTTATCCTTTGTGGGGGGAAAATCTACATCATACTCTGGTTGTGCTTCACCTTGGACTCAGAAGAGGCAAGTGTCATTGAAACGTGATTAAAACATGGTAATAGCATGACTGGGAGAAGATTATCACCCCCCCAGATGCTCCACCCGTTCATGTCCTGTTGAAACATTTCTGTTCTCTTCTCAAGAAAGCTAATCATAAAAGGGTCCTTTTTGTCATGCTGAAAAAATCCATTTGGAAAAAAGCACGCTTTTACATCCATCTCCTTTGGGAAGGAGAATAGAAGTGATATGGCAGCATTTGGGAAGGCAAGGAGAAAGCCATTTCTCTCCTGCTCTTTTTTGGTTTTCTTGTCTCATGCAATAAGGCTTTTACACAATGACATCTGTCTTGCTTACTTCAAACTCTGCTTCAGCAACCATCTTTACATGAATCAATTGATACATTTCTCCACTTGTTGTGCTTTGCCAAGGCCAACTCTTCCCAAATGACATGGTGACCCACTACATTGCTTATATCCACTTGAACTGCATATGTGGAGGACATCCACTTCTTTTGCTCCTGCACTTGAAACATCTCTGGAGAGGTTTCTAAAGCACAGGCCCATGCTTTAATAGTTTCACTAGAGTAAAGGCCCTTTCTCAGAGAGATATGTTACAAGTACAATGGTATAGAGAACCTATGCCTTTTGAAAACATTGTTTGGAGTTTGTTATATGTTCTATTCCCTAGTGCACTCCGCTTTACTGAGTGTTATCATCTTTGTACAATCTTATTATATGCCCATACCACAACAGTCTCTGCTGTGATATGTGGTGCTGGAGGAGAAATCCAGCACTACATTTCAAACAAGCTGATTTTCTTTCTGTAAGCTTTCTTCATTATCCAGCTTTCACAACCATACATAGAAATTAGAAATTTCTTACATGGCACCAAAACCTTTTTTTTTTAAAGATGTGGGGGTGGGTTTAAGAAGAGGATAATCAATCGTATGTATTAATGGTTAATATAATCACATTTTCCTTTTCTGTTTAATCCTGCCTCTACCTTCCTTCACTTTCTCTGTGATTGCCCCCTACACTGAATGTTAAGGTAGGACTATACTTTCCTTCCAGAGCAAATAGCACTGGAATGTTAAGGAAGGACTAGATGTTCTTTCAGCAGCAAATAGCAACTGTGAGAAACTCCAATCCAGACTGAGACCAAAAGGTAAAAGCCCATCTTATCTCATGAACTGGTTATGATCAAGATCATACATAGACACATCCTGCGACTGCAGCTTAGTCAACCTACACAATGTGCCTGGCTAAGGGGCCATTCATGCAATTAATATCATGTCTAGTTTGGGCCTTAGACTGTGAAATCTTTATGGCATGGATGTGTGTTTTTGTACTTGTCAGGAATTGTGAACATAGTGATAGTAATAATAATAGTGATAATAATAATTTGGCCAAAATAATCTTGTTTTTTGTGCCTTCAAGTCTTTTCTGAGTTATGGAAACCCCAAGGTGAACCTATTATGGGAATTTCTTGGCAAGGTTTGTTCAGAGAGAGTTTGCCTTTGCCTTATTCTGAGACTGAGAGATTGTAACTTTACTAAGATCACCCATTGAGTTTACATGGCTAAGCAGAAATTAAAATCCTGGTCTTCAGAGTTGTAGTCCAATAGTCAAACCACTATATCACTCTGACGACAACAACAACATAAATCACTAAAGGTGAAATCTAGCAGCAACAAAATATATGACTTTTCCTATCCTTTCTAAAAGTTTCTTTTTATATAGCCAATTGCTCAAGAGGCTCAATAATCCTGGAATATGCTACTTCTAGGGTTAATTTAAAAAAAGGTCTGTCTTTTCATTTGTTTTTATAGTAATTCACTACAAAAGCATCCAAAGACTTCCACAGAGTCTGTCTAGTTGTTGCACAATATTAAACAGACATCCTCTTTTTCCTCTCCTCAGATAATGTAACTATATTTATAATTCACAAAGGCTGCCTATTCAAGTTCTCAGTGGTTGGGAGGTGACCCTCCACGGTGACCCATTGTATCCTTACTGATATTCAAGTGTCTGAGAGCACATGCTATTGAAAGCAACGTTTTGAGGATTGAAGTGAATTACAATCTGTTTGAATATAATTCACTTTCAATTCACCTCTAGCATTCTGTCACATTTCAGTAAGGTGTGCAGTGCCAAAGTTCCTTTTTATTGCCAGGCTTTCAAATTTGTTCTAAGCTTCTTGGAACTGATTAAAGACATTTTAACTTACCATTAAAGGTGTCATTTAGAAAAGGGAAGAGAAGATTCTGTATCTGTACCCACTACATTTTAGATTGTATTTATTTATAAGCACAGGGGCAGCCAAAGTTCTTCCCAGCAAATGTAAGGGGAGGGGGACATATGTTTTGGAAATAAACTTAAAAAAATGATCCACACCCAATGCTCAACTAACTGCATTGGCCCAGTTAAATGAATTATGATTATTCTATTATCACCGAGAGAAGCATGTTGCACTAGTTTGCAAGAATGAGGAGTCTTATTCCCCCCCACACACACACACAAAGAGATAGATCATCCCCAATTCTTCACTCACATGGTTGAGCAAACATGGATTTTAGAAGCTAGGTAGTCAAACTTCTTGGCCCAAACAGATGAATATGTTTATTTTTATTTTAATCTCCTTTCCATCTCCTTTACGATGAAATATACAATATTTTTGATTTCACATTTTGGTTTTTTTAAAAACAATGACAAGAGAAACTAAATTCTGTCTAAATAGTATTTGTGGGAAAGCCTGAGCAATTAAAATGTTCCTTGCGATGAGAACAGTCAATGGGTTGAGTGTTTTTGTAGGAATCAAGTCTTATAATTTCTCTCCTCAATCACAGTGGTTCTACCAAAGTTGTCCTGTCTCCATCAGAGATGTGATTTACATAACAAAAATGTGTTAATTTAACTGAATGTATGCAATCTATGCATGAGATCTGGTTTTGTCTAGAATAATTGCTCTGATTCATGAAATAAGTGCCTAATAAGCATGTTAATTTCCACACCAAAAGTATGCATAGCATCTCAGAACAAGAAGTAGCAAGAGTGACTTTCCCCCCTTCCATTAGTCACCCACCCAACCACCATCTTTGCTCCTGTTCCCATTCATTCCTTTTGGTTGCTGCAGTCCAACCAAAGAGATCTGCATAAAGGAAAAACTTTCCATCTACATACCACTTGTTGCCTCAGATGACAAGTCCAATTTAAAGTAAAGGAAAGTTTTCTCGTTTTCTTCCTCAGCTTCCAAGCCACTGAAATGGATAAACTGAGCTCAGAACATGTATAATCCTGTTCCTCCCACAACTGTTAGGCCTTTGCAATAAATTATTTCACAACTCTGGTAAAAGCAATCTATGTGTGTATGACAGAGCGAAAGGATGTACAGAACCTCAAATACACTAGCATGAAGAGAGAAACTGGATCTTTTTATGTCTACTTCTCGTCACTCTCAACTACTGTTTATCTGTCTCTCTTCATGTTGCCCCTTGCTGCGTACCCTCCAACTCTCTCAGTTTGGCAGGTATCATCCTGACCAATCTTCTGTCATCCAATTTTTGTTCTAGCTGCTTTAAAAATGTCGCAATTTCACTTTCCCCCAACAGATTGCCCATCCCTATGGATCTTTCATTGGAAGTACAGTTACAGAAGAATGCTGGCTAATTCTTGAGGCATGAAAAAGGTAGAATGTAATGTCAGATATATGCTTCAGTGCATTATGTTTGTTCATTTCAACAGAGTCAGCTGAGATGAAATTTTGATGTCGCCTTGGAGTCAGCTTCATACCTAGGATTAGGTATGCAGACAATTTTCCTAATATTTACACAGACCAAGAACTGGATTAATTCATAAACTATATTACTTAATGTGAATTTCTTTTCCATCTCTAGATACAGAGCTTCTGTTAGAGCTAGCAACCTTAGCATACCTATATTTAGTAGTTCTTAGTTCATAATATGTATTCAGATATTTCCTGTTGGGCTTAGACCCACCCTCTCTCATCCTTCATCAGTTATCTTGCAGTTCATCTGAATTTGTAGTCTGCAGTTCTCTCTTTTCATCTTTGAAGTGCACATATTACTGAGCACCAGAAGATGTTATGAAACTATGAAACCTACTTTGTATATTTTTACCAAAGAAGATTAACCTGCATTATTTCTCCACTAATCCCTGTGTGATGTGGTAGTATGGGACTGATTGTTGATCACTGATTTCTTGCAAATACTAATTACTCTGCCTATGCAGCTGCTGCATGCAATTTGCAGGCAATATGCAGGAAAGAGGATGGGTTGGCAAAATGAATTGTGGCAGCATCCAAATTCAGTATTAGTAAGCAACCCTCACCCCAAAATCTTTCCTGGCAAAAAGTTTGGGATATGGTCCCTCACATCTTTGGAGCATATGACTGTATGGCAAAGATGGGGTCAGAAAGGGGGAAAGGCAACCAACCCTTATTTTACTTTCATTAATGAGGCAGCTAGGACATAATAGGAATGGAAAGAATATTGAAAGACTCAAGAGCAAAAAGTGAGAGAAGAGTTTCTTGACTTCCCAGAAATCTGACAATGAGAATTCTTCCTCAGTCCTCTTTCTTGCCCCCGCCCCCCCCCCCCAAGTTTTTCAATAGACACAAGGGCTACAATACTCCCCATGCAGCCCAGATATATTCTTCTCCTGCCCTTCCCTTATCCATATAGTTTCTTGCAGAGATATGTAGAAGATTGCTATCAGTACATTGTGATAGTCCCCATACCAATAGGAAGTCTGCCAATCACTATATGTCTATACCAGCAGGAGAGTATGCAGTTCATCTGCCAATGGCTATGATAGCCATTGATCAGAGATCCTCCATGCTCACCTGCCCATCACACCCTCATACTAGCTACACAATGGCCATGTGATTGGGAGGGAGCTGAGCAAGGGTCCTCCATCAACAGATATGATTGCCATCCATGCCATTGAATGAAGATCTTTAAAGCTTGTCTCATGGCTGTGCAGAACACCAGCTAAAAAGCAGAGTGGGGAGAGCAGACTTTCTCCTCCACATGAGAACATAAAAAACTGCTAAAAAGCTAAATCCAAAACTGTTCAGTTTTCGAACAGAACACATTCTTGCAGTGAGGAGAAATACGTTTAAATTACTCCTTCTCTCCTGTGAGAAGAAGTAATTTAAACAAGCCTGTACATACAAACCAAATTATTTTTGACAAGAAAATACAAAAGCAACAAAACATGATAAAATGGTTATTCAAATTCATTTTTCTAAAGCTTTTAGGGCTTCCCAATCCACGTATTTTAACTCTTCTAGGGGTTTGTATAGCATTTAAAGAAACAGCTCATTACAGAATCTATCCAGAGGCAGCAAGTGTCTCTTTCGATAATATGAAAGTAAATGTGCACATAGTCAAGAAGAAAGGTTTCACAGCACTAGGTGAAAAGAAATTAAAGGTTTAAAAATGGGGGAGTGACTGAAATCCTTTAGCTATTTTCACACGCTAAAAATGGTATACTGTGCAATCTTAGGAAATCAATATAGAGCTTTGAGGCTTCACAGTATTAGAGTTGCAGTTATTCCTTGCCTATGCAGCCAAGACTAAGCTAAAGCATCACAATGAGCATGACTAATTATCAGTTATAGTACTTTCTGTACGGCTATCATTGCATGGGACTGGAAAACATTCCTCTCTGAGATCCTGAGAACTGCTAACAGACAGTGTAGTGTGGATAGTACTGAGGAAGAAAAATAACTGCTTTGGCATTGATTCAAGAAGTACCTGCCTGTATGTCAATTGTAGATTGTATATTATATATGTGGCAGTTATGAGGAATATACTAGCTTTTCCTGACCTCAACAAGCATTCACACATTTACTACATTTTACCCAAATAGTAGGGATATGACTCATTGGTTCTATTTGTAGGGCCATTTAAGTTTCCTAAGACTTTAGCATTTCTGAAGGAAACAAAAATATTTAAATATCAAAATGTCAAAGCCAAGCCTGTTAGGGTCTAGCTTTAAATTATCAGAGTAGAAGAAGCTTCCAATTCGGAAAAAATGGCTGCTGAAGTAATTTAAGGTGACCAAATTCAGCAACAGGAAGCCACTTTGAGAGAAAAGTCCATGCAATAACATCAGCCTAACTTGCAAATTTGAGCCAAATTCGGAAGAGGTAAGTCAGGCATCAGAGGAGGTGCGATAATCTCCAATTTCTGCTACCCTTGCTAATTTAAAACTAGGCCCTAACAGACTTGGCTTTGACATTTTGATATTTAAATATTTGTTTCCTTCAAAAATACTAAAGCCTTAGGAAACTTAAAATACTCTACAAATAGAAATCAGGTTATTTACTAGCATTAAAACTGCAAATGTTTCAGTACAGCTTTTTGGTTCAAAAAATTAAAAATAAAATTTGTTTAACAATGTATGTTGCAACAAAAATACAACAGGAAATGTATGATTGCATGCATTGTTGCAGTTATGTGCTGTCAGGTCTTTTCTGACTATAGATATGGTTATTTACACTGCAGAACCACCTGTCAGCTGTGGCCTACTCCAGACATAGGTCAAGGAAGATGTGCCCTTACTATATATGTGAACAAAGCCATACACATAGCTCCAACAATTTTCAACTCAGTAGGAAAACTCAGGGGAGAAATATTTGCGGTCAGAGAAAAAGAACCTAGTGAAACATAACAGATAATATTACTGGATCATTGGCCCACATAGAGCCAGAATTGCTCTCTCTCTCTTGATAAGAATATTTGGACACCACCATTCAATCAGATTACAATTATGAAAACTGGCCTGCTTGTTCTGAAGCCTTCTAGGCTTATATCTTTAAGAGATAACAGAGAGCAGATGGTAGCATTTACATAGTGCTGTCATATCTGCCAATATTTCAGATATCAGAACCAGGACACATGTGGCCAAGCAACCTCAGAGCATGGTTGAAATAACCAAAGTTATTAATGAGCAACAACACATAGGTTAGGACAGGCTACAACAGTTTGCTTTTGCCTGAATCATCTGGGAAAGACAAGAGTCCACTCCCCCTCCCCTCTCCTGCTGAGTAAATTGAATGCAAACTTCTTTTTTCTCTTTGAACTCAGTTGGCAGCAATTGAAGTAAGCTGAGGAAAAAAGGGGAAAGTGGGAGGAGGAGAATGACACTGGGACATTTAAAGCTGTTGGAAAGAGTCAAGATTGTCCCTTCCAAATCAGGATAGTTGGGGATAGGTTTGGGCTGTTTGAGCTGTGTTGTTAGTCTCCCATAACTTTGTGCTCTTACAACCTTTTGGACTACAATTCCCATTTTCTTTGGCCATCACTCAGTGTTCAATGGGTAGTTGGACTATGTAGTCCTTGCAAGGGACCATATTGGAGAAGCCTAGTTTAAGTGATTCCCTTGACAAATCTTTATCGTTCCATACTGCTGGCGGTGGTCATGTTTGTGTGGATATGTAAGAAGTTAGTCTACAACTTGGGTGGACAGAGAGAGTGGGAGCCAATTTTTGTCCACATCCCTGGCAGACTGCACCAGTGTGGTAAAGCTCTCAGAAACTGTTTAAAAAAAAAAAATCTGGATGATGCCGAACTGCTGCAAGCCCCTATAGTCTGCAAGGATAATGAAACATTCAATTAAAAATGTTTTTAAATCCAGAGAGTGCAAAAGGTGATACAGATGAATAGCAGGAATATAGAAACTAGGAGATTGATGGAAAAAACAAGGGGGTTTGGATCAGAGGTGATCTTGGGCAAGAAATAACAATATATACTGCACAAGTGGAGGTTCTACATTTTATTAGAGAATATATTGTATGTACCTCCATCATAGTATTGCACTGATCACCAGCAATGAATGAAAATTATAATGAAAAAAAACTGCTGCAAACCCCAGCCTTTTGGTCCCCAGTCCCCCTACATACCTTAGAAATACAGTAGAGCCCCTCCCCATCAGTCAGAAATGAGCTGAAATTGAAACAAGAAGTGAGAAGCATCACTTCTGGTTTAAATTTCTGGCTTATTTGGGTGTTCCAGCATGTTTTTTAAGGTATGTGGGAGGGTTTAGGTGAATTGGAAAGAATTAAGCAATTTTGAGCATTTGGGATTATTAGAAATGAAAAATCATCCCAAAATTTATTTATTTATTTATTTATTTATTTATTTATTTTTGCAGTCTGGGGGCTTTGGACCAGACTTTGTCCACCTCAGGTCTACAACTATTTTCTAGTGAGTAGTCCACAGTAAAATTAAAATAGGGCACTTATCAGTTCACCCTTTTAACTGCTATCCTAATCTTTGAACCATAAAATCCAATGTGAGGAGTTATTTTGCCAGTCTAGCCCAAAAATGACTTTAAGGGAAACATGCTGATTAGCATAATGACTTGTAATGCTTTACATTATATAATGTTCAATAAAGTAAAAAGTTTAGGGACAATGAAAATAACCCATCTTCATTTTTGGACAGCTTCACTTTAATCATTGAACAGTATCATAGGATACTGTCTTAGCTAACACAGTGGTGTTGTTCTGATGAAATGTTGCTATTATGAATTCAATATACTTTGTTGTGCTCTTATCTGATATTACATAGATACAACATTCCAGTTATTTCATTTCCTTCAGTGTCAGATATATTGAAAACAAACCTGAGCTTCTCTTTACATAGATATTTTTAAGAAAAACAAAAACAAAAGGTGTTGCAATTGATATCATTCTTGCAGTAGTTCCAATGTGCTATAAGGTTTTGAAACTCTTTACTATGACCTCTACATTATTACCTTTCTTCCCCAATCCCCTTCACCCAATTTAACTATAGATCAATATAGTTATTTATTTCAAAGTTTTATATCCTGACTTTCTCCCACAATGGGATTCAAAGTGGGTTCAGTTCCCCATATTTACTTCCCCACTTTTCTAAATAACATGCATACCCATTGCACAATTTCCCAGTCTGAACTCAAAATGCATTAGGCATAAACAGTAGAAAAGCATTTCAATTTTTAAAGTAATCTCTTCTGTTGGAATGAAAATGTCAAAAATAACAGCCTAGTGTTGTAGATATCAGCCAGAGACTGAAATTTTTATTTTATGAAACCTCTGCAGAGGTAGGGGACCAATTAAGATGGTCCATCCAAGGAAGTTGATGGATCCTGATGGAATTTTGATGGCTCTTGGGAAGTTTTCTGTCACCTGGGCGGGTGACTGTTGAAGCTCTGGTCAACCTCTGGAATGGGGAAATGTCCAGGGTGGTGGACATAATAGCTCCCTAGTGTTCCCATTTATGGAGTAGAGACAAGCCAGCCCCCTGGTTTTCCAGAGAGTTAGCAGTGATGAAGTGAGTGTGACATCGACTAGAAGAATGCTGGCAGAAGGCTTGAAACAAATCTGACTGAATATGGGCTAGATTCTATTTAGAAGCCTACTCTGTGGCAGCATGGGCAACAAAGAAATTACTTTTTTATGCCAGCATTGCATCTGCAGGGAGTCATCCAGCAGATATGTTCCAAGTGGTCAGAGGTCTATTACACATATGTCCTCAAGCAGAAAATGCATACCACATCGCAAACCACTGTGAAGAATTTGCTGGCACTTTGCATATAAAGCTGATCAGATCTGCTCTGATTTTGATGCTGCAATTGATACAGTGCCAATGGATGTAACCTTGGCACCTGTTTGTCCAATGTTAATGGACATTTTTTCCATTTGTTCAGCCATGTGATGTGGACAGGATCCTCAGAGAGGTGAGGGCCACCACACATGTCTTAGGTCCTTGTCCTTCATGGATATCAAACAGACCAGAGGATCTTTCTGAGTGAAGGGTGTAGTCCATGCCTCCCTATAAGAAGGCAGTGTTCCAACTTTCCCAAAGGAGGCACTTGTGAGGGCTTTATTGAGAGCCATCCCTGAATCCAACTATAATGGATAATTATTGACCAGTGTCCAAACTACCATTTTTGAGCAAAATACTGGAATGTGTGGTGGCTTCCCAACTCCACAAATTTCTGGATGAAATGGATTATCTAGATCCATTTCAATCTGGTTTCAGGCCTGGCTATGGAAGAGAGACAGCCTTGGTCACCTTGCTGGATGACCTATGCAGGGAACTGGACAGGGGAAGTGTCTCCCTGTTGGTGCTAGACCTCTCAGTGGCTTTTGATACCACTGACAATGGTATCCTTCTCAGTTGCCTCTATAGAATGAGACATGGAGGTACTGTTTTACAGCTGCATTTTCCCTATGTCAGTTGCAGTTCTCCAGATGCTGCTGGGCTACAATCCTCTCCCTCCATCTTCTCTAGCTACACTGGCTACAGCAAATGGGAGTTGCATTCCAGTGCCTAGAACAGATACACAATGGGAGTAAAAACACTGACCTGATTGCATATTATGGACTGCACAGTGTAGATGCACAAATCTTGACTGGGCAGCAGTTGGTATGTAAGACCTTAAAAATCAAGTCAGGTTTTTAAAAATCCATTTATATTCTACATCACTTTGGGATGGGCTCAAAAGTTAGATTTCAGGGAAGCCAGCAAACTGTTGCACTTAACAAATATACACCATGAAAATGCATTATCATAATAACAGCAGTCACAACAGTAATGAGAGTGGAAACTGATCAAAAAATCAAAGTAAAGTTTGACAAGAGAGATAAACAGTGTGAAGGGGGGAAGCATCTTAATGCATTTGACTGTCAGTATCAGAAGACAGACAAACCAGTCCATCAAGGCACAATTATTTAAAAAAGCATTTGGAAATAAGAAGTCCCCACACATCAACAATAAATCATATGTACATACTTATCTGTGTGCACGCACTCTCTCTCTCATCCACACTGCAGAAGTAATCCAGTTTGACACCACTTTTAACTGTCATGGCTCAGGGCTATGGCATTCAGGGAATTGTAGTTTGTTGTGGCACCAGAACTCCCTGAAAAAGAAGGCCAAATGCCTGCCAAAACTATAGTTCCCACAGTTCCATAGCATTGATCCAAAACAGTTTAACTGAATTATTTCTGCAGTGCAAATGCAGCCCCCCTCACACACCGGGGGGGGGGGGGTTTGAGCCAAGAATATGAAGGAATGGTACAAAAATCCCCAGAAAAGTTGTAAAAATGTATGAGGAAGGTTGCAGAGCCACATGGCCTAGTCCTGCCCACAGTGTGCTTTGGTGCTAGAATCAAAGGTGGGTTACATACTGCCATTTGGGACGTCCTCAGGACGTCCCAGTTTTAAAAAGGGGCGTCTCTTCTAGACGCCCCTACTCCTGTTACGGACTCTGTCCATAACAAATGACGGCGGCCGTTCCACACGGCCGCTGCCATCTTGATGTAGCGGACGCTGTGCATCCGCACATTGTGCGGCACTTATGATGTCGCGAGGGCGCCATTGGCCCCTCGCGACGTCATAAGTGCGCCACAGGAAGAAGCTCCATTTTGGAGCTTCTTTTTTGCTCTGCGAGGGAGTCGTGTGGTTTGGCTGCTGTGGCTCCCTCGTGGAGCAAACAGCAGCGCCGGCAGACTGCCGCAAAGCGGCGGTCTGTAAAGTACCAAAGTGAAGCTAAAAAGTATCATAAGAGCCTAATGCATCCTGATGTATGTATGCAGGGCTGCTACATGTGAGCCGGAACCAACATGAAGCCCTCTTCATGTGGAAGTCTTCATGCATACAGTGTCTCAACTTGCCAGCAACTGCATGGAGGTATTGTTTATTTGTTTGCCTCCAGCATGACGGTGAAATGACCATCAGTTTCCCCATAATTTGCATACATAGCCTCTGCATAAAGGGAGCCTCCTTGCCATTTGTTAAACAAGGAACATATGCAACAAATGAGGATGGCAAGACAGTACTGGCCAAATGATTCACATGGCCCATCCCTACATTATACTTAAAAAAAAATAGCCAATGCAACAAAGGAAGCAGCTATTGTAATGTCCATAAATATGTGCACAAATGTGCTTCACAAATGGGAATACTTCACAAATCTGTACAGAAAACATCTCACCATCTTGGCCAGTGCGGAGGAAAGTATTGTGTTTTTTCATCCCCTCTCACAAAAGTGAAATAAGCAAGGACATAACCCCATGCACACACATCTATTCACATCTGTGTATATTAGGTGACTTGAAGGCACATACACACACATACTTATTTGTGCATATTAGTGCAAGTGCATGCTTGTTTTCCCAAGAGCTTATCTTTATATTACCTTAAACCATTTATTCTAAGCTCCCACTTTTCTTCCCAATAACTTTCACAACAAAAGACTGTTCTAATCATGGTGCAGAAAAGACTGCCCTGGAAGCTAAACTGATAGCTTTAAATGTACTGAGGGCACACCATCAATGAATATTAATTCACATTTCCATTTCAGACTGAAAGTTCTGGATGTGTGGCAGCAGCATTGCTTCTAAATCACCTTGTTAAATAGCAGTTACAAGTATAATGCATTACACAAATTGTTAATATAATAAAGTAGGCCCTTAGTATCACTGGGGTTTGGCTCTAGGACTCTCTATGGATACCAAAATCTATGGATACCCATGTCGCATTATATACAATGGGGTTGTAAAATGTGTAGTGTAATGGTTTGAGTGTTGGACTACAATTCTGGAGAACAGGGTTTGATTCCCAGCTCAGCCATGAAACCTACTGAGTGACCTTGGGCAGGTCACATGCTCTCAGCCTCAGGGGGAAGCAATGGCAAACCTCCTCTGAACAACTCTTGCCAAGAAAACTCCATGATAGGTTTGCCTTAGGGTTGCCATAAGTCGGAAACAATTTGAAGGCACATAGCAACAACAACAACAGTAAAATGGTATCCATTATATAAAATAGTAAAAACAAGGACCCTTTTTTGGCGGGGGGGGGGGGGGGCAGGGGAGAATATTTGTTAATTATGGTTGGTTGATGGTGTGGATGCAGAATCCGTGGATTTGGAGGGCCGACTGTATCATACTTTTTAGCTTTCACCTTTCAAATGAGATGATTCTACTGGGTAATTATCCCATTTCCCTCAATGCATTATACATTCCTTGGACTAAGGAGGACTGGTATACTTGCCAGTTTTTACTCTGGCAACCCTAGATATGAATTATGAGTTACTACCATACAAAAGCTTTTACTGAAAATGTGCATGTTGGATGACTGCATATAGATTTTGCTTTATGAAGCAACACTGTTTTACTTGCTGCTAAAAATGGTATTCTCAACATTTGAGGTCTGAGTTTCATGTATTTAGTTCCACTGACACCTGTTGTCAAGTTCAGGCTGGCTATTATCACCTAACAAGTCACATCTTACTGCCTCAGGGGAATATCTACTCCTTCTTTTTTCCCCTTAGGGTTGAGCAGCTGAAATTTAACTGTGCTTTTGGAAAGATGGGCTTAACACTATCACTTTCATTGTGAAGGAACAGCAGCCAATAAATTTATCCTTTTTCTCCCACAGCCAGGCAACCTCTTGCCTCCTCCCCAGTGTGATACCTGCAGCTATTAGCTCTGCTGCCTCGTGAGAGGGAAGTGAGGATGCACGCAGAAGACAGAAATTCCTATTTACTTGCCTTATTTGCTTGGTTTCTCTGGGGCTCATGCATTGAAGAATCATTCCAAGTTCTTCCTGAGAATGATGGTCCTCATTCTTTTATTCCATCCCGCAAAAGTTGTGGAGGGAGGAGGCATCCCAAGAATTTACTTGGGTAATGTGGCTTAGAGAAAGGAAAACTTTATTTTACACTCCATTTCTTCTAATAAGTAAAAGCCAGCATACACATATCTCCTTCCTGCTCCAGCTCCACATTAACCCTGGGCACACCATATTACCAAATTACAGCACTATTGTTCCACTTTAACTTCCATGGTTCCATTCTCTGAAACCCTGGGATTTGCTGTTTGGTGAGGAATTAAAGCACACTTCCTCCAGATCCCAAATGCCCCTCACTAAACTGCCAACCCCAGTATTCCATAGGTCAGAACAATGTGGTTAAAGTGGAATCATAGTCCTATAATTCTGTAGTGTGAATAACTCCCCTGTGAAGTAGATCAAGATGAGAGATATACACTGCCCCAAAGTCATCCAATTTGTGTCTTAGCTAGAGTAGGATAGTATCTGGATTTTTTGGCACTTGCTAATGTACTCTGCAGTAGAAGTCTCGATCTCAGTGTAATCTATTGCACAAGATGGAGGAGTTAAGAACACATTTTCAGATTCTTGGAGAAGAATAAACACGATTAACAGTATTGGGAATGTTTATCATTTTCCATTCTTAAAGTAGTTCAAATATGCTTTTGTGAATAAGTGTCTAGAAATATGACTGTTTTTTTAAAGCAGCTTAATTGGTTAAACCACTGCTTGATTAAGCCAACAGTGTGCAGTAGATGGATGAAAATCAAATTTTCATAAATGTACATGGTGCCTGTGCTTCGTATTAACAAACATTATGCCCAATCATGCAAGTCATATACAGCAATGATTCAGGCTCACTTTCTGAAAGTAAAATATCTGCTTTTGTAACTCATTGATTATACAGCAATGCAGTAAAAAGGTTATATAAACATGCAATGGTAGCCTATGCAAAGTTGAGAATAATCATAAAAATTCAGGCCTACGTTTCCCAAATTCAAAAAATAATTTAAAAAAATAGCTATAAGCATCATCTTGTTAGCATACTCAATCACCCCTCCAGCTGAATATGGGGCTGTCATAATTAATATCTAGTGTGGAGCAGCCTGGAAATTATGATGCCCTAATATGTGTTCTTGAAGATCATGATGACCCAAGGAAGCTAAAATGCATCATTGTTGGGGTCACAGTTGACCTAGGGCATGCTTGGCCTATATAAGAACAAAAAGATATGCACCACATTTCTCCATACATTTCCCATGGAAAAAGAAATGAAGGAAGACATTTGTCAAAACATAAAGCGACCATACCTTGTTTTCCCTCTGTGAAGTCCTTATATCTCCCCTGCCTGTCTGATGATCAAAGGATTGTTTCAGATCACATCAATGCATTAACATCTTAAAATCCTTACCAGACCAATTTTTCTATTCCTTGGGAAGATCAAAGCTTTTGTTACACCTTTTGGATACACAACACATACACTAAGGGCAGGTTTTTGGATATAAAACCCCCACAAACCTCAGCAATATTGTTCACTTTTCCAAGTATGCACTCTGATGCCATTCAACTCTCCAGTGGACTTCTTTCTTCTAGATTGGTAAACATACCCCCTTTCTAACCCTTAATCTTCCTCTATCCAGCTTTTCAACCTTTTCTTTCTATATTGTATGGGGTTTATTGCTGAATCAGGTCTTGTGTATTTGAGTGCTTCCTTGCACATTCCTAGATAAAAACATCTTATTTTTTCAGGAGTTTCTTATGGTTAGCTCCTGTATAAATAGGTGTAAAAAGATCCTAGTAAGTTATGCACTTCTCATGCCTCCTTTTGAGATAATTAATTCCTCAATATTCAAAGGAGATGCTGACATTACTGCTGGGGACCCAATGTACCCCTCATCATTTTTAAGTAACCATCTACCCACATCCATATTGCCAGTGTTGTATTCTCAAGTTAATGGATTACCTTTTATGCACTCAGACATTACCATTTGGACATATATCTTGCCAGGAACATCTATACTATAATTTAGTGCTTGTCTCTGTGTTTTACTTAATCACATAGTTATTAGACTTAGGGCTTGTTTACATTACTTATAAACCCCTAAATTGGGCTCACTGTGTGCTGTTTCCATTACACAGGCCCCGAATCCCAAATCAGGTCCAGGCTGTTTTCACAATGCCCACACCTGATTTTAGGTTTTCACCCCTTGTCCTGCATTAAAAAGACTTATCTTTTTCTGCAGGTTTTCCAGAA
The DNA here is from genome assembly GCF_019175285.1 of Sceloporus undulatus. Classification (NCBI taxonomy): domain Eukaryota; kingdom Metazoa; phylum Chordata; class Lepidosauria; order Squamata; family Phrynosomatidae; genus Sceloporus; species Sceloporus undulatus. Next base: position 124,126,824 of record NC_056526.1, read on the forward strand.
AACCTGCAGCAAAATGTAGTGATGATGGGTGTCTGTCTTCCCACACAGTCCCTGTGAGTTTCACTGCCAAGTCGCTCTATGCAGCGAGTCATTGTCAGTTCAGAATAAAGCTGGGTACCTCATTCCAATTTCAGAGAAACTTGCACCTGCAGCATTGGCACCAGACAGCTCTAAGGGTCTGTGTGAGAAGTCAGCAGTCCAATGTTCACCAAAAACCTGTAGCAGGTAAGGTGTGAATTAGGGGGCATTTGGGGCTAGAATATTCTGGGGGCAGCCCAGACCATTCTGCCAAATATAGATGAAACCTTAGCCTGTTATCTAATGGGACCAAAATGAAGATAGTGGTAAAGTTTTGGACCCAGCCTATCAACTACTTTGCATAACCTCAGAAATAAACACCTCAGATTTTTTGGATTTTTTTTTTTTGCTCCAAAATTTACATTTCTGACAATTTTTGAACATACATGCTCTTTTGACAACCCAAACATTTTAAAACAAGTTCAGGATTGATCAGTAAAACATTGGCTTTCTTTTGAGAAATTGTGGTTTGGGTCCATTTTGCATGGAGCCTAGTGTGAAACAGACTTTAACAGACACTAAGGATTGTAGGGGCTATCTGTCAAATTTGTGTTTCAATCAAACCATAAGCAAAATCATCAAGTATGAATCCTGGCAACACTCAGTAAATTTCCTAGTCCCTTATAAAACTCATAATCATGAATTTATATCAATATCCATATGACTTTTTCCCTACATGCATTCCATAAACATTGACCAAGCACAATGTCTGACTGGCATTTTCATGTATTCTGAGAGTGGTGTGTATTCCATGTGTTACCATGGAAATATTGTCGCAGCCACACAAAAGAGTAAGAAGAAATAAACATTTCTAAATTCACATTATTATTTAAATAAAAGCTGTAATGCAGGATTAGGGAAAGTAAAGCCACCTGGATATAATAAAACAAGAGCTTATCCAAGGCCATTCTGTATAGCTGTCATGTCATTCCATTTCAATAAGTCCTTGGTAGGGCAGACTGAGCAAATAGGCCTGATGCTGCCTAATGTACAAGCAAAGTGTCCAACATTAAACACACACTCTTCAGAGCTGCCAGGATGAGCAAATGTGTCAGGTTTGCTTTCCCTTCCATTCATTTTTAAAAGTTTTTTTCTGTCACATTTATGGGGGAAAAAAGATGTCGGAAAGTTCTTATGCAAAGCCAAACCAAAATAATTGTTCGTTCATCCTGAGTATAGACATGGATGATTTCAGTCATTAATTTCTTAGGTCATAGGCTCACTGGAGGAATTATGGCTTCTTTGAATTTGTCCACATTTTGACATCTCCTTTTCTAACCATATCAAAAATAAGCTAGCAAAACTGTTTCTATTTCCATTCTTCTGCAGTTCTTTTACATATCAATACATTTTACAAACAAATGTATCTATTCTTCTTTTTGAGCACTGCATCCATAACAACCAGTCTGTTTGCTTGGCCCTATTTGATTCATGTAGAGTTTCCAGAGTTTGGAAAGTTATTTTTCAAAAGAGTTCTTTCTGGTTAGTCATTACAGTGTTTAGATAGTAAAGCATCATTTGTTGCAGTGCTTTAAAAATAACTTTTAACATTATTTGTTGCATAGGCTATTATTTTATTGTTACTTTCTGTCACTTTTTAATTTTAGAAAGCCCTCAGGATTCAAGCTGTATACAGCATGAAACATTCATTCAATATATATACCCTAAATGCCCTTAAGAGTACGTATTGAAATCAGCTAGAAAATTTTACACCTTAAACAATAATGCAACTTTGGTCTCACTCATTGTGTTAATTTTCAAATACAACTTAATCACACCTTCATTAACCCAACAGTGTAAATATAGTTATAGGTAACTTGAGATATTCAAAGACCTTAAGATATTCAAATAATGCAATAATCTTACCATGCATTCTTCTCTTCAATAGGCTGAACATGCCCAACTTGGTCAACTTTTACTCTTCTGTTTTGGTCTCCATACCGCATATCATCCTTATTGTCCTTCTCTGAACATAAACAAATTTTTTGATATCTTTCTTAAAATGAGGCACAGACAAGTGAACTCATTACTATTTTTTTGGTCAGTCTTGATTTCTTTACCAAGGTCTCTGCTGATGCATGGAGGCACACATTATCTTTAGGGGGAAGGGGCAATAGGTGCAAAATAGGTGTTGAATAGTTTTGCCTTTTTGTTGCAAGCTGTTAGCATTTCATGCTTGCTGAACAATAGGTCCACAATTTCCTTGCTCTCCGCCCCCCCCCCTCCTTTTTTTTTTTTTTTCTTTTTTTCACTATTCCCCCACAAGCTTGATCTACACATCTGTACTCTTTGTTGCTGAGTTGTGCTTCCCTCCATTCTTTAAACATGCTTTTTAAAAATCATATACAGTATATATCCATCCTCCTTCAGTTTGTTGGCTTTTTCAGATGTTTCCCAGATGAAACAAGTGAGATGGCAACTGGAGCAAGATTACTGCTACTATTGCTACTATCACTATGCCATCAGTGTATATGGCACTTTACACAATTAGTTTAATTTGACAGTTCTCTGTCCTCAGAATTACAATCTAAAAACACATGACAAACAAGGGAAAGAGAATGGAAGTAGGGGAGGGGATTAAGTTCACTAGATGGTAGCTGCTGTTCTCTCCCTTGGATGCCAGAACAATGGCAACTGGTATGGCTTTTCATCAGTTGCTGGCCTTAGGCATGATGAATATATGCCTACCTTTTCTTCTCTCCCTTAGAAGCCAGAGCATTGGCAATTTGGATGGAAGCATGGTCTTCCATCTGTTACTGGAGCCAGGGCTCAATGGAACATTGGCAGAAAACTCAGAGCAGGTTCAACCAGATACTGGTTAGAGCCTGTCTGAGGGCAATGGAGATAGATAGAAAAGCAAGGTTTGTTCTGTACCACCATTGCATCAGCAAAGAACTGGCCAGTAGAGCTGCCTTGAGTGGTATGGGATCTTTTACAAAATGTTTTACAAAAAAAGAATCCAGACAACTCAATAGTCTGCTGTGAGCAATATGCCTGTCGCTTTGAAGTTAATATCACTCTGACTATAATTAATACAGATCAAGTGATATAACCTTAATTAGTGAAAATCGATCCTTTTCAGTTTGTTCAGACTGAGGATGTGGACAGGATTCTTGGATAGGTGAGAGCCACCATAAGTGTGCTACAAAAGTCAGAGAAGGACAGGCTGCATGGATAGACACTAAAACAAATCCCTTCTGAGAGAAAGACAGTATAAAAATTAATTAATTAATTAAATATAAAAATAAATCCCACCATACTGGATAATTGTTGACTAGTTTTCAGCATTCTATTTTGGGGGGCAATAGACTGGTGTATGTGGTAGCCTTCCAACTGGAGCCATTTCAATCTGGTTTCTGGTTTTTCTATGGAGCAGAGACAGCTTTGGTTGCTTTGGTGGATGGAATATGCCAGGAATTGAATAGGGAGAGTGTGCCTCTGTTGATTCTGCCAACTAGCAGAATCAAGATGTCTCAGTGGCTTTTGATATCATTGACCATAATATCCTTCTGGGATGACACTTGGTGGCACTATTTTAAGGTGACTCTGTTCCTTTCTGGAGGGACAAACTCAGAAGGTGGTGCAAGGGAACTCCTGTTTGACTCCTTGGCCATTACTTTGGGGTCCCTCAAGGCTTTGTTCCTCTATTAACATCTATATAAAACCTATGGAAGAGGTTGCCTGGGTGAAGGTGAAAAATATATATTGAATACATGCAAGAGATGGCCATCCTGGTCAGACAAAAAGCAGATTAGGGAATCAGGATTCAACATGTGCTGGAAGGGTTTGTGCTAGCCCTGAAGATGCAAGTTTGTAACTTGGGCGTTCTCCTGGATTCAGCACTAAGCCTGGGAGATGTTTACTGTTGGACCTCATCCCAGTGACATCTGCCCTAATTACATCCCATTTGCAACACTCTCTACATGGGACTAATTTTGAAAAGTGCTCACAAGCTTCAACTAGTCCAAAAAACTGCAGACAGATTATCACCTGGGTATGTCTAGAAGGAGCACACAAAGGTGGCAGATGCCCTCCTTTTCCAGGACATGCCCTACATTTCAGCATCCTGTCCAGGAGAAATTCCAAAATGTCCTTTATTTTGAACGTGAAAAAGAAGCATGTATTTACATTTATATGTGTGTTTTTATTTTTATTTAGTAATGTCCTACATGTTCCTTGATTATCATACATTTTGTGGTGCCTTGTCCTCCTTTGAAGTTAGGACATCTAATCACAACAGTAGTAAGTAGTAATAATAGTAGTAGGTGGATTTATTTAGCCCATGGGATCACTATAGCTGAGAATGAATTGTATTTAGTTCAGTGTTACACAAGCTGTAAAATGTACAGTGCAAACGGGGAGTATATGTAAAGTATTTATACACCAACAATGAATATACACTAACACCTACCAGACATTAGGGTTGGGGAAAGTTAGTTATAAGAATATTGTTCTTTCAAGATTCAATTCCTGATTTTGTAACAGAGTGGAGATGAGAGAAAACAAGTTTACAGTAGCAACACTGCAACATGTTCATGATCTGGAATGTCAAAGGTGTGGATGCTAATGCTTCACAAAGCATGTTCACACTATTTACAAGTATTTTGTTGGATAATCTGGCTGTCATAAATGTAAGGTCTTATAACCAAAGGTAATTGAAATGGCTGACAGTTCAGGAGAAGCCAGACTTCAAAAATGTCAATTGCAAAGGGGAGAATGTTGCTGGTACAAGAGTTCAAGCCAATATAATTGCTAATATTGACCCTGGCTGCATTTTCAAGGGAAGAAAGAAAAGGACCCTCTGTTTGTTTTGGGGATAGCAGCAGCTGTTTGAAATGCACTCAGCAGCCTGGAGCATATTTTAACCTTATGCTTTCCATCTAAAAATTGCCTTCTCCCAAAACATCATCAATCAAGTCATCATGAGTACCACATAAGTTGAAGTGTGTACACTATATCACTGCCCCCAAAAGTTTACCATACTTAGCATAGTGTACAAAGGTTGTAATGCTGAGTGTACACTTGCTTGAGGAATCCAATGTGCAAATCCAGTGCAAGCTGTCCCCAAACCACATATCCTGTACTAAATTTGGTTATATCGTAAGTAAACCACTGGGATTTGCAGTTGTAGCTGTTCTTGGCACAAAAAACTTGTTGCAATGCATTTAAATGTAGAAATCTCCATTTTGAGTGAAAATATTATATGAAATACATATTTACATTAATTTTATTGCAGATAAAAGAAAAAGAAAATGTTCTAAACACATGTGAAAGCAAACAGGAAGGTGATTGATGTATCCATCTCCAATGGAGTGTTTCAATATCTACTGGTACAAAAACAAGAGAAAAGAAATTCTCCAAGGATACCTAATCTTATTTGAGCTTGATGTGTATTATAAAGATTTATTACCATTTTCCTGGGCTGAGGTATAAACACACACACATACATATACACACACACAGTGGCATGCATACATGTTTGGTTTTTTCTCTCTAAATACATGATATTTTGTCTATAATTTTGTTTAGTATATACATTTTCAAACAATTTTCCTAAAGCAATGCACTTTTTCACTAATAGACACATGTGTGTGCATCTTTTTTCCTACTGTATTCAGTTTGCATGCCATTTTGTCTGGAGAACATACATGATCACAAAATGTAGAAAAGTATATCATATAAAGGGTAATACATTTTGGTTTATATGTTGGTATGAAATCAAGTAAGTTTGCATTTTAACTTAGTTAAGTTTGCATTTTAACATTTGGCCATCTCCCTCATACCTAGGATAAATTATTATAAACATGTAACTTAAATCTAAGAGTGTATCTTATTTCTCAGCCACATCAATTTCTTTCAGTAACGCTTTCTCCATTGACATGAATAAAGCTGATGGAAATGTATGAAAGAAAGAAATGGAAGGACATATTCTTCAACATTTCACATATGAAAGCTCGTTCATATTTGGCCTTGTAACATCAGTGTCACCAAACTGGGAAAAGTTATTCATGAGGAAGAACAAGAAAGAGAGGCTGTAGCAGTTTGCTTTTGTTTAAGCCTACAGGGAAGAGGAAGACTTCATTGTTTATTTTCATCTCTCCTCTGCTGAATTAATTTATAAAGCACGTTTAAATGTTGAACTTAATTTGCAGAAATTGAAGTAAGCTGAGAACAAAGGAGGAAAGTGAGAGGAGGAGAGAAAAACCGAAACATTTTAACAGCAGTTGAAAAAGTGGGATAACAGGGGAGTATTCAGTACCAAATTGTACCAATACCAAATTGGGATATTTGGAGGTATGGTTGTATGACTGATGAGTTGCTGCTATTGTTGTTGCTCACTCATTGAGTTCCCATCAGTATTTCATAAAAGTACACGTAAAAAGAGAAGGAACAAGTAGTCATGTGGCATCCACAGAAAACCCATTAAATAGACAAAAGATGAGCATACTAACAAAAGCTTGTGCATTTAGTTCCTGAAATATATTGCATATATATTACTTTTTGTTTGTTGATGGAATGGCAGCGTGGCATGAGCAAATATAGGGACTTGCCACACTGTAGAAATAAAGCAGTTTGACACCACTTTAATAACTGTCATGACTCCATTCTGTGGAGTAATGGGATTTTTAGTTTGTTGAGGTATTCAGCCTGGTCTGTTAGAAAGCTTGGATGCCTAACTAAAATGCAAATACCATAATTCTGTTGGATAGAATCATGGCAGTTAACTGCAGTATTTCTGCAGTTTGGAAACAACCCTAGCCCCCTTATGAAGCTCCAAAGCCTGAGAAAATGGTAAGGTTTCATGGTTCTTCCAGTGCAACTAAAGACATGGGCTGTAGTCAGGAATAGCTTATGTTGAAATGATTTGGTTAGTTTTAAAGGTATCCTAAGGCTATCTTTTCCTTCCCTTTGCATACTGAGACAGACTCTTAGAAAATTGCTACGGAGGCCCATTATACAGTAAGTACAATAAGCAGGTCAGGAAATATTGTGATATGGACACATGCAATAAGAAAATAAGATTAGATTTCTTCCTGTTCCCAGTTTGTTCTTACAAAATGTTACTCTGAGCATAATAGCCGACAATAAGGATATGGAAAGTAGGCCACATAAGATCAAGCAAGTTGAAAGAACGTTTTTCATGGGTGAAGCACATCACCTCATTAACCTAAACCCGTTTTGCTGACTCATAATCTTTTGGAGCAGGATTTTGCCTCCTGGGAAACAAAAGGAATAGAACCAGAAAAATGAACAGATTGGGCAACTGTCCAGAGTATCTTTCCCCTCCGTATCACCATCTTTCCTTCTTTTTCATTGGAACGACTGACAACAGAAAATATCTCAAATGTATAGGTCAAAAAATGTCTCCCCTGCTTTGTTGGCCCTTAAAGGAATAACTATAAAGAGGTCTTCAAAGTATATGTCTTCAACCATGATTCATCCAGTATGAATAAATGAATTCACAAAGGCTGCTGGATAATCTATTAGTGAGATTATAAATCCCTGCAGATGTTCTGAAAACATCTGTTAAAACAGCTAGGCTTCTTTTACATGCACCACATCTAAGTGCCATGACACAAAATGGGAGGAAAAAGAGCCCTGTGTTTGCAAGAACCATAGCTGTATACTTTTCAGTAACGACATGCTCATTTTCTTCTTCAAGGAAGCAACAAGGTACTTTAGCAATTCGCTTCCTGCTATGTGAAAGACTTTGAAAACTATAAAGCTTTTGAAGACTATTTGCAGTTTGGGACTTGTTTTGTATATAATTCATATGTGGTATTTTTCCTCCTCAGAAAACAGCATTTTCTATTCAGGAATCAGTATTTTCGATACAGAAATTACTGTTTATGCATAGAAATATGTTTTGCTGCATGAAAAATATTTCCTGTCAGCAAAAATGCTTGTGTTGTTTTTTTGCGTAGAATAAGTACTGAATCACAAAGGCTCTTATCAGTCCAAAATTATTGTCATTAAGGTTTTTTGAAACTTGAGAGACACTTAAAAAAAAACATTTTCCAGATATTTTCAAAAATTCCTGCTTTTCAGCTTGAAAATTATTTTGTTCCAAATCTACAAAAATTCCCAGCATTCTTATATTAGATGCATTATGCTTTTGTTACTGATAAGGTGTACAATATGACATTTTTCTTGTACTGCCAAGGTGAGATGTATAAAACAGGCTTTTGAGTGCTGGCTGATAAAGAATGAATCCTGGATCAAGACTCACATCTCACAAAACAGAGATTTCCTAGTTAATATCTCTGTGCTGTGTTGTCAACTGTATACCTTCATACATAGAGATCTTTTTCTTTTCAAGCACCTGTTTTCTAAACCAGTGGCTGACATGAATTACATTTACTGATCAAAACTTTCCAGTCTCCATGTGAATATTTCAGAGCTTATGTGGTATGAATCTAAATTTAAACACAGCAGCTTGTTACGAAGTATGAAGGTACAATGCAACATCTGCCATCCAAGTAACAGGGGATCCCTGTTCTATATCTGCAGAAGTGTAATACTCATCAGCTACAGATGGTTATATAGTTATTACTTTTTGACAAAATTACCAGTGGTTTAATTGCACAAATATAATGCCATTGCACCATCATTGCTTTAGATGTTTAATGTTGTACAGAACATATTTTCAGATAAACAGTTTTTTTTCCTCATTTGAGTTCTTCCAAAAACACATGCATACATATGAATAATTGGGGCCAGTTAGGTGGCCCTTGCTCCTGCTTAGAAGTCCTGATAGCATAGAGTGGTTTAGAAAGGGGATGATGCCTTATCTTACCATTATGTAATAGAAATCGCTGTCAAATGCCATCTTCCATGATCTACAAAAAAGTTCATAACTCTCAGAAGTGTCCCATTGGCCATTCTGGTTAAGAGAATCTGGCAGTTGTAGTTTAAAGTATATAGATAATTGTTTGTCCCATCTAGATGCGCTGAATCAGTGGAACCTACATAAGTATTGACCAACTAAGTTCCTATTGATTTAATGAGTGTACATGTATTAGGTCTAACTAGTTGGAACTAGTTAGTTGGCTTTGCCTCCACACTACATAAAGTTTTCCTGATGTAAAACATGAAGACTTCTTGAGACATTCAGTGTTCTCTACCTACACAGGAGCCTGCGGTGTCAAAAAGGAAGGAGACATGCTGGATTCCAAGGAAACATCTTTGAAATGCAAATGGACATTAAATTTCCTTGACTTTGAAAGTGTACCAGTGACCACATGGTTAAAGGGTGCCAGTCTGCAGATAGCCCTCCCTACCATCTGAACTAAGCCCATAAACAGAAAATGAAGGCCTATGACTAACATCTTCATCCTGTTTGCCTAATGAAGAAGCCAGTGTGACACCAAAAGCTTGCAACATGTAATTGTGCATTTTGGTTGGCCAAATAAAGGTATAATTGTTTGGATGTTATTAGTTGGAACTAAATTTGTTTTAAATATTTTAAAAATATTTTTTTAAAGATTTAGCAACCCCCAATAACTTTTCTAATCTATTCTTCTTCCTGTAGTGCCACAGTAATGTTAAAACAGAAAATACAGTTGACCCTCCATATTCACAGTCTTGAGATTCACAATTTTGATTATTTGTGAGATCAAGGCCACTAATGCAGGCATTCCTCCTCCTTTCCCTGCCTGATCTCTCCTTCAGAAGCCCAGCGGGAGATTGGGAGGCAAAGGCAGGAGGCCCCTCCCCCCCCCCCCCCCAGAACCCTTCTCCTCCTGATCCTCTCCCTGGACAGACCAAGGAGAGGATGGGGAGGAGAAGAGTCTTGGAGGGGTCAAGGCAACTCTTGCCTTCTCCTCCCCGATCCTCTCCTTGGGATGCCCAGGACAAGGCAAATCTTGAATGGATCACAACAATAAGTAAAACAGAAACCTTTTCATCAATGAAGATAATGGTGCTAAAAATGAATAGAGTCTCTCTCTCTCTCTCTCGCTCTTTGATTTTGAGGCGCTGAAGCATTTCTAAGATCCTTGACTGTAATCTTAAAGTGGTCAAATGGGCACACAGTACTTCATTGCTCCCTTCCCTCCAGTGAATCCAGCACAAAGCTTAAACTGCCACCTCAAAACATGTAACATGGAAGAAGCACCCACACAACAAAACTGGAAACCCATGGCAGGACATGACTAAGTGAGGTGAAACTGAGGAAGGAAAGGTGGAGAAAGTGATTAGCTGGAGTCCCAAATGAGGCGCACATCTATGCTCCCCAGTAGAAGTGGATGAAACCTTCCTTTTCTGACATCTGTACTGGGAAGTCCCACTAGATTGTTTGACCTTTTTTTACCATTTCTGGGTAGCCTGTGCTTACTCCCTAGGAAGGAAACATGCTGCCCACGTGGTTCCCTTTGTACCTGCCCTCCTGCCGATGGAAAATGAAACTTACTACCACAGTTTCTTTCCCTGCTAAACAATGGGGAAACTGCTTTTATCACTGCAACTTTCATATCCATCACTCCATCTGTCTGTCTATCTATCTATCTATCTATCTAGTGCAAATAGGAAAGCCGTTAAACAATCCAACCATCTTTTAATATCTTTAATTTCCATTGATGATGAGAGGGACTAACTTAAACATATTTTTAACCCTTTATAATTTTGAAAGCAGAATGGATTCAGAGAACATTGTGGCTATGGTGTAGGCCAGTTTCTAAACAGTACAATACATTAATAATTAATAGCGAGGCTATGCAACAGTCAAGATGCATAAAATCAAAGATAAATGCTCTGATCAGAGATGCTTATGTGTGTTTTCTGGAATAAATGGACTTCTGTATTTACTTGAGTGGTACAATATGAGCACAACAGGTTATCTGCACAACACTAGTATCATCATCATCATCATCATCATCATCATCATGTAATTTAGCAATTCATAACTAGGAGAGTTTATTAATTTCATTGTATGCTAATTTATAAAAAAAATTAATGCAGTGTTGGAAAAAACAAACTTATTAGATATGTGTGCCTGTTGCACATCTGAAACATTTTTGCTAATATTGGGCAGATTTTAGTGAAAAGGTAAATACATCCTACTGGTTACAGTGAAAGGATTAAACATGTGCTTAAAACTCTAAGACAGAAAACAATAAAAATGGTGCTGAACTTTGGCTGGATTGTGTCATCTGTACTGAACATGGCTTCTTGATTGAAAATCTCTAGTAATCCTCACAAATCTTCCTTTCCTCCACAGCGGCCCATTTAAGGGGAAGCATTATACCTTGTTCTGTCTTTCAGCTTTGTGCTCAGACATGTTACACTGGGAATACTGAACAGGCCACCATTTAGGCTTAACAAGCAAAAGCGAATTAAATGCCTCTTGGGAGTGACAGACTCTTGTTGGATGGAGAATTTGGTGGTACACTAAACTGAGATGCTACATGCCAGCAGACACTATAAGAAAGCCTCAGTGGGAACTATGCTCTTTCATAACTCCATTGAAAACATATATATACACCACTGGAAAATGTGCTGTAGCTTCTTCTCTTAAAATACTCAGCCTCAACAAATAAAACAAATTCACTCACGAGGAATGTTTGGCACATATAGAGTCCCTTTTACAACAGTTTCACCATGTACAAATTTGTTTCTTGGTGGAAAATACTGGCCATAATCCTTATACACCTCATTGTTTTGAACAAATTGCTATTATCTCAGAATGGGGACATGTAGCCCTACAAATGTGCGATGCGGCAGCTAACAAGGCCAATGCAATTTTAGGCTGCATCAATAGAAGTATAGTGTCTAGATCAAGGGAAGTAATAGTGCCACTATATTCTGCTCTGGTCAGGCCCCACCTGGAATATTGTGTCCAGTTCTGGGCACCACAATTCAAAAAGGACATTGAGAAACTGGAGCGTGTCCAAAGGAGGGCGACTAAAATGGTGAAAGGTCTGGAAACCATGCCCTATGAGGAACGACTTAGGGAGCTGGGGATGTTTAGCCTGGAGAAAAGAAGGTTAAGAGGTGATATGATAGCCCTGTTCAAATATTTGAAGGGATGTCATATTGAGGAGGGAGCAAGCTTGTTTTCTGCTGCTCCAGAGACTAGGACCCGAAGCAATGGATGCAAACTGCAGGAAAAGAGATTCCACCTCAATATTAGGAGGAACTTCCTGACAGTAAGGGCTGTTCGACAGTGGAACAAACTCCCTCGGAGTGTAGTGGAGTCTCCTTCCTTGGAGGTCTTCAAGCAGAGGCTGGATGGCCATCTGTCGGGGATGCTTTGATTGTGATTTCCTGCATGGCAGGGGGTTGGACTGGATGGCCCTTGTGGTCTCTTCCAACTCTATGATTCTATGATTCTATGGCTTCCAGCAACCCTAGCCAGCATTGATAAAGGATTATAAGAGATATGGTTCATTTTTTTGAAGTATCAGATGTTTCCCACTTCACCATATCACCTTCAATTTTCCAATGCCAATATGTATACAAATGCATATATTGGGGGAGAAATGCTAAAATCTAATATATAGTTTTGTCTCTGAAAATGTATCTATCCAGAAAAAGATGCACAAACGTGTGTATCAATTTTTATGCGAACTTAAAAATGAACAACCAACAACCCTCAAACTAATCCTGGAATGGTACATTGTCTTTGCTTTACTTTAATGGTTTTCCAATATAATTTCAAAACTTTCTTATTTAGGCAAGCAGTTGGTCTAGCTCTTGGCTTTGTTTTATTTTGACCTTCTTGTCAGCATTTTCATTTTCTCCTTGTTATTTTAATGTTTTATATACTGTCATTTTTTGCATGACATAAGCCAAAATGAAAGGTACATTAGGGTAAAACAGTAACATGCAAATAAGTGAAATCTGTCTAAACATGGGTGGAAATTATGTGTTTCTCCAAATATTTTTGAATTTGAACTCTCAGAATTCCTCTTCATTGGTTATGCTGACTAGGCTGAAGTGAGTTGTAGTTCAGCCATATATGCATAGCTTCAAAATTTTAACTCCTATTTTAAGCCTATGGGTCACAACCTAGTGAATGTGATCCATGTTCAAATCTCATTGAACTATAGAGTTAAACTTGTTGGCACATTAATCACTCGTACAGGAAACCCACTGAAGCACTTTTATTGATTTCAATTGGGTCTCCTCTAAGAATGACATAAGTCTGGAACCCATACATTGTGATTCAGCATTTGTAACCAAGGCTTACTCTGAGGAAATGCAGCGTGAAGGAGACAAAAATCAGAGCCTTTTACTCCTCTGATTCTGATTGCTTTACCTCCTGTCTGCTTCATTCCCTGGTGATCCTGAGAAGGTATGTTTGGAGACATAAAATGGGATCAAAACTATTCTTGGAGAGGAATATAAAGGAAGGTGCCTTTAATAAAATTAGATGCATTTAGTAAAATTTAGAAAAATCAGTCTCACTGAAACTCCATGCAGCTTTACAAGACATATTCGCACTAAGTGCCTATTGAAATCTTTGATTTGCCAACAAAAATAGTCTCCACCCCTTTCCTCTCTTCTCTTCAACACATGAATAGGACACACATTATGCTTAATTGAAAACTGCAGTCAGGAAAGCAATCAGGCTGACACTGCTAATAACAGGCGTGCCTATTAAAGTATCATTACAGGCCAATTTAAAATTGCATTCCTTTTCTAAATATGAAAGCTGCTATTGTTATTGGGTGCAAGTTGCTTCTCAATAGGAATAGGGAGGGGGACCATGGCACCCTTTACTGGGAATCTTACATCTAATGGAAAAGTTTCAGATCTCTTATTGTTGCTATAGCTTTCATTCACCTTTTAAATCAAAAAGACAAAAGATAATTGAAACTTATTCTTCCTACTTTCAGAAATGTTCCTCATGCTTCAGATGACAAGATGGTAAAATCACAATCAAGGTCAACTTTTTTGTTAAAAAAAATCTTCACAAGATACCATGCTAAGCTGTTGTTGATAGTGAAATCGCATACGCTCAAAGAAGAGACCATTTTCAGTGGCTGAAGATGTGTGTGACATGTAGAATAAAGCTGTTAGTCTAGATACCAGAGATTCCCCATCTAGGAAGGAGTTTTGACCCAAAATGTTTTGTATCACCAAAATGCCTCCAAACATCTCCTGGAGAAATGTGGGGGCAATCTCCCATATCATCCTCCTAACTGTTTTGGCTCAGGAAAGGCTTTTACTCAGACTTGAAGTGACCCATAAGTTGGCTGCAAGGACCATAAAACATATAATAGTAATGGTGAAAAAAAGAGTGAGGGTGAGCTGCAGGAGTTATAACAATGTTTTCATCTGTGTGACTACTGAAATTAGTATGAGAGAGAAATTCAAACTTGCCACTATATTCTTTGCTAACATGCTTGAAAAAGAGGCCAGACTCCTTGGGGTAGAGCTAAGAAATCCTAATTCAGGATGAAGTTTAAGAAAGATCCAAGGAAACTGGGATGCAATATCCAAATACGAATGTAGAAAAGGAGAGAAAATGTGGATTAGTTCAGTGAGCCTCCTACTTTTCAAACCTATTTCTACTGATTTCCTCATCTGGGGATCGCATTTGTACTCAAAATGGCTCAAGAACTATGGTTCTCTGAGGTTCAAATCATGTGGGAGATCAATCAGGTTGAAGAAATACATGGTCCACATGTGGGATGTAGAAATGGGGCTAGGTAAAGAGGCAATGGCAACAGGCCTATCCTCACATTTTGTTAAGTTTTTGTGTGGAGGGGGGGGGGAAGGATAGCAAGGCATAGAGTATCAATGGGAATAACATTAGAATGCAATTACTGGAAATGTGGTGAGCATGTATCAGTGGCTGCTAAGCTCCACAGCTGCTGACTTTACTAACAGTATGTCAACATGACAAAATGAGTCTAGGCAGCTTTCAAGCACTAATTGGAAAAGATACTATAATTTAGAGGGAAGAATGTCTGCATGAGATTGGTTCTTATGCCCACACATCTGGACCTATGCTGACATAACAAAGACTTATTTTCCAATATAATTCCCTAGCAATGGCTCATGAATGTCCACTGTAGCATAAGATGAATGTCATTAGGTAAATGCAATTAAAAGGGCACAGAGAAAACAAGTTCAAAAAGGCTACAAAATGTATTAGTTCTAAGGAAATGAGTAGAAAATAATATTGCCACAAAGTACTGTTAGTAACAGGAAAGAGGAAGAGACAGGAATACAGAATATACCATGATTTACATAACTTCCAAAGGAAACCTTAGTATAATGTTTCTTTACAATATGCAGAAAATGGTACCCATCCCATGCTTGCTTGACACTCTCGTCCTACACTGAAGGTTAAAAACAACAACACATCAATATGCAGCCATGCTAATCTCAAATCCAGCATTAGCAATTGATAACAAGTGAAATGAAGACCCCCAGATGTGGAAGTATGACACCATACAGACACACCTCCATCATGCCTAGGGCAAGCAGCTGATGAGAGCCCTTTCTCTAGCTTTCCAACTGCCATGTATCTGGTCTGTGAGGGAATGGGAGAGCAAGCATCATCTCTGCGCCCAGCAGCTTTTCAATTGTCACGCTTCTTGCCATGAGACAAAAAGGGCAACCAGGCACACCTCCATTATACTTAACTGTTGCTGAACTTAATTTCCTACTCACCCCTTTTTCTGTTCCCATTCCCTTTTCCATTTAGATCAAGTTACAGTTATAGGTCTGAAGGAAGGGGCAGTTCAATTCAGTATTTGTAAGCTACTCTGGGAGCTTTTTGGTTAACATGAGGGTAGCAAATATGCAGTCTTTGGGGCAGAGGGTGCCCCAAAGCCATACTGAACCTCCAAAGCCCTCCAACATCATTTAAAAAAAATGCTGCAAAGCCCTCCAGATGGTATGTAATTGCATCATATTTTGGGGGGGGGGCAGCAGGAGAAGCTTGTTTTAGGCATAGGAGAGGCTTTTTCTATCATCACATCCATCAAGTATCCATCAATATAAACTTTTCAGAGAGATTATATGTACAGCAAAAATGGGCTCTCCTTTAAAGTCTTAAATCAGGTGTATACAGGATAGCTTAAGTAAGCAGAAAGTGAAAAACAATCCCCATTCCAATCTTCCTGCGAGAGCTCAGAATGTGTGACTGTTTAGAAGAGTGTGTTTAGCATGTTACTATTTAAACACTTATCCATGAATGACATTTTTGTGTACGAAACTATATTTTGTGCAAAGAAAAGTGTTTATGCATAAAATATTCAAACACTACTTTTGCAACAACAACAAAAACGTCCTGAAATGTGAAAAATCATTGGAAAAATGCACTAATGTCTTGCATTCTCACCCAGCACAGACAAAAATTCTCAAAGTTTTGGTTACTGCAGGCAAGAGGAAAATAAGCAAGGATTTGCATCTGATTCATCAGTATTCCAACTCACCTTGTTACCATATATACTTCAGATTGTACCAAGGCAAATGCAGATGAAAATTTAAATAAGACTTCCCTCCTTTCAGATATATATGACCATTACTCTCATAATCCCCTGCTATGTTGGCTAGAGACAGTGTTTAATGTAGTCCAATAAATCTGGATAGCACCAGATTAGGCAAAATTAATTTAAACATTGGACTAAAATGGTGCTTTTAAAAAGAAAATAAACCATATCTGAGCAAAATATTTTCCATTTTCGGAAGAGATTTCTGCTGAAGGGCAAGCACTAATTTGGAAATTACTTATCTGCCTACAATACCACTAACATTTGCACAATCAGGATATGATGCATTATGACAATTTTACTGGAATTGTGTGTCTTCCGTACGTGACAACAACACATCAATATGCAACCATGCTAATCTCAAATCCAGCATAAGATGAATGTCATTAAGTAAATTTGCCACAGGCATTTCATTTCAAATAGTCAATAGTGCTGAGGATCCTGAATTACTATTTAACATTCCTGCCCATGAAACAGATGTTATTGTTGAAACATTTAACGGTTTAACCTCATTTAGTTTTCTGTTCTTTTCTGTTTTCAAATATATAATTCAAACATTCCCTCTCCAAGTACAATCTATAATGGATTCTTTGTTGTGCAATCCTGTTAAACTTGCACTTTTCAACATGCTTTGAGGCCAAAAGTCAATACAGCAGACAAAGCAACAGCAGCTGGCCAAGCCTTCTCAAAGCGATCAGTCCTGAAACTGGCAATACAACACTTCTCCCTAGCTCAGTAAACCTACTAAGAAAAATCCCCAGGACTAACTAAATCTCTGAGGTCACTTGGTTGTAAACAAAAACAAAAACCCTCCACTTACTCTAAATTGTTAGAAAAACAACAGTCTAATGAAGGTCGCTACCAACAGGAGTGCTCAGATGTTTTTGCTAGTAAGTGCAGTGTAGTATTTTGTGGGGCATCATATAAAGTCTCTTCTCTCTCTCCTTCTGTGTGTGTGTGTGTGTGTGTGTGTGTGTGTGTGTAAAAACATAGTATGTCAGGCATAAGGGAAGTCCAGAATCCAATTTCTGAACATATATGTTTTCTATGTTCAAGCCCTTTTTTTTCCAGCTACGGCCCCCTTTCCTATTTCGTGAGCACACACACACACCATGCAAATATCTTGATATTAGTTAGGTCTACTGTTAAACTGCAAATTCAAAACAACCAATCTAGGTCCCTGTTCCTTTTGTACCCAGTCACCCTGGAAGCAGCTACCAAACAGCTGGCAGACCAACAACTAAGAAGCCTTTCACGTGTTGGCCTTGTGGCAAAGACCAGCTAAGGCAAAAGACATCTTAGTTGCGGCTCAACTGCCTGCTCAGTCACTGCTCCCTTTGCACCTGGTCACCCTGGGAGCAGCAAGTGAGCAACTGGGTGACCTGCAACTGAGAAGGTGTAGGAAAGGCCAGTGTAGGAAAGAGGCCTCTCAGTCTGCTCAGCTAGCTGCTCAGTTGCTCCTCCCAAGACAACTTGGTGCAAAGGAAGTCTTTGGAAATGCTGGGAGCTGTTAGGAAATAAATTAAGATGACAATCCCGAGATGTATTTTCAGTTTTTTCTTTCTTAAATAGTGATTGCCAGCTAATGGTCACAGGAATAAACCGACATACCCTCGCTGTTGCTAAGAAACTAGCAGAGGCAAAACACCCAAGAAATGTGTTTCACCAACATTTTCACCACCTATTGAATTTTGAGCTGAATGTTCATAGTTGATAACATTCAGTTCACCTCAAAGCCACAAGAAACACAGGTGCGTTACAGACCGCCGAGAAGCGGCAGTCTGCCGCCGCCGCCGCCAGTTGCAGCATCCAGGAACCGCAGCAGCCAAACGGTGCGGTTCCCGAACACTGCCAAGAAGGAGCGCAAAAATCACGCTCCTTCTTGTGGCCCGGAAGAGACGACGCGAGGCGCTAGTTGCACACTCGCGGCGTCACTTCTGCCGCGCGACGTGCGGATGCACAGCGTCCGCTACATCAAAATGGCGGTGGCCGTGTGGAACAGCCACTGCCATTTCTTACGGACTCTGTCCGTAATAAGAGTAGGAGTGTCTAGAAGAGACTCCCCCTTTTCAAACTGGGATGTCCTGAGGACGTCCAAAATGGCGGTCAGTAACCCGCCACAGAAGACCATTGGAAATGCCAAGAAGCTCCTCACAATGAAACTGAGAGGAGGATGTTGCCTTGTAACTTTGAGCCAAAACAGATTGGCATAAAAAGCCGGCTTCCAGCTGGATTGGGGCATGGCCTGTAGATGACGCATGCCCCCAAGCTGCCTGGAAACCAGCTTCAAGCTACTCGGCCATTTACATGGAGGATGGCTTTTGAGTGATCCAGCATGCCTGTACTGCAGCCATTCACTCGAAACCACAAGGTTGCGAGTTCAAGACCAGCAAAAGGGCCCAAGCTCGACTCAGGCTTGCATCCTTCCGAGGTTGCTAAAATGAGTACCCAGACTGTTGGGGGCAAATTAGCTTACTTGCTAATTAGTTTACTTGCTGTTCACCGCTATGATCTTTGGAATAGCGGTATATAAATAAAACAAATTAATTAATTAATTAATTAATTAATTAATATGCCGCACTCCACCGGAGTGCCTTAAAGTTGGCTTCCCAGCACTGTGGGGTGGAAAAGCTGGCTTTTTGCTGGAGCAAAAAGGAGGGGCTGTTTGCTGCTCCTTTTTCAGCCAGCAAAAAGGCAGACCGGGGCCACGGCATGTGGTTGCCACAGCCCCAATCTGTCTTTGTCAGGGGAGGTTTGTAGCCATGCTTTTGGGGTGGTCTTTTTCAACCCATTGTTTTGACAGCCAAGCATAAATTTTCCATGGAAGCATAAATTTTCTGTGAAAACTCATAAGAATGGTTTATATTATTCCTTTCATTTAAGCATAAAGTTTGGAAAGTTACTTTTTAAATTTAATTAGCTCCAAGCCCATAAATAGATAGATCATGTTTCAGCAGAAGTGATAGTGCTAGCAGTAGTTGTAGTTGTCAAAATGATTATTATATTATAATGATATTATAACTAGTACTAATTATTCCAATAATTATAGTATATTATAGTTATTGCTAATTAATACTGTTATTATAAGATAATCATCACCATCATTATTATCTACATTCCACTTTTTCCCATTACTTACAAACCATTTAAACAAATACAGATTAAACTATACACAAAAACTCCATTAAATTATATAACGGTTATTTTATTTATGCAATTAAGGCATCTACGGAATTAAAACAATTTAAGAATCCATTAAAATAAAAAGAATAAAAGAATAAAAATCAACAACATAGCTGCAGTTTTCAAAGGTACCTCTTTGCTTTCTCAAACACAACTAAACTAGTTACTTTGAAAGAAAAATAACTGAATGTCACAAGCCATGATCTTACTGCATAAAACATACTATCCTTATCCTCATGTCCACTTTGTTGCCTCAACACACACAAGGCAGCACAAGGCAGAAGCATGAGGCACAGTGCAAACTACCACTTGAACTTCATTTGTGAGGCCACACTGTCAGAATCACAAGAGAAGCTAAATGCTGCATGACATCTAGCAAAGTAAAAATTAGTTTAACAGCTCTAAACAATTCTTTTCAACAATAGTAAAACAACCCTGGAATGACTGTTGTCATTTTGAACTATTCCCACCATGAAGTGTTGCCTTTCCACTTGAAAAATTTATCTCAACAACACAAGAGCCTAAAATAAAATATATGAAAAGGTTTCAGTCTTATTCATTATGACTAATTCTGTGGTATTTCAGTTCTTTTTCTGCTTAGCATCAAACCTGCAAAGTGCAACTGCCATTCAATTGCCACATGAACTAAAGTGGCCATTTTAAATAAGCATTAGCTAGTAAGTCCTTGAACCTCCCTCATCACTTTGCTAACATAAAATGTAATGAGTCTGAAGTAGGGAGCTTCTTAAATTCCTTATGGGCTTTCCATGGAAACCAGAATACTAGAGAATCAGAACTTGGACATGTTGCTTTCATGTGAAAATTGATAACGCTAGCACACACTCCCTTCCGTGTGTTCAGTTAACTCTTCAAAGGTACTCAGAATTGGGTTTAAAAGTGGTCTCTTAATAGCTCAGGGGCTAAACAAACTGCCCCGATAGAGTGGCATCCTGCCGCCCCTTTCAGCGTCAGATTGGGGCTGGGGCAACGGCATGTTGTGGCCCCAATCCGGAGCCTTGCCGGCTCTAAAAGAACCAGCAAAAAGGGGCCCTTGTCACTGTGGCGGCACTTTTCGACACTCCTTTTGGCATGCGGCATATAAATGCTGCACCAAAGGAGCACCATGACATGCCCACCATGCTGCTGGGTGGGCAGCATGACATCGGTGTGGGGTGGCATCGGGGCGTGTGTCATCCAAACACCACACCCCCATGCCACCTCCATGCCAGCTCTTCAAGCCAGACTGTACAGCCCCTCAGTTAACAAAACTAAGCAAAATCTTCAACTAATTGTTGGAAAACAATGTCTCACAATCTATTAGTGACATTTTTGATGTTTGTTGTTGTTGTTAACCACCCTCGAGTCAATGTTGACCCATGACAACCCTGTGGATGAGAAATCTCCAAGACTCCTTGTCCTGCACAGCTCTGCTTAGGTTCTGTAAACTCATACCTGTGACCTCCTTAATAGAGTCTATCCATCTAGTGTGTGGGTTTCCTCTCTTTCTACATTCCTCCACCTTTCCTAATATTATTTTTTTTCCAATGAGTCATGCCTTCTCATGATGATAATATGACAGCCTCAGTTTTGTCATCTTGACGTCCAGGGAGATTTCTGGCTTAATCTGTTCAAGGGCCCATCTGTTTGTTTTTATGGTTGTCCACGGAACCCTCAGTGCTGTTCTCCAGCACAACATCTCAAATGAATTGTATTTATTCCTATCTTCTTTCTTGCCTAGCTCTCACATCCATACATGAAAATAGAAAACCAAATGTCTTGTATGATTCATGTTTTTGTGCTTACTTGTATATCTTTGCCTTTTAGGATCTTTTCTAGTTCTTTCATACCCACTCTCCCCATTCTTAATCTTCTTCTGATTTCCTTGCTGCAGTCCCCATTTCTGACAATATTTGATCCCAGGTATGAGAACTCTTTTACTATTTCTATTTCTTCTTTATCTAGGTTGAATTTGTGTAGATTCTCCATGGTCATTATTTTTGTTTTCATTATGTTCAACAGTAAACCTCCTTTTGCATTTTCTTTCTTGATCATCCTTAGTAGTTCTGGTGTACAGACTTCATTACATAAGGCAGTAAATCATATTAACAACTGGTTAACAGTGTCTTTTGCTGGGACTTAGAAGTTCCCTCTTGTTATCTCAATGGGAGATCATAGGAAATGCTCCATGAATGACCTCCTTTCCTTTCCTGCTTCCATGGTGCTAGAATTTGCAGTGTCATAAATAAATGCTGCTTTAATCCTGATGGTCAGCAGGTGGGTTTTAGGTGTTGTGTAGGTGCTCTTTGCTTGCTAGTGATCAGGGTTGAAGGAAGTCCTGATCTGAGCAGACTAGATTAGTCACTGGTGAATTAATTTCTTTTCATTTGCTAGTGATTAGTGTATTCTGAACCTGGAAGTCTCCCCCCCGCAGGAAGAAAAGGCCTTTTGAAAAGTAAGATTTTATATTTCTTTGAAGGAATGTCTGTGTGTGTGTGCATGCACACATGCACCAAACACTGTGCAGTACTGGATGGTATTGGGTGGTCAGTGCCAAATGCAGAGTGTCAAAGTATTAGCACAAACAAGGGCTGCAATGTGAAGTTGAAGGCTTTCACGGCCAGCATCCATAGTTTTCTCTGGGTTTTTCAGGCTGTGTGGCTGCAATGATGGGAAGATTAGCCTGGTGTGATAAAGTCCTAAGTCTATCTTTGTTGTTGTGTACCTTCTAGTAATTTCTTACTTACTCTGAACCCCTATCACATGGTTCTCTTGGCAAGTTTATTCAGAGGGGATTTGCCATTACCATCCTCGGAGGGTGAGAGAGTGTGACTTTCCCAAGGTTACTCAGGGAGTTTACATGACCAAGCAAGAATTTGATCACTTGTCTCCAACACTCAAATGACTACAACACACTAATTTAAGTCTAGTTTATGCCTCTGTAATCTTATTATTGTGGATGGATGAATTCACTACTTCCTTCACCCAATGTGTCCCTGAGACTCACAACTTACCTAATGTCTTCCCACCTCCATTCAGTGGAAGGACATCAATAGCAAATTTATCTGAATATTTGCTGAGAGCCTACCTGGGGGAGATGTAGCATATAATTCCATTACACAAATCTAGAGACATTGTCCCTCTTCCACTCCACAGACTCATTATTTTCTTGCATCGGTTCCCGACCCATGATCAAGTGGTATTAGAGAGAGAGAGAGCAATGGCAGCTAAAGATTGTACACTTAAGTTCTGACAGCTGGACATATGGCATGGCAGTCTTCTGGGACCATTCTTAAGGTCCTCCAGTGGTGTTGAAGGATGAGTTCATTTTGGTACATCCAGCTGTCAGAACATAGTTGGACAATACTCAGCTGCTACCCACAACCCCTCCCTACTACATGACTGTGTTGTGAGGGGCTGCAAGAAAACACTGAGTCTCTGAGTAATGGTCCTCTTGTAGAATCACATTGTAGCTATGGATCCCCTCCTCAGTAAAACACACATGAATAAGTTGACATAAAATTTTGCACAGCTGTTTGATCACACGGGAAAACTATTTCCTGCACACAGACTACTTTGAACCAAAAATATTTAGATCAAACACCTGGAAAGACAATTTTTTAATCTTAAAATTCAGCATGACAAGAAAAAATCAAACTAACAAGAAAGAAATAGAAGGTGGAGGAATAGAAGGGGAAGGGGGGAATCACTGGTACAGCCAATTCATGAAGTCTCCAGAGCTCATTCTTGGACCTTCTGCATTCTTGGATCCTTTTAATCAGCAATTCTTGACATCTAGCATTTTGTTAAAGACATAGCTGTGTCAATACCATGTTAAGCACTTTTGTGACTAACTGAAAAAAAGAAGTTGGCAGCACGAGCTTCCATAGACTGTAATCTACTTCCTCAGTCTACGAGAGCTCATGCTGCCAACTTCTTTCTTTCAATTAGTCTCTAAGGTGCTACAAGATCTCAAAATAAGGTTGCTTTTCAAAGTCATAAACCTTTCCAATAGTTGCAACCATACAACTTTCTATTTATACCCTTATTCTTAATGTTGTAAAATCTATATTTTGTGTGTAAATTTGTGCTTATGTAGCTTTGCAAAATAAACAAAAAAACCAACCTCACGACGCTTGTGAATAAAACTTATTTATCCAACTTTCTTCATTTTTTTGCTCAGATTTTTTTCAAGCTATTCACATGCATCAAGAGTCTATTACAGGACTTGATTATCTTATGTATCAAACTGACAGATCTACAGCTTTGGTGACAGTATTACAGCTCACCAGCACTAAGGGGCAATTAATCCCTTATGAATCAGAGGAGAGTTACCAGATCATGACAGGCTTGGGAAGTCTGTCAACTCCTTTTCAATGAGACCATTAGACTGTTAAAGGAAGCACTGGTATGCATTAGAAGTGGTGGCAAACTGTAAATCAAGAAATGGTTTGGCAGGGGTGTGGGTGGGAATGAAAATGGAATAGCCACAAGGAATATGTCACAGTGATTCACTTCATATTTTGAGACCACTCCAAGGCAGCCAAAGAGTCTCACTGTTCTAATACTGGGAACATTCCCTGTTCTGCAAAACTGTACTTCCTAAAATAACAGAGCATTTACATTCACATGTGGTGAATAAGGGATACAAAACCACTACTGAGTTTTCATTATAGTTCTATTAATTTACAGACTTGAATTTGTAAATCTCACCAAGCTAGGATTGTCAGTGGCTTATGGGAACAAATTGGTGGCTAGAAGCCCATTCTGCTGGTCATATCACAAACTTACATATATTGATAAAGTATTGTATTATTACTCATTGTACTGTTGGTTACTTTTTCATCATCATCATCCTCACCACTATCATTATTATTATTATCAATAATTTGTTTATATCCTGCCTTATTCCCAAAAATTGGACCCAAGACAGTTTACAAAAATTAAAATAAATACAGTTGGTCTTCAGCATCCACTGATTTTTTGATCCACAGATTCAAGCATCCACAGATTGAAGATATTAAAATATATACGTTCCAAAAAGCAAACCTTGATTTTGCCATTTTATATAAGGAACACTATTTTACTATGCCATTGCATTTAATGGGACTTGAGCATTCACAGATTTTGGTATCCATGGGTGGGCCTTGGAACCAAACCCCAGTGGATACTAAGGACCCACTGTACAATTAAAAATAGTTAGAAAAAAGAGGCGGTAAAACATATAAGTTATTATTAAAATACAGTTAAACAATACTAAAACCCTTTAAAATAGATTCATTAAAAAAGGAAAGATTAAAAAAATCACCACATGACAAAAATACACCACTGAAAGCCTCAAGGTCAGTTTCTAAATGGCTTATTTAAGCAGACAAGCTTTCACTTGCCAATGGAATGACAACAACAACAACAACAACGGGGGGGGGGCTCTTAGTCTCCCTCAACTGGGAATTTCAAAGACTAAAACAATCATGTCCTGATACACTGGTGGAACAAAGAAAAGGTCTTCTCCTGAAGATCTTAGTGCCTCAGCAGGTTTAGTATTTGTTGTTGTTTTACCTTAAAAACACTATTACAACTGATATGAGAATTAAAAGAAATCTCCAAAGTGTCTGTGAAAATGGTGCAAAAATACCTAAATGTGCCCCCAACATATTGTGATGAATATAACAATACACTGTTGCCATATATAACTGAGCAGTTATCCCAGGCTCCCAGAGCATCATCCTATTTTACTTATCCATGACTTCAGCATGAGATTATATTAGTTCATATTAAAAATAACTTTACAAGCTCTGGTGTACCCCTGCATAACTTATGCATCTATTAGTTGAACAGTATAATACTCTTCATCTCAGAAGGAATTTTATTTGCCACCATTTTATTAATCAGTGAAGCTTTCCACTGAGTAGTCATTTGGATTGCAGATCAAAATATGACAATTTTTGCACATACATGAAGAAAAAGACACAGTGGACTAATTTTGATCTAGTAGTAATCACAATACAAAGAACAGCAAAGGTTTTCCTTCTATATATTGTTGTTGTTGTTCAAGTCATTCTTGACAAATGGCAACCTTAAAGCAAACCTATAATGGGGTTTTCTTAGCAAGAAACGCTCTCTCTCTCTCTCTCTCTCTCTGAGCCTAAAAAGGATGACTTGCCTATAGTTACTCATTCCATGGCTGAGCAGGGATTCAAACCCTATTTTCCAGAGTTGTAGTCCAATCCTCAAACCACTACACCACAAGGATTCGTCTACATATTAGGCACTCCATCTACATATTAGGCACATGTATCTTCTATTGAATTTTCTTTTCAAACTTATTTTGTATTGGGTTGCAAAACTTTGTAATCTCTTCTTGCATTGAAATCTGAACATTTTAATGAGACCCCCCGCCCCCGCAGCTTCAACATTTATTTGCATAATTTTATATTGCACCTTTTGCCATTGAGCAACACATATTTCTATCTATTTTAAAACATGTGCACTGTGTGTAAATGCTTGAGAAAAGTAATGCCTTTTCTTATAATATGTCTTAGGAAGTATGAAGGAAGATGCTACTTTTATCAACACTGTCAAATACAATGAGCTGAATATTATTTTTATATCATGCATTCTGGGCTACTTTTTTGTTCTTGGTTTAAATGTGCTTCCATGATGATCATGATGATGATGATAATAATCACCATTATATCTGAGAGCAAAACAGCAGGTGAGGACAGTAGGGAGTAGGTGTTTAAAAAACAAATTCCCCCCTTTGCATTATGTGGGAGAATTTGGGGAATGAAATTAAAAGACATATAAGAATACCTGTTTCCTTATTTTCATCTGTGAAAAGCTGGAGTGTGTGAAAATATAACGGCAAGAGCCTGTTTCCCTTACAACCCCATTTAAACCTGGCATCTGGTCCATTAACTGTAAAGGCAAAGAGACAATGGAATGAAATCTACAGATGTTTAGATTTCATGAACTTCTGGAGCAATTCAAAATAGGTTGAACACATGCTGCTTTCAAAGTTATAAAGAAATTAAGAGAAAGAACTAGGACTTCCAACAGTGAGAAATGCTGGTGGTGATGGGGAGGCAGTCATCGTAGAGTTATACCAAGCTAAAAAAATTTTTAAAATCCAAATATGTAGAAGCAGGGCTTGGAAGCAACTCATTAAAAAATCTCTAGTTGCGTGTATTTAGTTCTCAGTCATTAAGATATAGCTCCTCTAGACTGTGACTGTAACTTAATGAGGGATAACATCACTCTTTTGTTGTTACTTTAATGTTTACTTGCTTTAATAGTTATGGGGTGTGGCCTCACTCAATGGTAGAGGAAATATATTACTTGATTAAAGTTTTGGTTCATGTTGTGTCTTCTGTTGTGTTGTGGGTGGTGAGGTGCTTAGGAGCTGAGTGTTCCTTGTATCATGGGCTAGTGGCTTGTTAGCATTCAGTTGTTGTCTTTAAAGTAACTGACCAGTATCTATTTTAATGATTTCTGAGAAAGGGAAAACTTAAAAAAATATCATTTTTTAAATATAGATACTTTTTGAGCCTTAGTTATAGCTATAACTAATTATTAGTTATAGCTATAACTAATTAATTTAAGACTAATTTCCAGGTTCTGTCTTGAACTTAAGCCATTTTCCTTAATGATATTATCCCACAAACACTTATACATGAATGAATCCTACAACCCTCTAGATTGTACATCATAGGTAGGCTTTTTAAATATTCTTGATTTTATCTGGTTTTTGTACAGCGCCATGTACATCTACGACACTTTATAAATAAAGCTAATAATTATAATACAAAACATAATGAGGTTTAATCCCAGGTGTGGGCAACTGCACTAGTGGGCAGAAGTCAGCTTCTGCTCCTGTGACCCCTAGTAGGCCTTATTGGCATGTTCTGAGCAGCACAGAAGTTATGGGACATACATTCTGCTTTCATTTTCAGCAAAGGATGGACTTTGGATCTTTTTTCTTTTGCTATTATTTATTTATTTATTTATTTATTTAGGATACTCAGGAGCAAATCTTGCCATAGTTTGATCTGTTTGGAGTGACTGATTTATCTAGTTCAAAATTGGAGAGGGCTCCTGTTCCTTTAATGGTATGTAAGAAGAGGGGGATTTCAGCAGGTGTTGGTTTCATGACAAGCAATGCCTACTGAAATTCCCTCTTTTACAACTATTAAATGTACAGAACCCCTCTCCACTTTTAAACCTGGCAACCTGGCAAGTTATTATACCCCCCCCCCAATTGTATCAGTTTTTTATCTATGGGACTGGGAGCTGCAAAAAGAAGTTTGGCATGCACATGTGGTTTGCTGGCCAAATTTCCCCCATCCCTTCTTAATTCAAAGTAGTCTTTTATTTTATGGCTTGTACTATATGGCTGGAGTCCGAAACACGCTTACTAAGGAATAAGAACCATTGACTAGAATGAGATGCACTCCAAAGACAGTCACATATTCTTGCACTGCAGGGTAACATCTTTTTCATGCTTATTTATTTTAAGAGTTTTCTATTCCACCTGTAGTTACAGTAATTGAAATACTGCTCAGTAAATTCTGAATGAAACACTTGTCCCTTAGGGGATGCAATGGCACTCTTACTTTGCTCCCTTCTGGAAGCAGAAGCTTGGAATCCTTCTGCAGGGGACAAAGCGACATCTGGCTAATCTTCTTGCAGATGTTATTCTGCTGTTAGAGTTCCACTTGCCTTCCTTGCATATGGAATCTCTCATAAACGGAGCATGACCCATTCAAGCTGTTGCTCGTGATATTTGAATAAATTCAAAACAGAGCAAATAAAGTTTGACTGTCCTTGTGTGCTAGGTATTATCTTGTTAAAATTATTATATTTCCCCCCCTCTTCAATGACCGTTGTCCACTCTCATACAGTAATTATTGTCATTACATCTAATCACATAATCAGTCTGAATTCAAGTAACCACAAAATTAGAAAATGCAATTATGTGATTTTGTTTTGCTGGAAAGCATAAGAGACTAATCAAGCTCATACGAAATGGAGCTGCTTCCCAGTATTTGAAAATGTCATGTTAAAATGGGCAGAATCCATATAAAAAACATGCAAAAGTGAGTGAGATTCTAATCCCAATACTATTCTTAGCATTTATGCTCTTCTCCTAAAACTAATCCCATACATGCTAGATAGGGGAAATGAAGAAGAGCAAAGACCACAATCATGAAAACAGTAGCTCCCTGATTGCCTAGCCATTTCTGCTACCTGTTTGTGAGACTTAACTGAGGAAGCAGCCATTGAGAGAAACAGCCTTGTCCAGTGGTGCAGTGGCCCAGAGAAAGAGGGCAAAAAAATGGTCAGTGACAAAACTCTTGCCCAATGGTCCACTGAAACTGAGCACACTAATATACACAGAGTAGTATCACCAGGTTGAAGAACACTGCAAACAACATTGATTCCCTGTGATTGTGTCCTTATGCGATTTTAAGATTTCAAGAAAGGCACAAAAGAATTGACATGGGCAGTAAGGTTGTCAGCAATGATTAAGAAAAATTCTTGGATATATTTTATAACAAACTAGAATGGCTGTAGATACTGTATCATATGTTAAGCACAGATAAATAATCAGTAGTCCATTGATGCTTCTGGAATTGTATTTCAAGTCCCCAGAAAAAGACTGGAGAAAACTTATTTTGTGGCTTGTTTCCCTGGTCTACAGGGAAGCTTCTGGGCCTCCTTTGGGAAGGTTTGAGTGGCACTGGTGGCAGGGTTCCCAGGGATGCAATTTTTTCACTAATTTTGCACCAATTGATTTTAGAAAATGTTGTTCCATTGCAAGCAACTGCTTGAAAAACTGTTCAGTTTCTGAAGACCATTTGGAGTTTGAGACTTATGATCTGCCTATTTGCTCTTGAGGGGTTTGTGAAGAAAACAGCATTTTCTACACTGAACACGGTATTTTTACACAAAATAAAATGCTATTTTTTCCTACAGAAAAGGCTGTACTGGGGGACTTTTTCTGCACCAAACTCACAAATCCCTCCCAACAGAGGTGGGCAGGGAACGGAGAGACAGAGATTATCACACAGGCAAAAGTTATGAACAAATGATGGGTGAGAAGTGGGATGCTATCAGTGATTGGAGGACGATTATAACACGCATTCTGCAACATTGCGCTCATCCCATCCTTCTCCTGCCAGTGAAATGGAATGACCCCATCATTTTTGTATTAATGGGAGCATCCATTAATACAAAAGTGATGAGACCATTCCATTTCACTGTTGGGAGATGGATGGGATGAGTGTGATATCGCAGAACATCATGTGATAATCTTTCTCCAATTGTTATATAGTGATGGGAGTATCCCACTTCTCTCCCATCACTTTTGCCCATGTGATAATCTCCAGAGAAAGACTGAGAACAGTATTTTCTGCTCATGACACAGCATTTATCTGCAGAAATACCATTTCCATGCAGAAAGTACAATGTGCAAAATTTACACAGACTAATTCTCAAAATGCAGAGATACTTAGTTCAGGATTCTGTCCCACAGAGTTTTCAGACACTCATTAAAATTCCTTCAGGCATTCAGAAAAATAACAATTCTCACTGTGCTACTTCTGAGAATCTAAAAGAGTTTTTGCTTTTTCTGAATAGCTCACTTTGAATGATACCTCTGTGCACACAATACAACAGAAGTGGTGAATAAGTGGCCCTCCAGATGTTGTTGTTGGACTACAATTTTCATCAGTCTTAAGCAGATATGAAGGATGATGGGAACAGAAGTCAAAAAGCATCTTGATATCTTGTTACTGTGGAAAGAATGGGAAAGAATGGCAAAGTTGTTTCAGATATGGGCCATATATTGTTGCTTTGCAGTGCAATCTTCTTGACAACTATTTGCAATCAGCCAAATGATGAAAACCACCTTTACCTTCCCCCTCACTCATTTCTTTTGCCTCAAGAACTTTAGAACACATTTCCTCATTAACTTGTCTCTTGGAATGTGGTAGGAACTACTGTAACTCCCTCCTGGGGCACAGCTTCATTAACATGTCAATTACAGCCACACACTGTGAGTTCAATGATATTATGAAGGCTACTGTGCTGCGCTGAACATAGAGACTGGAAGAGAATACCAAATTAAATCTTTCACATAAAAATAGACAAGGGAGTAAAAGCAGGAGGAAGAAATAGCACCTTCTAGGCTGATAGCCTTCATTCTGGCTATATGTGTGCATTCTCCTAGCTTCACTCAGCTACAAACAGCATTTTTTACAGATATTTTAATCCAAAATCCTATGCATATTTACTATCTTTATTTCAAACTCATAGAATGATACTGATGTTTTTGGAACTAAGCCTCATTTTTGTTTTTCAGTTCATGGGCCGGAACCTGCAGGATCTGAGCAGAGCAGTTAAGGACAGGGGGGCTTGGAGATGTTTCATCCAAAGGGTCACCGAGGCCAACTCGAAGGCAGTTGACAAGGACAACATAAAAAATGAGGGTTCCCCCTCCCCCCTCTTGTGGCAAGTATGTCAAGACAGTGAATTGTTTCACAGACCTGGAGAGAAATATAATCCAATGTGCACACTGCTTCAT
Source organism: Sceloporus undulatus (assembly GCF_019175285.1). Taxonomy (NCBI): domain Eukaryota; kingdom Metazoa; phylum Chordata; class Lepidosauria; order Squamata; family Phrynosomatidae; genus Sceloporus; species Sceloporus undulatus. The sequence continues at coordinate 124,158,114 of NC_056526.1, forward strand.
CATTAAGCACACTGCATCACATCAGCTCAGAAATCCATAAAGAAGGTGATTCTATCAGTGATGTAATGGAGCCAGGACTCACAAGGTCAGAGGATCAAAACTTTCAATGAACAGGGATGGTGTCATCCTCCACCCCAGTGAGAGCTCCCTGCAATCTTTGAGCTTAGGAGCAAGCTTCAAAGTAAAAGGCAAGAGAGAACAGATTTCCAAACAACAATGTATTGTTGTTACTAATCACTATTCTAGCCAAAAGCATTTGGCAGTGTCTTGTTCTTAATACATTAATACATTATTAAGGCCCTATATAGACCAGCCCGAAAAGCCAGCCTGTTGGTGTACTGGGGGCACAGTGTCCTGATGATGCATGCCCTAATTCTGCTCCAAGGAGCCATGATGCCACATGCTGCTCTATATGGCACGCGGCATCATGGTGCGCCTTCAGCGTTGCTGCGCCGCAGCAGCTATGGCACCCTCCAAAGGCCAGATCGGTGCCACAACGTGAAGTTTCTGTGGTCTCAATCTGGCTAAGAAAGGGGCGGTCTGTAGAGCCCATAAGATGCTTTACAAAAGACTTGCTCTTATTGGAGGTCAGAAGAGATTTTGGTAACTTTGGTGAGATTAAATGTTTTCCCCTAAAAAAGATGCTAGAAAATCTTGGTCTGATAATCTAAGGCTGGCTGGGTTCATGACGGGTCCTCTTTTCTTTTCTAATGCAATGCCAGATCTTTCTGGCTTTTTAGTAGGGTTCCCCCCCGCCCCCCACATACACACCTAGCTTTCCCTATCACAGAGTTCTAGTGTTCCACCAAGCTACAAATTCCAGAATTCTATAGCATTGAGTCAAGTGTTGTCAAACTGCTTTATTTATGCAAAGTGGCAGCAGCCAAACAAAGCTCACAAAATATGGCAGAGAATACCACAAAATAAAATGGCAAATCTCAGGATTCCATAGCATCAGGCCATGGCAAAGCAGTGTCAAACTGCTATAATTCTGAAATGTGGATATACTCTAAGGTTCTTCTCAAGGCAAGATACTTTTCAACAGGCAAGGCACTTTTCACACATCTCATAAGTGCTTTTGCTCCAGCAAAATATAGTTTGAAGGGCTAGTAGCCCAGGAAGGAGGAGGAAGAGGAGAAGGAGAAGGAGTCCCCTCACCCACCCTCACTCCTGTGGCCGTCATCACCATGGGGGGGGGGGGGTCCCCCACTTTTTTCTTTTTTAAAGCAACTGTTATTGCTTCTTTTCAATGCTGCTTCCTCTGTTGCAAGTACACATGCACCTAACTTCTGCCATGGAAGCAGGAGCTAAGGAACATGGCAGTAGCAGAGACTCTAAGGGGAGTAGCTCAGGTGGGGGATGAAGGCTTTGCTCCTCATGAGAATTTCCACCCTTGCAAATCAAATTTTCCCTTAGTGTCCAAATGTCTAGGATTGCAGTAACTTGAAACATCAGTTGAGCAATTAGAAATACAATTTGAGCATCCAAAGAAAAGAGACAGGCCAAGTTACAACAAAATGGAAACGCAGCAAATATGAGTTCTGGGTGTGAATGGTTTTCAGTGTCTCACTCACTGCAATTCTAGAAATTCAGAGAACGAAGCAATGTTTCATTTGTGGGGGATGAATTCAAGTTGGGAGGCAATATTCCCTATTTTGTCATACTTCTAGCAGCTACAGACGTGGGGATTCATGTGGCAGCCCTGTTTGCACCCTGCTAAAAGATAAGGCTTTTGGTGTGATTTGATCCTACTGTTGTTTTGAACAAGATCCCACTAGTGTTTTAGACTTTGAGAAAGAGGTCTGTGAAAAACCCCTCTGCCTGAGCACTGGCAATTTTTCTACTTATCATCTGCAAGCATTCGGAGCAACAGCTTAACTCAGGGGTAAGCAACCGTTTTGAGCCGGGGGCCGGGTTGCTGTCCCTCAGACAACTGGGGGGGGGCCAAAGCCAAAAAATAAATAATTAAATAAATTTAAAATAAATTTAAATAAATAAATAAACCGGGACAAATGTAGGACATTTTCAAATGGTGGGCACTTTTTTTTAAAAAGTGGAGGACACACAAAAAAAATTGCTGATTTTTTTAACAATGTTAATATAAATGCATGTTTCTGAGGCATCTATAGACAATTGCTCCCCTTGCCCCTGCGTGGGAGAGGCCAAAGGCCCCAGCAGCAATCGGCGGCAGGACCGGGCTGGGGCCGGTCCCAAGGCCTCGCCAGGCTGCATCCAGCCCACGGGCCGCAGGTTGCCTACCCCTGGCTTAACTCCATGAGGCCCCACCAGCTTCTCTCTTTGGACTGTGGCAACAGACTTATTAGAGATCCACTATTGTTGATTTGTTACTCATCCTCCCCCATTTCTCCTTCCATGTCAGGGCAGGGAGAGGTCCAGGCAGATGGCTAGCTGGCTTGTGGTGGCGGTGGACCAGGAGCTTTGCTGTCTTTAGCCTAGCCTAAATTGTCAACCATTTGTCTTATAGGAGTGCCATTGACAAAACATGTAATGCTCAGCTAACAAACCAGCCTCTAGGTGCATCATGGCAGGATATGAATTTGTCACTGCATCTGCTTCTTCTGTTCCTCTTGCACAGAAAGGTCTTCAGTGCCTCCCTTTGTTAGCAGCAACCCATTCCACAAGGAACTCAACACTACAGGATCCTGGCCTGTGTGTGTGTGTGTGTGTGTGTGTGTGTGTATAATTTAAATATTTTAATTATAATTTAAATATAATACAAATGTTTTCTTTCATGTGTAGCTGGGGGTTTGGGTTGTTTTTTTTTTAAGAAAAAAGATTGTCAACCTATGAAATTTTCAAAATTCAAACTATAATCATTGAACTATATCCAAAACTGAATTTCTTGTATTGTTTGTGCTGTACCTATTGATGGCTGCTTTGGGCTCTCCCTTTGGAAATTAAAGACAAATTGAAATGAAATGAAATTCACCCCATGTAGTTGAGTTCTAATTCAGCCCATTGGGTCTTGTGAACTGACCCTCTGCAGACGGAGAAAAGAGATTAATCCCTGTTTGCAGAAGTTAGAATCAATTTACGAAATTTGAAAATTGCATATTGTAGACAAGGCTTCCTGCTCAGTACCACTTAGCCAAACAGCACTGAGAATAAGCAGTCTATTATAAAAATTAACCCTGCCAAGCAGGATGATGATATAGTATTTGATTCTTTATGTTATTTGATGCTGTCATGCTAATTTCTCTCTCTTCACAATACTTGAAATATTGCTCCTATTGCCCTGTCCACGACCCCAGATTCTTACAGAATCAGAATCATAGAAGTTCAGTACCCTCTATCTTAATCATCCTCCCCCCAACAACAGTACATGATATGCTTAAGTGATATAGAGAACAGTCAAGCATTAAATATCACAGTACTTTCAGTGTGAAGCCAAAGAGGGATGATCTGGAGTCCCTGCAGCAGCTGAGTTCATACCCACTGCTGGCGCTGCAATCTAGTTTAGACAGCTGGGCTGCATTGTTAAAGATGTTCTCCTTTGATTTAAGATATTAAACTTGAGGTCGCTGCCAGAAATGCCATTACATTAGAACTCAAATGCCACTTGGGCTTCCTGGAAAGTTCAGCTGTATATTAACATCGATGTGTACGCCATTGCCTCAAACAAATAATACAGTAGAACAGTAATAGTCTGCTCTAGGCCCATTAGATTGAATGACAGTCTGTGTTCATTGGCTTCCTTCATTATATGTTTTCATCAAGCTTTAAGCTGTTGCTCTGCATTTTGCCTTGGCAGCAGTACAGTACATTTTTCTTGCTTGTACCATTCATACTACTGCTTAGTGCAATACAGTCAGCCCTCCATATCCACAGATTCTGCATTGATAGATTCAACCAACCACAGATTTAAAGTCACACACAAACTAATCCAAAAAGCAAGCCTTAATTTTGCAGTTTTATATAATTGATGCTCTTTTACTATGCTGTTGTATGTAATGGGATGTGAGTATCCACTAATTTTGATATCTTGGAAGTGGATGGGTGGGTGGGTGTTCTGGAACCAAAACCCAGTGCATACTGAGGACTCAGTGTTCTTTGACACACAAACACAATCATTCACCCACAGCCCTATTTGGAGGTAACATCAGTGTAACAGGTTGATCCACAGCACCTGATTTTGGGGGGAATCTCTCATATCTTTTCATACTGCTGTTCCTAGTAAGTGTTTCTCAAGCCTCCTCACTGTCCCCTCTTGAAGATATCAGCATAGAGATGGGAGGATCTGTCGTGCATAGTTTCGTCCAGTTTCTCATTCTTCAACATTCTTTTCATTCTGTTGTTTGCAATCTTTTCCTACATGAAGTCTGCCTGCACTTGTACCTCCCTAATATATTTTGCCAGATGTTTTCTCTGATACAGTGTGCTTTCATATGTTAGTTTTAATAAATATTTTAACAGTAGTATGATGTGTGTTTTTTAAAAAAAAACTTGTAACTTTTTAACTTTGTAAACTGCCTTAGGTCTTGAACTAAGAAAAAGAAGGGATGTGAATATAACAAAAACAACATTTTTGTGAGTTATTTTACCCAACTATGCATTTGTTGTCAGATGTAAATCTCCTTCATAATAAATAATAAAGTTACAGAGCTAAGATTACACTGTAACTACCATGGCTGCATTCCATGGAATCCTGGAATTTGTAGTTTCATGAGGAATTTAGACTTCTCAGCCGTAGATTTCTAGTGTCTCATCAAACTACAAATCCCAGTTATTCAATATGATGCAACTGTGGCACCTATAGAGATGTAAAAGTGCTATAGTTATGTAGTGTGAAAAATAAGTTCTAATATTGAATGATAGCTTCATTTGAGTTAGAGTGGGGAATAAGTGTTCAAAACTCTCTTTCTATATTTTTCCCACCAAAATCCCTGTCTTGAACATTATTTATATTAGGTTGTGAAAATTTGTTTCCTCTTCCTGCATGGAAATAGATGCACATTTTCCATACTCATTTTTCAGTTTTATGTGCATTTTCTATGCAATGACCAAAGCATGCTTGTGCATATTTTCCAGCTGTGCATATTATTTTCTGTTCACTTTTAAAAATATATATGTCTAATTTTACCTGATTGGGACATACGGCAAATCCTACAATGTTGTGTGTTTCTGAAGCAAGGTGCACTTTGTCCCACAGATAATCTCAAAGGCTGCACAATATATAATTTCATTGAGAATCTATGGTTTATTTCAATTCGAGAAACTACCGAACTTCTTTTCCAACTCTAGGTATTGGCTCACAAAGTCTGATTCAAACAAAGATGTCTTCCATATGCATTTAAACCAGTAGAGAAATAGTGCAGAACCAGTGCAGAAATAGGAATGGCAGGGAGACATTCTTAGGAGGAAGGCCTTGCTATTCTTTCTATTAAAGAAAATGCAGTGTTGACGCCTGGTACAGATTTATTGCTTATTCATGTCACAGAACTATCACCCTTTCTGAGTCCTTCAGATAGGGCAGCCTTTGAATCCCAATAAATAATCTACAGCTTCACACTTTAATACGCATTCTCTAATCTACTTTACCAAGCTTGTTATTGTTGGGAAGCCTTATGGACTTTGGACTGCAAAGTAATCAGCATTAGATTGCTAGCTTCAAATTCTAACTGATTTCCTCCCTTTTTTTTCCTTCAGTTTTTTTTTCCTGGAGACACACACTTTTTATGAAACCAGTGCCTAGCACATCTTGTCTTCATTGTCAGGCATCAGGGGAGGCCTGGTTAATAAGATTATTAAAACACTGGGAGTTATTCTGTGTGAAAAAGAAAAAAAGAAAAGAAAAGAAGCATATTTTTCATAGCAAACAGCACCAGATGGAAAGAATGTTTGGAAAAAGTCAGAAAATATTTGAAAAATTGGTTTTTTGGATGCCTGATGTAGAAAATCTTAGGTGGGTGATAATCTTTGCACTTTGGCACTTATTCTGTAGATTAAATGCTATTTTATGCATAAGAAATGTGCCTCAAATTTAATTTTCTATACAAACTAGCACATCCATTAGCAAGTCTCAAACTGTGAACAGTCTTAGAAAATTGTGTATTTTAAACTTTCTCACTTAAAATGTGTAGCTAGTGTGCTTGCTCAAGCTCTTCTTTTCCTATTGCCTATTTTGTCTCCCTTAGATATCTGTTGTATTATCCTTAATACCCCAAAGGCACCAGATACTGTCTGATCTTGGAAGCTAAGGTGGGTCAGCTCTGGGTAGCAGATTTAATGGGAGACAACCAAGGAATACCAGATGCTGTAGGCTATATTTCAGAGGAAGGAACTGGCAAAACCACCTCCATTTGTTCCATGCCTTTAAAAACCCTATGAAACAGGTAATTTGAAAGCACATACATTAGCGCACATCCAGAAGATCACAGCCAGCATGATATAGTGATAAGAGTGCTGGGGTGAGGGAGGATCGGCTTAGTTTAAAAATATATAAATGGTACCTTCATTCCAAATAGATTTCATGGCAGTACACATTCATCAAATAATAATTCAGTACAATTGTTCTGAATTCAGGCTGGATTCACTCAAAAGCTTTCTTGAAAGATCTATGCACTGCCAAGACTAGCATGAACCTCTGTAAAGAAGATTTTATTGACTATTAAAAGAAGCAGCAGGTATATCATACCAGAGAAAATGTTACCTTCAACCCCTATCAGCCATGAAATATCATGCTGGTATGGGCCCTATAAGCCCCAAATGTCCCCTATGTGATATGAGAACATTCCTACTCTGGCAGAGAAAGGCAAAGGCCTGTCTGTAAATCAGGAGTTTTTATAAAAAAATAATAATGAGTTTTTCTGTTTGCCCACGTAACTAAAGAAATGGCACTCCCATAAGCAGACGCAACTACAGCAAATTCCTTCCCATGACTCAGATGGTTAATGGGGGGAATCTTGAGATGTTAGATTGAAAGATTCATCGCACCATCTCTACCTACTATTGTATTCCTAATTACAGACTAATGTAATCCATTTCAATCCGTTAAACAATGATCACTCTCAGAACTGCACAGGTGTTCATGATTGTTTTTTCTAATGGCCTTTTTCACATGAGCTTCAACAATATAATACTCAGTATGCAAAGGGATCTTGTAGCACTTTTGAGACTAATGGAAAGAAAGGAATTGGTAGTATGAGCTTTCATAGACTTGAGCCCACTTCTTCAGATGCACTTGAACAGGAATAACATACCTGAGACAGGAAGAACATAAATTGAAAAGTATGAAATATTTAGTCCATTAAATATATGATTCAAAATGCCTGAGTAAATAAAAAGATTGTAAATTGGTTCCAGAAGGCATATAGAAGTACAATGATAGTCTAAGGCTTGCTTCCCTTGAAATGGCAATCCAGAGCCAAGTACAAAACAAAGAAGCGCAACTCCTGTTGTTATGAAGACATGGGCAGATTGGTATGGGACGAGGGGCATTAAAGATAAGCACAACACCTTGATGTGGACTTGGCAGTAAATATTCTACCAGTATAGTTCCTTCAGCACTAAAGAAAAACATCTCCATCTGTATTATATTGGCAAGTGTGGACCTCAATTTCTTGCTGTAGGTAATACTGAGTAGGACTGATGCCAGCTGCAGGATAAAAACATCTGGAGAGCTCCAAGTTTCCCACCCCTCATCAAGAAGGATGACACTCACAGTCAAGTATACTGGTTAAAACATCTGAACTGTTGTGAAGAGTAGCTGGGGAGAAAACAATACAATAACCCAATCTGGAGGTTATCAGCTCATGGATCTCTATACCCAGTCTGGCAGGAAAGGCCAGAACTGAATCTCATAAAGTGCATTGTGAGACACTGAGGACTGCTTTGGCTTCTAGTGACAATTCTGGATCAAGAAATATCCCTAAGTTTTTTTTCAAAGGAAATGCAACTCCATTTGAAGCAAGTACAGGCTGAGTTTCCCTTATCCAAAATGCCTGAGACTGGAAGTGTTTCAGACTTTCGATATTTTGAAATATTTGCCAGCCACCTGCTTCTGCTTTGCAAATGAACAACCAGGAGTAATTTGGATTTTGAGCTGCCCAACAGTGTGCAGGAAAAGACTCTTCTTCCTGGGCCATATCCCCCACCAGCTTCTGGTGCTACTTGTCTCCTCCAAGCCTTTGAAAAGTTCACTCTATTTTTCATGAATAATTAAAAAGCAGGTTTTTGAAATTTCCTCATGTCTCTCTCCAGCTGCAATGCCACATCTTTTGTGTCTCTCTGAAGCCCACAAATACTACCTCATTTTATTTCATTTTTATAAGGGGCCTGATTACTGTACAGGAGATCTCTGGGCACCCCTCCAGCCACACACTTCTATCTTTGAGCCAGTGGTGGCACTTCTGGTAATTTGTCCACATCTATCTCCAGCCTCATGTCCCTCTCCAGCCTTGCATATTTACATATCACATTGGTTGTGTTAAAGCTCCAAAGGCCTTGGATTTTGGAGCATTTCAGATTTTGGAATTTTGGATGAAGGAGACTCAACCAATAATAATAATCTTTTATTTATATCTCTCCTACTCTGATTAGGATCAAGGCGGCTTACAGTAAAAACAATCAATTATATAATAAGATAGCAATACACAATAACCCAAATCCCCCCTTAAAATTACAATTAAATCACAAATATATTTAAAAGATTCATATTAAAAGATTCATTAAATCAATATGAAAAACAAAGGAAGCCGGAAGGATGGGGATGCGAGATAATCAGTGAGACAATTGCTCGATAGGCAATTCAATTGATGGCTGAAATGCTATTCTGAAAGCCCTGTTGGAAGAGACATGAAAATACTGAAAATACTGATCCTGGTGACTATTTACCAACTTCTATCTTATTAGTATTCAACTCAGTTTCAGGTCATTACTCAGACATGATGTCCCCTGGACCAATCCTTCCTGTTTCTCAACTCATCCAACCTTATAGCACTGTTGTGAGGATGAAAGAGGGTGGGAGTAACCTCAAGAGTAAAAACGGATGAGACTGGCACCACCTTGAGTTTCTTTGAAGAAAGGTATGATAGAAATACAACAAATAACATAAGTTCCAAACTATAAGCTTGAAGGCCCATGGCTAACATATTTTTCATGTTGTAATGTGCTATATGCACTGATGATTCAAAAAACCATTAGAATTCTTCCCATAGCTTCTGTCAAGATCAAAATGAATCTCTAAGACAATTGCTTGTACTTGCTTTTGAAACTAGCCTTGCTTTCTCCACTAAGGCGCGTTATAGACGGGCCTTTAATACGCCCCCGTCACATGCTAGGGGTTGGCCGAGGACCTAGCATCCACACCGGCTTCACCCCTAGCACGTGACGAGGGCGTAAAGATGGTGGCGCCCTATACACACGGGACCCGCCATCTTTACGTGCTGGATGCGTTGCGTCCGCACGTGTCACCCCGGAAATGACGCCGCAAATGCGCCCCTTGCGCTTTGCAGCACCTCTTCCGGGGCCTCAGAAGGAGCGCGATTTCCGCACTCCTTCTCGGCAGCATCCGGGAGCCGCACCGTTTAAAGGCTACGGCTCCTGGACAGTGCAAGCGGCGGCGGCAGCAGACTGCCACAATCCAGCGGTCTGTAACGCGCCTAAGTCATTGTCACCTACCTTCTATAATCCTCCATATCAGAGACCCACCATTAATGATGATCTGGTAGTAATATCTAGCCAGACATTTTCAAAGCCAAGTTCTTTTCTTTTTATAAGATGTGAAAACAAAGAGAAAATAAAAATATGAGCCAGCATAAATCATGCCTTGGTTTATTCTTCTAAGAGGCAATCGAGTCACTCTGCAAAGCAAAAAAGAAAGAACACAAACGCAAACTGACAGCACGAAACAATGTTTGCTCTGATGCATCTGGGAAAGGTTTAGGAATCTGACATGATTTAAAAGCTACCAAGATGGACAGTTCACTTGTTCTTCACTCCAGGGGAGAAATATAAATGATTAAGTAGCTGCCCCTGCTGTATAGTTGGAAAGATTTTTTGGATGGCTTTACTAAACCATCCCTTGCCTTGTGAAGGCATCTTTCTCAGGAGGCTTTTTTATTGCCTTTCCCCACACTGCTACTGCAGTTTGGCTATGGTGAGCTATTATACAGGGAATGAGGGAAAGCATAGCAGATATGTAAGCTGATGAACAGCAAATCTGGCCTTAAGGGAGATGGTTGTACAAATGCCTTTGGAGCCATACCCCACAATCCATAAACAAGATTGTTGGCAGGTCTGTTTTTCCCAGGGTGAGAAGTAATGATATTCAATTTTTCTGATATTTCAAACTGTGTTAGGAGTGCAATCACGCAATTTTGAGGGATTCCACATGATTTGTCAGTAATCCATTTTAACTGATTGATGTAGACCTGCCTTTCTGCCTATACTGGGGCCTAAGGTATTTCACAACATGATTCAAAGACTGAACACAAACATGCTATGACTGGCATCCTGTTAGTGACATACATAGTTGTAAGTCCACTTTATACCTTTGAATGCCTTTCTGGGTTGTTGAGGAAGTTGGTGTTCTCATCTACCCTCTGCAACAAGCAAACCCCACCCCCATCAGCATTGCAGAACAGTACCATCACCATTCCACTGCTAAAAAAGAGTGGAGGGAATCAGATTAGCACCTGGCTATGAGAACAGTGAGATCAACCACTGAAATCATCCAGTGAGACCTCCAGAAAACTGTGTCTGGCTATGCATACATTACCAGTACAATCCCCTGTACTCTCCACCATCAATGGAATAACCTTCTGGGAGAAGGGGATTATCATAATGCAACAGTGGTAAGAGAAGAGCCACAGTCGAGTTCTACATATCGACCTCTGATATTATATATACTTCACTATGGAGGATCATGGAGAATTAAACAGATTGTTAAATCAAACCAACAACTTGGTTTAAAATAATATGCATTGGGGGTGTACAAAACTCACAATGGAAGACCCTGCTTCCTCAGCCAAACAGTTAAGAAAAGCCTGCTTGAGTGAAGAAGACTTTGTCTGATGGTGGAAAGTCACCAGAGGAAGAGGTGAATCTGGCCTCCCTTGTAAGGAAATTTCATTGGCGGGTTACAGACCGCCTCTTTAAGGCGGGCTGCACCCGCCCCTTTCCCTGCCGGATCGGGGCCTGAGCTGTTAGAACGGCAGCCGCTGAGGCCCCGATCCGCCGCTTTTCAGGCTGCGGGGAAGCAGCAAAACGCCGCTTCCCCGCAGCCTGAAAAGGGGTGTCCTTGGGGCTTCAAGCCCCAAGGACACCCCGCGGCGGCGGGGAGGGGGAGAAAGGGGCCGCTTGGCCCCTTTCTCCCTTGCTTCGCTGGCCGCAGCTGTCTGAAGGCTGCGCCCAGCGAAGCAAAGTGCTGCCGCGGACCAGGAAGGAGCTCCGAAATGGAGCTCCTTCCTGGTCCGCAGAAAGGGCTCCCTAGGCGCCCTGCCACGGATTGAGGACGTCACGTCCGCGCCGCCCTGTCTAGAGGCGGCGCGGCCGTGACGTCCTCATGGCGGCGGCCGTATGGAAGGGCCGCCGCCGTTTAGTGCGTGACGAGCATGCACTAGGGTTAGGGCGGTGCGGACGTGCTCGTCACGCACTAAAGTGCTGGTCTGTAACCGGCCATAATCTAGGAACAGATCCTGAGAAATTTATCTGTCTGATGGGACCAGCTTACCCATTTCCCTCAAGCTAACCACTTCACTGGAGTCTAAAGGCAATTAATGACATTTATCCTTCTCTCACCTTTCCTATTGCCATTTCATCCTAAATTCCTCTGGTTTGGAAAGGTCTCACTGCTGGCATTCTGGGGAGCCTCTCTAACCACAGTTGCTCCTGTTAGTGTTTCTAGAATGTGCCTGCCGGACCTACTTTGCCCTCAGTAGAGACCAAGGAACAAATGGTCCCTTTCTCAAGGAAGACCTTGGACACTATCTATTTTCCGTTCTTTTATATACTGGCCTTGCCAAAGGCAGAATAGAAGTCCACCCACAACACTTATACAGTTTCCCCCCCTTTATTCCTAAGCATAGAAAAGAATTTTATTTTAGATATTTTTTTGTGTGAGAATACCATGATTTTCAGTTCCTCCTTTTTTAAGGATGGGGGAAAGAAATCTGAGGTTGATAAAATGTGAAGATGGGAGAAAGTAAAACTGATTGATTTCTTCATACCCAGTTCTATGCTGAGCTTGGTTCCATTGTATATTACCTACAACTACATAAGTCTACTGAGAGTCATAATGGCATACATTGGGTATGAATGGCATATCATGATGCTGCTGCAGGCCATCATGTAGTCATACACATCTCCTCCTGATGCAGCATGATAAGCAGAAAAAACAAGTGTACTGTCTTTTATATATTGGAATCTATTTTAGTTCTATGTTTTAATTGAGAAAAGGAATAAAAGTTTTAAAGGTCATGGGGTATATTTAGCTGTAATTAAAAAGCTATCCTGTATTGTAATGAAAGAAGCCACAATGGTTGCAGTGTAGATATGCCATGGGGACACAGCATGCAAAGGCTGCAGTCCAACACCCCTCAACACAGCATAAATATCCACATGCGGAATACGCTCCTCCAGCACTACAGACTGCCCATGCAAACTAGAAACTTTGTGTAACACATATCAATGACAAGGTGCAATGCACGATGTGTAATGAGCAATGCACCATGCACAATGAGCAGCTACAATGCATATGTTGCTGTTTTCTCAGTTTGACTTCCTCTTTCAGCAGAATCCATCTGTTGTGCTATGGCAAGAAAATCATCCCACATGTATAGTGTACATTATGCATGCATATGTCACTAACAGGATGCTGGAAATTGAGGAGTTAGTAGAGTAAAAGAATGGCATCCAGGCAGTGCAAACTTCAGGCCAATTGTGGATCAACCTGGTGAACTAAGGAAGGGTCTGACCTGTATGGTTTACAGCCCTCAGCACAGCTCCCTCAAGATCTATAAATGGAAAGAATATTTGAAAATATTCCAGAAAGCAACAGATTACCCCACTGAGAAACCCTGGAAAGGATCTTTGCCATGACTTCGATGAAAATTCACATATGGTTGTATAGAAAACAATATTTTCTAGGTAGAAAACAGCATATTCTATAAATAATTCTGTGATGTTCCTGGCAGTGACAGATGCAATTTTCTGTACAAAAAATAGCATGTGTTAATTTTGCACTGATTAAGTCCTGACCTGTGAATAGTCTTAAAAATTGTGTAGTGTTTGAACATTTTCTCACTGTGAGAAGAAAATTGCTAAGCTGACTCATTGCTTCCTTCAAGAAGAAAATTACTGAAAACTTACATCCCTCCTAAGATATCATTTCTGGTAGCATTTTACATATTGGGTGGAATGGGGTTAGATTTCTAAGAGAATGATGATAGAGAGGGATATATCAGGCCCTAGAACTTTTCAGGATTTCCCAGCCAAAGAAACTGATATCATTGAATCCTGAGACAGAGCATAAAGAGGCAGGGGGTATGTGAAATGGGGATTGAGAGACGAGCACACGGTGAAGCATTTTGTAACATTAATTATCCATTCTATTTCCTTACATTCCTTCATTAAACAACTTCCTAGGATACAAGAGGCATGCCATATTACTTATGAGAGCAAAAGAATCCAGAACAGCTGGTAATATTTGTATCATTCCAAAGAGCCACCTGCAACCTGGTTTTAAGAGACGGATGGAGATGTGGAGCATGACACACTGAAATTGCTAGAGTGGAAGATTAATATCATCACCCAGCATAAGCAAAGAATTCATTTTGCATGTATCAACAACAACTGGGAGGCAAATGCCACCACTCAAATCGGGACACTTAATGCATATAAACTGGAACAACAATGTACCCAGAGAGGCATTATCATCCCATGTGGTGCACCATCTGCAGTAACATTTTCCAAGCTCATTTCTTGACTTCAGAATTCTTTGATAGAGAGATGATTCTTTCCGTGACAGAAGCAAGCATGCCATAGCAAGGAAACCACTGTGCATGGCTATAGAACAATTTTTACAATGGGACTGCACTGCTGGGGAGGAGCTTTCTCTATACAAAGGACCTCTGCATATTATTGATTACATCTCCCATCACACCTAGCCAGCATATTCAGTAGTGAAGAATTAAAGAAGCTGCCATCCAAGAACATCTGAAGCATCACATGTTTCCCATGCCTGCTCTATATCATGTGAAATGTTATACATCTCTATTGTGCCTTCCTTTAAGGAAAAGTGGTCCAGCCCTTCGGTGTTGTTCCTTGAACTTTCTTGGTCTTGATGATATTGCTGAACATGGAAATACTGTATTACAAGTAGCAATATTAAGTGTAGTTCACCAGTTGAGGGGGAGCCAAGGAGGCAGAATGACTTTTTGGGTAACTATCATATGCAATAGTAACATCATTCTTTTTTTCTTTTTTTTTTCTTTTTTGGTATAATGAGTAATATTCATTCATTACTATGAATATATTGCTTTTGGAAGTATGGAAGAAATTTGGTCATTTTTGTATTTCTTAAGTTCATTTTTTAAACAATAATTGTTTAAAAGTAACTAAAAATTGACATGAGTGTGACAAATTTCTAGTGCATAATTTTAAAATACCAAGTAACCTTAACAAGCTTCTTAAAAAATAACAAATAGTTGTATTTATTTATTTATATGGAAAACATCCAAGCTCTGATCTTTTGAAATGGAATAAGCACAGCAGTATTCCAAAACTGGCTAAAGCAGGTATCATTGCTTTAAATCACCTCTGAGACATCTGAACTTCTTGCCATCTTTTAACAAATCCTCTACTTTTTTGAGTAGTTTCATCTTCTCAAATTAAAAGGACTATTTTGACTTTGATCCCTGTCTTTCTGAGGCCACAAGTACTGAGAAATTAAATGAAGTTTGAATCCTAAGCATGCCTACTTGAAAATTAACTCCATCAAAATTAAGAGGAATGACTTCAGAGAAAATGCATTTAAGGTGGGACCATTAGGCTATAATCCACCCCAGCTTCTGGGTAAAAGTCCAGTTGAACTCAAAGAGATTGAACAAACCTGCATAGGATTTTATTGTCCACAAGTAATAATATGCCAGTATTTCTCTTTCAAAAATGGAACAACGCTCCATCCTCCCCACACACATGCACTTTGGCTCTTGTGTGTCCGAGGGGCCCTTGAAGAACAGAACAGGAACCCTTGCAGGACAGACACTATTCCTCACAAAGATTTGTGCTTGCATTATATAGGGCATATGGTTTTGTACTCCTATGAATTTCTTTCTCTCCTCCTTCACAAAGACAGCAAATGACAGAGGTACAGGTGTCTGGTGGCTTCCATATTACTGTTCAAAAGGCTCCATTCCAAGTTTTAGGACTAAAGAACTTATTCAAGATGCCAAACCCCATCCTCAAATAGGTTCATCATTTTGGCAGGGGCATCACTATGGGGTGCAGGGTGCGTAGACTGCACCAGGTGACACCGTAAGGTGGGGTGACACCACTGCTTCCCAAATATCTGTTGGTAAGCATAACAACATCTGCCTTTTTGCAGATATGGACTGTGGCATTCTGGCAGATGTGGGCTGTGGAACTTTAAGATTTTATCATTTTATGACTCCTGACATCAGGGCTGATGGGAATTAGCTGGGTTGATGGGATATGGAGTTCAGTGACAGATAAAAAGTTACTGTTTACCCAGCTGTGGTGTTCATACGTCTCACAATTTTGCAGTACAGTCTGGTACAAAACTGTGCACATTGTAGAAAAGTGTATACAAAAATACATATTCTAGAGGAAATACACAAAAGAATGCCTATATAAATGAAAAATACACTTAATATTGCATAAAGTAAATTGCTTGCAAAAATTTATATTCCAGGCTAAGAAGGATGATTTTATCCTTGCATAATTAAAGTATTTTTCTACATGCTGCAGGAGGGGGGATCCTATACAATATTTAAAGTATTACTAAATGTTGCTCAGGTATTATTCTTCAGAGAAAAAAATGTGTTTCATGCAAAGAAACATTGTTTCCTTCACCAGAAACAACTTTGAAAATTAATATGCATTTTGGGTGCATTTTTCCTAGTGTGCACTTTTTATTTGCAAGTTTTTAAATAAGAATAGACAGAATATTTACAATTATTGTGAAGTCAAAACAGTGTTTCTGTTGAAGGGTATTAATTTTCATGGGACTCCTCCTGCTGAAGTTTCAAAGTGATGAAAATATGGGACAGAACAAACCTATGATAGGGCAAATGAGAAATGCTTAAAAATAGAAATATACAGGTTTATCTATTTTTAATTCTTAATGAGAAGACTGATCACAAGTTATTAATCAAAATCAAAAATTACTAAAAAGAATAATTTGAGAGGTAAAACTATTGCTCATCTAAGAATGACAGATTTATTAAGAATGATTGTGCCTACCAAAAATCATTTCACTCCTCTGGATTATTTGATAACAACTTGTTTATTAGTAGAATGAGAATTTGCAGGGAGTCTTAGAAAAGAGGAAATTGATGGTTCCATAATTTAACCTCCAAACATTAAAAACAATGAATAAAACCCTTATTAAAATATTAATAAATGTTTTGACAGATTTAAAAGACAGTAATTGTTTTTGTCTGACTACTGGGCCATTTAATAAAATATATATGGTAATATATTTTATCAAATTTTCTCTCCTAGATTCCAAGAGAAAGTGTTTAATTCATTCTTGCTGAGGCTTTTAGTTAAAAGAATTTTGGCCCAGGTCTTTATCTAACAAAACAAACCTTGTAAAATGGAAATCACACTGCTAGAAAGTTAAATGTCAAGTCAAAGAAAGATGTGGGGCAGAGATGTAAAGAACAGGTATTTAGGCTGATATTTACAAGCCACTTATGCCAGAGTTGTCCTGGAACACTTCTGTTGACTTGCCCAGAAAATACTTCAAGGTAAGGGTGTTATGAATTGCATGTCTGGTCACAATAGGCATATATAATAATTAAATTTCACTCTTTAATAATGCACAATAAAAATATTTTTATCACACTTAAAGTAATGCTAGAAACAATACATTTGTACTGAAGCACTCTCAAAAGGCATCATAGAAAAAGCCAAGTTATTAACGCAGTAGCCACATTGGCTTCCTTCTCAGGGAAACTATCTTTTACTGTAGCTTTAGGATGAGTTCTTGCTTTCTGGAAAAGAAAATGATCTTAGACCAGGCCTGATTGTTTACTCATCTAGCACAGTACTACATGCTTAGGCTGGAAGCTGCTCTCCAGAATCTCAGACCCTGTTATCTGGTATCACCTCTCTTCCAACTGGAAGTGCCAGGGATTGATCCTGAGAACATCTGCTTACAAGGACACTTTTCTTGCTGTAGACTTGGTGCAAGGGAGATGGGTGTTTCAGAGCAAGGATGAGGGAAATACAGCTTTGTGGTCCTGTTGGTGTACAGTTACATCCCATGCCAGAAGGCAGCAGGATTTGAATATGATTGATAGCCAAGCCCACCCACTGCCTCTATTCCACCACAGTTTGCCACTTATTCAGAATGGCTGTACTGATCATTTCAGAGCTTAGCAGGTTTGTTTGTTTATTGCCTTTATACAGAAATCTTTGGATAGGGGTGTTTTATTTTAAAAAAGAAATAAAAAAAATCTTTATAGCTATTTTGGCTGATTTTGTTAGGTCAGTTTGGTCACATTTGATTGGCAAGTTGTGTACAGCTAAGGAATGGGAACCATAAGCTATTTTTATCATACAATCATAGAACTAGAATTCCTGCTATGCAGGAATATGCAATAAAGCACTCCCAACAGATGGCTATCCAGCCTCTGTTTAAAAACCTGTCAACAATATTCCACTGTCTAATAGCCCTTATTGTCAGGAGGCTCTTCCTCATGTTCAGGTGGAATTTTTTACCTTGTGGTTTGAAGCCATTGCTCCATATCCTAGTCTCTGGAGCAGCAGAAAACAAGCTTTACCCTCAACTTTGGCCCCCAAACCTGCTGTTGACTTATACAGTGTGCCCGTGTCATACTCGGGCACTGTTTAAGCAGCTTTCACATTACACTGAAAGCTGCGCAACGGGGGTGCAATGGCGCAAGTGCCCATGACACACGTGTCGCGCTGTGCATCATGCACAAGCCCCATTATTTTTAATGGGGCTCCAGCATATGCACTATTTGCCTTATGCAGAGGGGCCCAGAATGGATCTCCCAAGTAAGGCAAGGGCGCACTTTACATTAGGGCAACTTATAGTCAAGTATATACTGTATTTCTTTTTTAAAAAAACACTACCTATGGCACAATATATATTGAAACATTACAATTCACTGCATTTTAGTCAAAACCCTTATCCTGTCGTATGTTCTGCTGTTTCAAATATTCAAATGTTTTGTGTTAAAATATTTTGTTACTAGATCATTCATATCCCAAAAAAAGGACACAGTTATTAGAGGAAATTCCTTTCTTTCAAGAGTACTGCAGATACTTTAAAAACCCAAGGCAAATGTTACAGCCAAAAATATTTTGTGATCAAGGTTTATGTTGTTAACTCTCTCTCTCTCTCTCTCTCTCACACACACACACACACACACACACACACACGCAGAGAGAGACAGAGAGAGGGAAAACTGCATATTCATTTCAACAAATCCTTTTTGTCAGATGAACTGGTTACTCTAGAGGTTGGGAACTATGAAAGTATTTTCTTTCCAAAAGCTCTTTAGCTAATGATGGATGTACCATTAGAGCATACATTTTACAACAGGAAATTATATACGGTGTTTTATTCAGAATTGTTCTTAGGAAACTAAGGTTTTGTTGACCTTCTGAGCTCTTCATCTTATTGTGGAATTTTAAACTAAGCTGGTGTATTAGGTACTGTGTGTTATAGTTATGATGATATATGTGGTTTAAATTAGTATTTAAACAGCAGGTGGCCAGTAATGAGTGGGAACAAGTGCCTCTCCAGTCATGAAATGTGTCAACAATCTGGCTGATTAAAGCACTTCTAAAAAGAGATACCCTTGTTATGATTCTCATTTATTCTGTATTTATAGCTCCCAACATTCCATCACACTCTAGCCAGGGAAAAATATAATCTTCAAGGGGCAAGCTGTATGTTACATTAAATTCACAGCACACAGCTGCCCCTACCTTTAAAATACTCACAAGAAAGCACGTTAGCCCCCAGATTTAGATTAGGGCCACCACAAATTGCAAGCAGAATTTGACCTCCCTCCACAGCCATTTCATTTCCAATATCTCCACTGGTGGGCTGGTCAGTACAGTTCGCTCACAGTATGCAGGTCATGGTTACAGGTCTATGCATATGCATCTATGTGTAGTAGTTTAAGACATTATTTTTTAGTACTATCGCTCCCAGAATTCAGAGAACTGTAGTCCAAAGAAGTAATATTACCAAACTTTTGGACAACATATTATTACATCATTGATTATGATAGAACTTGACCATCCACAGATTTTGGTATCCGTGGGGGGGGTCTGGGCATGAAACCCCAGTGGATACCAAGGGCCCACTGTAGTAGGAACCATCAAGTAGCACTTCACCTAGGATTCCCTTTGTATGTTTTTCCTAGTTTGTGTGTGGGAGGGGAGAGGGGGAGTTGCATGAGATTTGAGATTTCAAAGGTGCCCAGAGATCTTGCATGAAACTCTGTTCCTGAAACAGATGAGGTGGATTTATACAGGCATTTCTTCTGTATACTATATTCTCATCTAGTTTTGCAATGACTGTCTGGCAGAAAAGTCTTGCTTTTAAACTGTGAGTTACTGACAGTAGATTGAAAGGGCAAAACTGTTGGAAGGTCAAATTTGCTATTAATATAAACTACATTCTCAGCCATGTTAATTATATTGATTCCTCCTAAGGAATTCCTTTCAAGCTCTGCAGAGAGGCTAACAAATGGGATCTGAGATTTACACCCCTAAAATGTTGTGGAAACTATTCTCTAATACATGTGAGAATTACATGAATGGAATTCTAGAGAAACATTCTAGTATCTCTTTTTCTGCGTGTTTGCACATATGCCTTATCTTTACCTTTTATCTCACTTTAGCCCACCATGTATAAGGACTGCTTGTGAAGAAAGTGATAAAGAATATATATTATATAGACACATATCTGGAACATATTAAAGAGGAATCAATTTGATTAGGAG
Source organism: Sceloporus undulatus (assembly GCF_019175285.1). Lineage (NCBI taxonomy): Eukaryota > Metazoa > Chordata > Lepidosauria > Squamata > Phrynosomatidae > Sceloporus > Sceloporus undulatus. The sequence goes on from NC_056526.1 coordinate 124,178,306, forward strand.
GATCTTTGATTCTTATGCAAATAAAGCACAAACAGACAATTTGTGGCAATGCACTCTAAAGACAAATCCATTTTATTAAGAATATCTTTTTGGTTTTTTAATTACATGAGGGTGGACCATGAACTGTATTGCATAAAGAACAGATAAGGAATTTAATTCTGAGTGGTAAAAATGCCCCTCAGAAGAAAACCCCATTGGGATCAACGTAAAATCATGGAGGTACTATTCTGACTTTTCTGAAATACATACCTGGTTTTGATGTTTACATCAGAAAAAAGGGGCTACTTCATTCTAGGTTGCCTGAGCTCTCATAGAACAACTTTCTAATGGCAGTGCACTTTAAAGAGTATTCAGTTGCATTGGTCTGATCATTGTTTAAAGATCACTTGAAGATGAATCATGAATTGTAAGTATAGGCGAGATTCCACAAGAAAAAAAAGTATGTGTGTGAGACAGACAGACACACACACAGAGAGAGAGAGAGGGGGGGGGGGGAAGGCAGGGAGAGGGAGTCAGTATGGTGTAATGGTTTGAGCACTGGACTATGACTCTGGAAACTAGAGGTTCTGGAGATTTGAAGGTACGCAATAACATACCTGTCTGTCTGTCTATGAATGAATGAATGAATGAAAGAATGAGACTAATCAAGACACTTTAAAGACTTAAACATTTTATTAGTGATCTTTAAATTCAGGACGATAAAGTACAGATAGGCAACTTGCAGCAATTCATCTTAAAGATTAATGTGGCTACCACACCCCTGCTTCACACAAAGGATTTGGTCTGTCCCTATTGTTATGAGACCCAGTTCTCAGCTGGACCCATTTCCCAAACTCTGAGCATATTTTTTTCTCTGTGATTTGAAAGAGTGTTCTTTTGTAGTATAAACTGCCAATTTGCAAGAACATAGCTCTAATCTGATATTCTTTCTTATCACTGATAGAATCATGTCAACGAAAAGTGTAGAATTTTGAAATGCTGAACTCCAGGCCATCATGCCATTCCTATTCTTGCAGGAAAAAACTGCAAAGAAATCCCTGAGTGTATGGTGCAAACATTGAGTGACAAGTGCCCATCATACTCAACTGTGAAGAAAGGGTGTGCCAAATTTCAGCATGGAGATTTTGAGACCAAAGACACAAGAAGAAGCAACAAGCTGACTGTACTGGAAATTGTTGAGCATGTTCATTATCTGATTATGTTAGATTGGCAAATCTCAGCTAAAACAATTGCTGAAACACTAAAGATATTTTAGGAATGCATTGGATTTATAATTAATGAGCCGTTGGCTATTCAGAAGCTGTCAACCAACTGGGTGCCAAAATATCTGAATGGTAACCAGAAATGAAATTGAGTGGATATCTCCAAGTAGATTTGTACAGTTTTGAACAATCTAGCAATCATTTTTGAAACAACTTTTCACTGTTGATGAATCATGGTTACATCATTATTATCCAGAGACCAAACAACAGTCCTTGCAGTTGCAGCACTTGAATTCTCCATAGCCAAATAAATTCAAGACTCAAACAGCCTTGGTGGCACAGTGGTTGAATGTCTGTACTGCAGCCACTCACTCACAAACCATAAGGTTGTGAGTTCAATCCCAACCAGGGGCTCAGCCTCAACTGAGGCTGCAGCCTTCTGAGGTCTCTAAAATGAGTATCCAGCTTGTTAGGGGCAATTAGCTTACACATTGTAAACCACTTATGGAGTGCTTAAGTGCACTGATTAGCGGTATAGAAATGCACTTGCTATTGCTATTGCTATGGTGCAGGAAATGTCACAATTACAGGGTTTTTTGTGGAGTGGACAAGTAAGGTATTATGATGACTATCTTCAAAAATTTAATGTAGAATACTACTACTTTTTGTGCCAATTAAAGGAGGCATTGCTGAAAAATGATAAGGGAAGCTGCAGAAAGATGCTCTCTTTCTGCTGCATCTTCTCACAGGACTGGCAAGAAGATGGATCCCTCTCTGACCCAGGAAGCCTCCTTTTAACCATTAATTAAGAAGCCAAGCACTTCCTCCAGTCCATCTGCCTTGGTCCAGGCCTCGGAGGTGGAGAACTGCTGGACCTGATCCCATTCCCCACCACCACTCCCTTCTCCTTTTGTATCGTGTCTTCTTAGATTGTAAGCCTGAGGGCAGGGAACTGTCTAACTAAATGATTGTATGTACAGTGCTGTGTAAATTTACAGCGCTTTATAAATAAAGGT
>NC_056526.1:124180533-124214007 GCF_019175285.1 Sceloporus undulatus
TAATAATAATAATAATAATAATAATAATAATAATAATAATAATAATAATAATGGATGCTTTGAAGCATGGGATTTGAGTGCACAGACCATCCACTCTACTCACCAGATCTTGCTCTATCTATTAGAAAGAAAGGAAATTTTCAAATGATTCAGAGGTGATAGAAGCAGAAGAGCAGTATTTCAGAAGTTTGTAGAATTTTTGGATAAGGCTCCTCTTCTGTGGTGTGTGGCTGTTCAGAGTGTATCTACAGGTGAGGGGGACACAATGACAACACTGCCCCAGATACAACCCTCCCCCTTTCCTTCAGCTTCCAAACTTCTAGCACTGCAGAGAGCAAGACAGTGAAAACTGCTCTCACATGGAACTATTATATTTGCTGTGTTCACATTCCCTTGGTAACTTTACCTTCTCCTATTCTTCATATGCCTAAACTGTCCAATTGATGTTTTAAGTCACTGCAATGCAAGGCATTTGATAACTGCAGGAAAAATTCATTTAGGGGGTTAGAATTCTGATGTGTGGGCAATGCTTTCATTTTGCCCCCCTGTAGCTAAACACGTGGCTTTTCCCCAGCAGCTAGGAGACCTCCCCTCAAATTCAGATTCTGTCTGGCTCCTACTTGAGCAATTCTTCACTATCAGCCCACAGAACAGCCATATTTCTTTTGTGTACTTACAATTAACCTCTCCCTTATGGAACCACTCCAAGCAATGAGATACACTGCTTTCTTTACATCTAGATCAAGGTAACAATGAATTGTAAGGTTGCTATGAATTTTAATCTCTGTATTTCATTTAACTCTGTCTTCAATTGATTGCCATGTTTTGTCTTATTCTGATTTATTTTTACTTTGATATCACTTATTAGTTGTATATATATTTTTACTTACAGTTCTTAGCTAACTAGGCCATTTTTTCATGGAAAGGAAAGGAATACATCTAATCAAATAAATGAATGAATTAATGAATGAATGAATGAATAAATAAATAAATAAATAAATAAATAAATAAATAAATAAAATTTACATCTGCAGTGCTCATATTCATAATGAAACACACACAAAAATGGAGAGGATAACTATTGCAATTTCTCTTGCTCACCACTATGCCACTTTTTGAAATATTCTCTAAATATCTATCTAGTTAATCTCTAATATTCTTTTGGATGTAACCAAAAACAAACAAACAAAAAATCACCAATGAAACTTGATTGGGCCCTATGCACTTTTTTCTAAATGAGAGGTTTGTGAACAAGATGCATTTATCCTTGATTACTGCTTGAAAGAATAATAATACACCAAGTTTATATCTGGGTAACTGCAATTCTGTCTCAAAGCCATAAATGCAAAAATTCCATGGCAGGAAAAAAAGAACCTGGGGTGGTGGGGATTGTGATAGCTAATCTGTTATAGCAGTTCTCCCGTGTTTATTACTTGCAATCTATATCAACAGTACTTGCTGGCAGGGATGTGGAAATTGATTATGTGATACCTCTGAATTACGCAATGAACTGTGGTAGATAATGCACTTAAATGGTAAGGGTGGAATTAGCAACAAGAATGCTGATCCTCATGATGTGTGAATATTTGCTTAGATCAAGATACTGGAATATATTGACCGTGCATGATGTATGCAGGAGCAAGTATTATAAACTGAGGTCAAAAACACACTGCAGAAATAATCCAGTTTTAGGCCGCTTTAACTGCCCTGGCTCAGTGCTATGGAATCCAGAGATGTAGTTTATTGCGGCATTAGACCCCTCTGACACAGAAGGCTAAATGTCTGCACAAAACTACAGTTCCCAGAATTCCCCAACTTGATTACTAGAGGCCATTTCATCCACACTTTCCTCACTACTCAATCTAAACCTTAGCCAAATCAAGGATTTTGCAGTTATTAAAGTCTTTGTGGAAGATTTGTGATTCCGCCCCCCCCCCATCTAAAACTGATGGTACAGCTGATCCTTCCCTCCCAATTTGGGTCAGGGCGATAACATTTAGATGAGTATGATCTAAGCATCACTCCAGAGCTATAGATGGGTACCCTGCCCTGAAGCAGTCACAGAATCTCAAAACAGTTCTTTTTAGAAGTAAATTACATTATAAGATATGATCACAGATTTCATAGATTACAATTGTTGCATGTGCTTTGGCCCTGAATAATGTCTAGTTTAGGATCAAATGCTCTGTTATAAAAACCAAAACAAAAGAATGATGACTTGGTTTAATTTATCAAAATTACATCTGCAAAGCAAAACGTCTCTGAACAATTTGCCTTCCCAAGTGTAATACATCACCAGTGTTCTACTGTTGATAAATTGCTCCGGATTGAAATGCCTGCTGGCACATTTCCTATTCTAAGACAGCAGTATATGTGCAAGATTGAAAATGGGGACACTTATCCCTTTTATTGCTACATGAAGTCATCTTGTGCTATTCTCTTTCTTAAGAAAGCACATAAATCTTAAGGTGTTGAATTTTATTTATTGTTAGCACACTTTACAAAAAGAAGTATAATTTCAGTCTCAGCAGCTGTTTCTCTGAGAGTCCCCATTTGGTGATTTTCCCCTGCCTTCATGTGGGACACCAGTATCAGAATCTGGGGGGTGATCACAGTAGCTTTTGCATTAAATATGAAATAAGAAAAGTTTCACTACAGCATAGCAACTGATACCTCTTAGGTGTGACCTTCCCCTTCCTCCAAGATCTCCACTGCTCACCATTACTATTGATGCTATTGCCATTTCTGATCATCTTTTGGAGAATCCATGACACTAAACTGCTATTGAAACTGGTGTTCTGTTGTAAGATGTTTAAATCACACAATTACATTTAGAAAACCATATATATGCTGTTGTGAACCACTCTATAATGACATGCATCTGCCAGCCATGAGACAATAAAGTGGTGATCTGGGACAGGTTCTTATCATGTTAATATATAATCCTGTCCAGGTGGTAATAAAATACTCTGGATAGACTTATAAACTTGAGGGAGTTTGGGGGAGAATGCCTTACATTTAGCTCCCTGGCTGAGGATATAATTCAAATTATCGGATATACCTCAGGGTCCAGTGTTTGCGGCCAAAGGGAAGGCTGAAGAGGCAGTCTGGGGCTGACACCTGGCTTCAGCTGGACCCACACTAGGCTTTTCATTTTAGTCAATTTCTCTCAAGAGTGTTGAAGTTTAAGTCTTGAAGCTCAAGAGTTTAGTGTTAAACAGGTTACAGGTCAAATAAATGGCCCCTTATTCACTCAATTTACGTGTCTGGTCTCTTTATTTTGTGGTTGGGTATCAAAGACCATTTGTTACTGTTCATTTTCCTCCAGATGAATATAGGTTTCCTGATGTTTGAAAAATTGATGTAATAAAAGAAAAGCACCAGTGAACATTATTTGCAATTTGCAAAGTCTTTCATGAAATTTTCTGCATAAAAATATGTAGTTTTTTTGAGAAAAATCCACATTAATTCTGCCACAGGTGGGATACCCACAGAAAATATGTTTTCTGTATAGAGGAGAATGTTTCATGCAGAAAATAAATATATTTTAGTGGAGGATATAGATATTCAAAGATTCTTCACACCAAGCACAACTAATAGAACTTCTTGCTAGAAGATATCATCCCTGGCATAGGGCCATGGTACATGACACATGACATGTACCTAACTATCCTCCAAAAAGAAAGCAGCTAAAAGGAGCAGAAGTCTCCAAATTCAGCCTCTGCATGTATCAGGAAAAAGGGTTTCCATGGCTGCGCAGGAAATCAAACCCTGGTCTCCAGGGTTGTAGTCCAATGCTCAAACCACTACACTACACTGGCTCTCATACTCATTTGTAGGGATAAATAATACAGATAAAGAATAGTTTTAATATCTTGTTTGGGAGCTTCTGAGAAAAGAGGATGCTAGACAAGAAAGATTATTTCTCTGACTCTTCTGAGCCATTCTTATACTGAGATATGGAAGTGTTACAGTATGTGCAGTCTTTCTTTGATAGTTATTTGAGAGGAATTTTGGGGGTTAAAGGAGACTATATTGTATAAAAACAGCCTGGGAAATTGTTTTAATCTGTAATATGTTACAATTATACCATCCAAATAATTATTTAGCTATATTTACATTTTAAAAGAATTTCTTTACTTAGTATCCAAAAGTAACCATGACTCAGTACAGACTGGTGCTTTGTGTTGGCATGGGGCCAAAAGTAGGGCTCGGGAGAGCGGAGCGTCTGCATGCTCCTGAGCCCTACTGCATGCTGTGCATGCCATACTGGCACCCTGCCATTTAGACAGGGTGTGCAATAATGACATGCCTTGTGCGTGATGTACAAATGGCACCATGCACGGGGAGCATCATGAGGGTGTGACACGACCTCATTATGGTGTTCCTGTAGCACCGGCAAAAGAAGCTCCTTTTTGCTGTTTCTTTTCCCAGTGGGTTGGGGACATGGCATCCAGTTGCCACATCCCATACCCCAGGGGCGGCACACAGCCACTCCTATTGGGAAGTTTGTACAGCCCCTATGTTTCAAGAGTATCAGAGTGCTATGAGTCATAATACTTTGATGTAAAAATATATCTAATTCATGAGGCCACATAGCTCCAGTCATTATAAAAATAACTAAAAAGTAATAAAAATAGCCACAGTTACACCTCAAAAGTTTACCACTCATTCTGTTGTAATCATGGTGTAATTTAGCTGTGCCTTTGTTAATGCCAAAAGAAATTAATTACAAGTTACACATTATTTGTAACTAGTTACTTCCAAGCACCAAGATGCAGATGTGACAGAGAATGCAAGGCAGCTGTTCAGCATGGGCATCTCATGGATGACAGAAAAAGGTGGGATCCCTGTTTGATCCACAAGACATCCAACTATAATTTTGTTTGCAAGTGTATATCCTACTTGGCCCTTCCAATATTTGTCTATGCACAAAGGACTTGGAGAGAGAGAGGGAGAGAACAATGCAAAATAATAGGCAGTTGATTAGTATTGTAGTATAATGACTGACTAGAGGGGAGAGAAAAGAGCTAATAAACTGCTTCTACATGTTTAGATGTCCCCTGAGACTCAAAACTTCTTTTACAAGGGATTTAATGATCTAACTTAGCTGCCCCTTTTATCATTACAGTTTGAAGTAAGCCCTAGCCATTTAAATACAAACTTAGACAATTATCAGGCTTGCTTATTGAAGTCTGAAAGCAACACGACACTTGGCAAGATAGCAGACCCAGGGGTTGTTAAGAAAATACTTTCCATAATAACAGCTCTACTTGTCTTTAATAAATGCTACAATACCACAGAAAGTCAGTGTGGCATCATGGTTTGAGTGTGGGACTACAACTCTGGAGACCAGGGTTTGATTTCCTGCCCGGCCATGAAACTCACTGTCATGTCATAGGCTCTCAGCCTCAGGGTAAGGCAATGGCAAAACTCCTTTGAACAAATCTTGCCAAGAAAACACTGTGATAGGTTCACCTTACAGTCACCATAAACAGGAAACAAACTGAAGGCACACAATAACACCTTACATTTTTCATGGTACATATGAATGGGTTTATACCCATTTCTGTGTAAGCAAGGGTGGGCCCTTCAGATGTTGTCTGACTGCATTCCCCAGCATTCCTCAACATTACCTTAAATTGGCTAGGGCCACAGTATCTGGCATAAAAACTACTATCATTTTTGGCATATCATAGACAATGCTTCAGAAGCCCTTCAGTTGGGGCACCGTCTGATTGAAGAGATTTTTATGGTCACTTGTGGCCATTAATTCTGTGAACATGAATCCAAAAAGTTGTAAGATTTTAAGTCAGGCTTACAGTCTTGTAATTATTGAACAGGAGGTTTGCCATAACGTTTTCCACATGTGTAGCATGTTTTCTCCTCTAGAACTAAACATTTGGTACAAAAATTGTACTGCCTGTCCACTAACAGGATTTCTTCATCAACTGGCAGAAAATGGCAGTTTGTAGAGGAAAAGCAGTGGTCAGGGTAAAGGATTAAATGCACCTTGTACAAGACAGCCTTCTCATAGCTCTGTCTTTGCATATCAAGTGCATATGTAGGGTTTGGGAATCATCATACATATACATAAACAAATGCACAGAAGGTTATCATTAGCTGAGTTCTCAGACACAAGACTAACCAACAGAAGGACTTCATATTCTATTGTGAGTAAGGGCCCTCTTTTCTGATGCTCAGGGTGAAGGGGAGTAATCCTAGGGTGGAAACACTGCCTTGAAAAGTATGTGCATATGTGTGTCCTTATTTGTTAGACTTGGTGGATTTTATTTGAATTGCATACACTGTGCAACTCTGGTTGATGTTTAATGTAACATACTTAATAACATCGCCAGGGAAAGCTCTTTGTAACATCAAGGCCCACTGTTGTGGCACCTCAAGGGCTCATCCCTAATTCTTCGGGTTTGGGATCTGCAATTTCATGGCTTTTGACTTGACTTGGCAATCCTAGTTATGAGTCATCTGCTGAGACATGTCTATTAATGTACATCCATGTATGGATTGGATTCAAGGAGAAAAAGACAAGCGTTCTATTCTTGTTTGTTCATCTCTCTTGTGAATGGAAGGTATGTGTTCCATTTGAGTACTTGTCGTTTCTCCTAGCTTTGTTTCCCAATCTGTTCTTTTCCCCCACCTCCCCACTTCTAATTTAAAAAGGACACATTTCCATGCTGTTTCTCAGCATGAGGCATTGTGTTGGGTGGCGGAATAACTGAAAATGAAGAAAAGTTCATTATGTGTAGAAATTTACTCTCTGAAATGATCCAGGATAATGGGGCTTCATGTGGGGAAATCTACAGGGAACAGTATGATGAAATTCATCCTGACATTTTCAAAGCCTGGCACAGTTTTGGTTTGGGTGTCAGCCGCCTTTACAAAATGTCTTGGTTAGAAAGGATGTACCAAGATATTCTTTGATTAGAGAAATTAATGCTAGAGTTCATGAATTCCTGTAGGCGTCTTCCTGGAAGGACATTTGAGACACCTAAACGTCAAACTACAAAAAAACAGCCTTCAATAAAAGCCTTGGGGCTTACACACACCAAAACCTGAAATGGCTTTCCTGAATTGAATACCACAATACTGGGAGATTGTATAATGATTGCCATACTGAATTTTTAGCACTGCGGGAGAAAACTGGGGATCGTGTAGGAAACCATATCAAAAATCACTGACAGAATTTTTGTTGGAAGCACTATCCAATTTTTCATGACTTGCAGATCTTTTTAGTTCATTCAGACTTCTAGATTACAATCAGCACAGATAGGAAGCAGAGCAACCTATAGTCATTACTCTAGATACAAGCTTTGTATGGGAGAATGCTTAACTTTGGGTAACTGCAGGAAGGGATAAAAAGAAACCCCATTGAGAAATAAATCTTACAAACAGATTGTTTAAAACTCACTAAGCTTTGATAAACATTTATTTCCACCTTTCCAAAAACTAATACATACCAGACAGAGAAATATGGCTCTTTTAAAATGGGCTGCATGATAACAAAGTCCATGAAAAAAATTGTGATAAATCAATATACTACTACAACATGGCTGTAGTGTTCTTAACTGTCCCACCTGCTAGGTAGTAAACTGTATGTAGTCTGAAGCTAGGCTATTAAAGGACAGTGTGTATCAATAAGCTACAATTTCATTTTGAATCTCTGACTCTGGCACATCACCAAGTGCAACCAAATGAGACTGTATTGATAGGAACATGGCACAGAGCATTCATTACAGCAGCACCCTATTTGTGAAATTCTCTCTCTAGTCAGCTAGTTCATTAACTGTTTGCCTTCCAGCAAACTGTGAAACCATTAAATTCTTTTGATAAGGATTTAATGACTGTTTGTGCGAATCTACTTTCTGGTCTCACTCTGATATATACTGTTGGCCTGCCTTCAAGATATATGTCACTTTGAGAAAAATTGTTTTAAAAATACATCTACAAGCTGTTGTTCTGAACCAGAGGATTTTTTTTTAAATTCTCCACATATATTAAGACTCTCCTTTGACAGTATCATAATTTGTCATCAAATAGTTCCTCAGTTTTTATCAACTGCATTTTCAAATTGATTGGGAAAAGAGCAGTCACATGGTGAAGAGGTTTCAGACAACATTTTCTGTTCAGTCTGTTAAAATCAAAAATGTGGCAGGAAAAAAGCTGACAAGTTGTAAGTATTAGTGGAGCTATGCAAATAAATCTTCTACTGTTTACTATACCACTTGCTTAGGTATGTCAGAGCACATCATCTGTGGCATATCAAAAGAAAAGAAACAAACATTGTTTCATACAAAGTGAAAGGATTTCATGGCCGGCATCCATAGTTTTTCATGGGTTTTTCGGGCTATGTGGCCATGTTCTAGAAGAGTTTATTCCTGGTGTTTTGCCAACATCTGTGGCTGGCATCTTCAGACAATGATGTCAGCCACAGATGCAGGTGAAACGTCAGGAATAAACTCTTCTAGAACATGGCCACATAGCCCGAAAACTTACAAAAAACTATTGTTTCATGCTTTTGTTGTTTAAATGTCGGTCTTATTTATGAATTGAAACCTTCCTCAAGGGTTTTCCCTGGATAACATCACTATCCAAAGCACATTGGATAGTGCAGTGAAATTAGAACAGACACATGAGAGACACTATTTATGACTGGCAACCAGAGGTACAGGAGAAAATGTGAGCTGAGAGGAAGACAGCACCATTATGGAATGCCATTAATGTGGATAGGGAGGGAATAGGGGAGAGATAAGGGGAGGGGGTTTGGACCATCAAGGGAGTATCTAGGAAAGGAGTTAGAAAGACCTCGATGAAGTATTTGGGGGAATCTAGCTTGAGTGGGATGCCCCAACTTTCTTCACCCAGGAAGGTGAGAAAACAACAAAAATGGTACCCGGATGCCTAGAATCTCATTTTTCTTATGGGGAGGTGAGATGACAGTTAAATAAATAAACAAATCCTTCACTGAAAGGAAATCCTCAATGAGGTACTCAAGTCAATTGACTTGGATTCAAGCCGCTTCAATGGCTCAACTTTAGTGACCAACTTTCCATCCTTGCTTCAGTAATATAACACATTCACCCAGAAATGTTACGGCACAGAAAACAGATTTCCTCCTTTTGCACAATACTTCCATCTTGCTGCTTTTTGCCTACTGATCATGTGATGGAAGTGATTCCTTATGTTTGCTGTACAAGAAGCGCCTATTTATTTGAAAGGTTAGAGGTGGAGCCCTGTCAGAAAATGGAATTGCCAAAAACTACATTTTGGCATTTGCAAACTTAAAAAAGACTGTTCTACATTTGATGGCTGCAAAAATCCTTCCCATTATTAATATAAAATGCTCTCTGGGCTACAATAACACCGTCTATGTTTCCTAACCCAGGAATATGTTAGGAATATGTTAGGAAAGTCCACAACCTCATTCACTTCAAGTAACAGTGACCCTGAAGTGCAGGGCTAATACAGTGGTGCCTCGGGATACGAAATGATCGGGTTACGAAATTTCCGGGATACGAAAAAGTTGGATTGGCAAAAACTGTTTCGGGTTACGAAATATTTTTCGGGTTACGAAATTCATTTCGGCGCGAAATTCAAATGCTGCAAAGTGCAGCTATAGGCTTTCCAGTGCTAACGGAAAAGTGTTTCGGGTTACGAAATTTTCGGGTTACGAAAGGAATGGCGGAACGAATTAATTTCGTAACCCGAGGCACCACTGTATTGAATTAATTTGCTGTTCTCCTCTGAGAAACATGCCCCACACTCTCAAGGGTAAGGCTTGTCTGCTGCTCAAAGAGAATAATATCATGGACATTGCTACCAGTGGCAGGGTCAGCTTTCTGCAAATGCAGCTTTATGTATTTGATTGTTCACCCCAGCAACCACAGCTCTCAGGAAATAAACCCATATCTCTGAGTGCTTGTGTAACCAACACCAACCTGCCTAATACAGTAAAGGTATAATATTCATCCACTCTTTTAACTCTTTTACATTACAATCGGAAACCATTAATTTGACATATGGTCAAAAGAGCGGCCCACATAATGAATATACAAGTTTTGGGCATACTTTTAATTTTTCTTTACTTAATTTTGTACACATCTTTTTTTATTTTCTTGTTATTGAAACTCCACCACCACAACCCCACCACACAGAGCACCTCGTTGTTTTCTATTGAGGTTGGTTTACTTGAACCTTGACTTGAAAATATCTTGTAAGGACTTGACTGTAGACTTGAAATCCACATGTGAGAAGGGGGAAAGTTAGAGGTAATTTAAAAAGAGTGCAGCTATAGATCTTCAATCCCTTTTATAACTTTTGTTGACTACTTACCAGCATTTTGATCCTTTTATTCCTCAAATAAATCTAATCTCTATTTATGAAAGTATAAAGGGAAACACTGCTTAAGGCTAAAGTCTGCATATATGAAATTTGAACTATCCTCTCCCTTCCACCATCACTCCAAGAAAAAAGAAAACTAATCTTATTAGAAAGCAGAGATTAATTATACAGCTCCACAATGATGAAGATATGGAAACTAAACAATGTGTTATAAATAGGCTTATTCAAGTATTCCTTTAAAAAGGCTAGATATGTGGCAACATTTTCTGTGTAGCAACAAAATGCTATAGTCGCTCCTCTGTATCCATGGATTCTACATCCACAGATTCAGCCATCCACAGCTTGAAAATATTAAAACAAATTCTGAAAAGCAAACCATGATTTTGCCATTTTATATAAAGGATCTCATTGTACTGTGTAATTGCATATAATGGGACTAGAACATCCATGGATTTTGGTAGCCAGAGGGGGTCCTGGAATGAAACCTCAATGGATACCAAATGTATAAAAGTCTCTTTGTAGCATTTAATGTCATTGATTACTTTAGAAACAAAACAATCAAATTATTTTTTTGAAATATGGAAGGATGCAATCCACCCACATCTACACTGCAGTTTAAAAACTACAAGTTAATGCTTACCTGAAACAATCCGATCAGCTGAATCCTGGATTCTCCTGAACGTTTGTTATTCATGCTGTCACACTAAGCAGTCAAAACATTTTGCTTTTTGTTTCCTTTAGGGGAGCTGACCACCAAGCTACCATTCCATAACAATTAAGGTCTTACGAGGCAAAAGGCTAGTACACTTGCTCTTTCTGACCAGGCAGTGCTGTGGCTGTTTCATATAAAACCAAAGCCACAATCACCTTCTGATCTGAGGAGCAGGTGACTTGAGGGTTCTCCCAGTCCAGAAACTTATGTGCTGGTTCTTTGTAGGAAGAGGTGAAATATAGAATCAGAAACAGTCCAATTACCAAAGCATTTCAGACAAGTGTTTCTTTCATGTATCAACATCCATTGTGAATAATTTTGAATGAATATAGCAACATTGTGATAAGCACTTTAAAAAAATCACTGTGTTTAAAGTTTTATAAATAAGTGACCTTCCTTGGCAATACACTTGTTTACTGTCCATCATTGTTTTAAAGTTGTAGAATCTTGGCTGGAACTTTAAGTGAATTTAAAATATAGCAGGAACAGACACACATCTCTTGTCACTCCCCTTATTCTTATCAAACATGTCAAAGTGACATCCCATACACTGCAGCCTTGTTTGCTTTTAAAAAATAACTAGCCACATGACAGATTTAGTGACTAAATAAGCATCTGATCACTACAGATTAAGACCTGAAATAAAATATTACAGTATAGAATACTCTGTGCCCCTACCTAGCTGTGCCCTTTCCTAGAGCTGGAGGATATATAGATGCATGTACTGGTAACCTCAAGGCTGGAATTCTGCAATGTATTGTACATTGGACTACCTCTGTACCAAGTTTGGAAACTTCAGTTAGTTCAAAATTGATTACTGGGACATCCAGGAATGATCACATTACACCAATATTAAAATCACTGCACTGACTACCAGTTAGTTCATGGGCAAGGTACAAAGTGTTGGTTGTTACCTATAAAGTCCGACATGGTTTGGGTCTAGGCTACCTACAGGATCACCTCCTCCCATATAATCTGCCCCATACACTCAGGTCCTCAGGCAGATGTTTGCTTTAGTCAGCTGGGACTAGGTTCACAACTGTCAGCAGATAACTTTTTCTTCAGTTCCCTCTAGACTGAGGAATGACCTGCCAAAAGAGATTTGAGCTGAATATGCTGTCTGAATTTGAAACAGAACTGAAAACCAGTCTCTTCCAGCAGGCTTATCTAGTTGATTTTTAAATTGTGAATTTTAAATATGGATCTTTTTAATATGTGTATATGTTATTTGTCCTTTTAAATTGATATGTATTTTAACTTATGTTATTTATCCGTTCATTGTTCTTGTTCCCCGCCTCAACCCATTGGGAGAGGTGGGCAATAAATAAATAAATAATACCTCCAAGACTGCATTGTATGAACTACCATTCACATTTTTAGCACACCCCATTTCATCCCTCTCCATTCATTTTCCAGTCCTTCTCTCATTAAATGTGTGCTTAGCAAAAAAAAAAAAAAAAAATTGGATAATGGACAGCTCAGTCCATATTGGGTTATTTTAGAAGGATGCTTCCTTAAAATATTTTTATTCTTATTTTTATCTTTTTGCACTTCTGCAAATCTTTGTGTTTGACCAAACATTTCAGTTTCTCCCCTTTGCTTCTTAGTGGCCATAATTCAATTATAATCCCGTCATCACTCTATACTTCTGTTTGCTCTTAGAAGATGCGATGCTACAGTTGTTTCTCAGGCTAAGGCAAATTAAATTCTATGAAGACTACAGCCTCAAAAAACCATTAAAACATCATGCACAGCTGTGTTATATTGGAGATAAGCCAATTAGAACAATGATTCCAAACAATTACACATCCAAAGCGGATTTTTCTCCTTGAATTTCAAAAGGGAAGAAACTCTTCACTCATATTACACATTTAAATTCGTTCTTAGAGCAAAGATCAAGTGCCCTCATTCAAGTGAAGGATAGTTTAGTGATATGTCTTCTAGGTTCCCATTCTCATATCTCCAGTTTATCAGGGCTGGATTAATCCAACTAGTACAAACAGCTTGGAAAAGTGACATTTTTTGAACTCATCTTCTGTCAGCATGACTTGTATAATTTGAAGTCTCCAGGTTGGCATACTGATACTAATAAATAGTATGTATGTATGTATGTATGTATAAATAAATAAATAAATGGGCTGACACTGGGAAGTATAGATTTCACTTCTGTCACCCATATAGCACTGTTGGATCAAGACTTTTTTTCAGATTTCATGTATGATCAAAGCAGGCAATGACCCAATTTTGCTAAAAGCTCAGCAACTGCTGTAGTTAGGCAGAAATAAAGACATGAGAATGATCAGGACATGTTTTTTTCTTCCTTGCTCTAAGCCAGAACTTGTCATGCCATGATATATTCCAATGTAACGTGAAATAAATCCTGGTTGGAAAGTGAACTCCTAGCCGCCAATCTCAAGGTACTTCTAATAGTCAAAGAACTTTTTTTTTATCACCAACCTAAACTAAAAGAAGCTAACTGTAAGAAGTTATCAAAAATGCTGAAAGGAAACCTATGGCCTGGGTTATCTTAGTGGCCATAGGGGCTTTCGCTTCCAGAATTCTTTTCAGTGATATATTCTCCTTCTTTGGTGTTGAAGGCTTTTTAGACAGATTCTGCCAAGCTTTAAAAATCATGTACAAATTCAGAAGGGACCTTATAAAAGAAGTAACTATGAATGTACATCCCATACTATAAGACCATCAGTTAGCACTTGAATAACTCAGCTTCTTTTTGTGGAATATCCAAGAATACATGATATCAGCCTGAGACAAGCCCTTCCTGCAGCAATGCAGCATGTTCCCCGTGTTTGAAATCCCTCATGAGCTGAAGAGTGAACTTCTGAAGCAATGAGTCTCATGAATATATTGTTTCAAAGGAAAATCACAAGGACTCTTGAGGTGTTTATTCCGGTAACTCTTGGTTGGGAGGAAGTGATTTACATGTTAATCTGGACCATGACAACAACTATCAGGTCAAAATGCACAGGGAAGCCATTGAAATTCACAAACACCTGAACAACTTCAGCAGGAAAGAAGAAACCCTGAAATTAAACAAAGTTTGGCTGCCAGTCCTGAAAAACACCAAAATCAAGACTCAGCACATGCAAATGAACACTACCCACGGTCAGGAGGTTTCTCACAGATATTAGATCACTTATTAAATAGAACACATATCCTCCCCCTCATATCTTCCCACCCTGAGCCCTTGCCATTCAAGAACAGACCAACACAGAGATTAACATGTAAATCACTTCCTCCCAACTAAAGGTCACACAGTATATATGTCCCACTCACTCCCATGTCACTAACCTCTGAAGATGCTAGCCACAGAAGCAGGTGAAATTCTTCCAGAACACAGCCACATAGCCCAAAAACCCCATAGAAAACTATGGATGGCAGCTGTGAAAGCATTCGACTTTACAAAAATCAATCAATCAATCAAACAAATTATCTATCTACCAAGGGACTCAGCTTCCAGGAAACTGGGTACAGAATTGTATTGCCTACTGGATAATGAATGTTTTAGCTGAGCCTCAAGACCATTCCATGCAGTACTAATCTTTTTAATGTCTACTTGGTATGCTTATTGACAATCTTCTGATAGGAAAGAGGCTTCATTTGGAAAATATAAAAGAGTGTGTTTGCTATTGCATGTGTAATTATGATATTAACAATTCATAATAAACTGGAACTAATAAAAAGGTGGCAGATAGTGAGAGAAGCAAAACTGTTCTTATTGGCTAAACATTCAGAAACGAGTTTAAGTTATGGTATAACATGGAAACTCAGATGCTCTAATCAGTGTAGCAGTTTACCATTTCCAGCCAGTATAACAACATGTCCCATTAAAGTACATTTCTCAGATGTGATATTATGTGAGCTCACCATACTGTCAAACTTTATTGTTTAATTAGACACAATGGTTTTTTGGAGCTGGTAGCCAATTGTCCAGTAGCAACTATATGAAATAGAGCTCATGCCCTGTAGCCTTTCCTGGAAGAATTACCTTGAAGCTAATTTTCACTTTCAGTTTTCTTAGATGAAATGTGAAACACATTTGTATCTCCTCTATAAAAACGATTTGAGCAGATAGAAGTTCAGATTTAACTAGAATATTCTGAAACTCACAATTGCATAGTATTCTATACACAGTATTCTATTATACATGCAGGGTTATTTTTAAATTTTTTTATTTAATATTCTTGCAATATAGAATACAATACATAACAGTTTCCTTTGTAAATATATATATATATTCTTTGTATAATGACCAGAGAATGAGCATTCATGGCTTTTTAAAATGCTAACCAGTGAGGTGGGATGAGAGGACTGAAACCAATTTAAGAGGTAAATTGTTTCTTTTGGATGCTTCTCAAAGAGATTAACAGCCAGGTCAAAATGAGGCCAAACTTTGCCAAAACAGCATTGGAGGCTGCATATGACCCTACAGTTCCACATGTCCACTTAATGGAGTAAACCATATTTAAACTAGGCCTATGAGAAGGCAAACTGAGACATCTCTGGTCAAAACTCAACCAGAGTATAAATAGCTGTGGCTAAGCCTGCACTGAAGATCTGTTTGCTTTATAAATGCAACATTTTACAATCTCTTTTAAAGTTTTACTACCCTGCTCTTTACACTCTTCAATTAATGCTGCTTTCAAAAACAGATGTAAAGCTAAATTTTGTCATTCCTTAATATGGTTCCCTGGAAATCCTCTGTGCTGGATATGCTAAACTGAAGTATAAAAACAAACAACCTCACCCCACCCCACTACCACCACCACCACCAAATCTAACAATGGATGTCAAAGGGTAGGAATCTCTTAGGAATGCATGAAAATGTGCCACAATATTATCTAGTGTATGCATAAAAACCCATTTTGGTTTATGTCAGTATTCATTTTTGTACACCTTTCTGTTGAGGAGCCCCAAAAGCCCAGTCTCCAGTTCTGGGAAATGCCTCCCACCTTGGTCAACGGTGTGAATTGTGTGGCCCTCCTGTCTGACCTTGGAAGCTAAGCACGTTCAGCTCTGGTTAGGACTAGGGTGGAAGATAACCAATGAATAACAGGTGCTGTAAGATCTATTTTGGGTGAAGAAACTGGCAAAACCACCTATGAGGATTCCTTGAAATTTGATCAAATCCATGGGGTTGCCATGCATTGACAAATGAAGGCACATATATACACACACGTCATTGAACTGTAATTCCCAACAGCCCTAGCCAGCTTAGCCAATGGGGAATATACCTGTCAGTACAGCAACCTAGATACAGTTTAGCAACCTTAGCAAAGGCCACAAAATTCCCATCCATATGGTAGGGAGACATTACACTCTCACATGGAGCCAGGAGTTCCCAACTCCAGCCCAAGCAGCTTCATGACTTATCTGTGAAAAGTCATGGTATAATTTGCCTGGTATTGTTCAAAGTGGGGCCTAATTGTCCAAAAGATACCAGATCCCATCTGATCTTGGATGCTATGTAGGATCAGCCGTGGTTAATATCTGGATGAGAAACCACCAATGAATACCAGGTGCTGTGGTTTTATTTTAGAAAAAAGAACTGCAAAACCATCTCTATGTATGCCTTGCCTAAGAAAACCCAATGAAATGAATGGGGTCACCAAAAGTTGACAGGTGACTTGAAGGCACAAACACACTTTTCAAAGTGCTACAAGAAACTATTATTTATCTTAAGCTGGGCAATAATGAGAAAGTATAGATGTCACTGAGGCAGTCACTTTTTAAAAAACAAAACAAAACCCTATTATTATTTATTTACTAATCGCACACACACCAGCCTTAAATTTTTCAATACTGTTTTGGAAGTTTGAATAACCTTTATAAAAGGCAGATTGTACTCAGAAACACTGCATTGACCCAGCTATCCTCAGGGAACTCCTTGCAAAGGGTAAAGCATTAAGATCATAGCCCCTGAAAGTGTTCTCCAACACATACTCAGTTTAATCTGATCGATTCTCCCAGATAAGCCTCTCTGTAAAGTCATAATAAATCTTGAAGCTTCTGGCATTCTCACTCACAGTTAATCCTATAAGCTGTTAAGCAAGTCAGTGTTGTGGTCTTCAGTTAGAGGTCAATCCTCTTCCACAAGATCCCTCTAGATTCTCTTGCAGCTATTCAAAATCCTTTATGTTGCTCCTTACAAAGTGTCCTGCTTGTCTTACATTCACTTGCCACCACCATACATCCATTAATATTCCTGGGATTTTGTGCTTTACCCTATTGCCTCCTTTTACTTCTCTGGACTCACAAGAACCCTTGAAAGTATCCTGAGCTAACAACTTAAATTGCATGTGTCTTCCGCATTATTTGCCTTCGACACAGAGAAAAGTGGGAGAGAGAAAACAAAAGTCTTTATTAGGGTTTCCAGAGTGAAAACTGAAGCAAGCTCCTGTAACTTTAATGGTTGTTTAGAAGGAGAGGTTTCTGCAGGTGTTGCTGGTTAGCTAGGTTCATGAGAGGCAATACCTGCTGAAATTCCCTCTTCGGAACAATTGCTAAAGGTACAGGAGCAGTCTCCAGTTTTCAGTCCGGAAATCTTTGTCCCTATATACCAAGGGTGGAAATCATGAAAATATTGCCAGATAACAACTCCCAACAGCCCAGCATTATAAATGCTGAAGAATGCTTTGAGTTAGAGTCTAACATCTGGAGAACTGCATGATTCCCATCTTTGCTGTAAAAACTCTTTCTTTACAACAGTTTAATTTTCACAGTCTAGAAAACCAGTATATCATCGGTGGACAAATGGATGGCATCCTGAGTACCTAAACCGGCTTTGCAGAAAAGGCTACCAAAACCACTTAGCTGTCTGAAGGGAAAAACAAGATAGAATTTCCCCCGCCATTTATAGAATAACATTCCTTTGGCATTGATTAGGGGATATTCTAAACTGCACTTGGGGGCAGTAGGCCAGTCTAGTGTATGGTGTACTGTCAACCTGACACACATCCCTCTGTCTTCCAACACTTCATTGTTCTTGCCAGCATTTGCTGTCAGAGGTACCAATATAAGACCTCCTGCCTGCCATTCCTCTTCTGCTCTGGCATGGAATACTTGACTCAAGCATGCTAAAGCAGGTGGCCAAATCATCTTACAGCATATGGTGGCTGTATGTAAAGGCATCTCAAGATAGTCTGATGGAGCAGCACCAAGATCTCCTGTTCTTGGAACATTTTCAAACCATGTATGCTTGGTCCCATCTTCTGATCAGCTTCTTCCTAAAACATATAAAATTAGCTTGTGGGCTCCTGGATGAAGATGGAGTTGGTGCTAAGCAGGATGGAAGGATGTCCACAGCCCTGCCAATGAGCTTCCCCAATGAGTCAGGGGCTCCTGCTTTTTTACCCACTTCATCAATGCTTGAATGCTCAGTGAAAATTAAAAAAAACACAAACCAAGACATTTTTCACCAGTTCACTTTTGCAGAGGAAAAATGTGATTCTGCATAAGCATGAAACAGGCAAGGATTTATATTTTTATATGTTAGAGAACAAAGTTTTCAGATGTGAGATAAAGTATGCCTACAGTTTAAGACTCCTCCCAAAAAAGTCCCATATTTGGGAAATGCTAATAGCAGTATGATCACAAAAGAATTAATATAAGAATAATTTCAAAAACCAAAGAAACAGGAAGGACCGTCATGGATAAGAATGAAGACTTCATTATACTGGGAGAATTGAATGTGACCTCAAGCCACAATTGCTTTGCATAGTATGGTTGGCAGGCAGATAAGCCACCAGTGTTAGTCTTTCAGCAGAATTCATTTGTGGATTTTGCCTGGGCTATTACTTCACGACAACATGTTGATTTTTTTTTCTTTCCAAAAAAAAAGTCATCATTTGCTACTAATGCCATTCCTTAATAGGGGCAAATCATTTTTCATTTTGACTATTGTCTGTCAAATAAATTGGCATTTCACAAAATCATAAAAAAATATTGCTGTACTGGGGAGAAAATACACAAATGACAGAAAGACACACAGACAGTAGGCAGTTGGAGATTATATGACATCAACCTGTTCCTATTTTGTAAAGGCCTGAACCTGATCCTTGAACCTTCTAAGGCCTGCTGCGACTTGTTTAACGACTTTTTCACGGATAAAACCTCTCGTATAAGCGAAGGTCTGAACGCCGACATTTTAGCAGAACCTAAGGTAGAAGTGTCCAGAGCCTCCGTGGACTATGTTAAACTGGATCAGTTTGAGTTGGTGAGTACCGAGGATGTGGACAAGATCCTCGGAAGTGTTCGGAAAACAACCTGCTCTCTTGATCCCTGTCCCTCATGGTTAGCGGCCCAGGGGGGACCGGCGGTAACATCATTGTTACGCCGGATAGTTAATACATCTCTGAGGGATGGGCTATTTCCATCTCAACTTAAATTGGCCATTGTAAAACCTATTTTAAAAAAGCCCTCCCTCGACCCCCTGGTATATAATAATTATCGGCCTGTTTCGCTGCTACCATTTTTGGGTAAGGTGATCGAGAGGGCGGTTGCGATCCAGCTTCAGGCGGTCTTGGATGAAACGGATTATCTGGACCCATTTCAAACTGGCTTCCGGGCAGGTTACGGGGTTGAGACGGCCATGGTCGCCTTGGTCGATGATCTCCGTCTGGGCATCGACGGGGGAAGCGTGTCCCTGTTGGTGCTCTTGGACATCTCAGCGGCTTTCGATACCATAGACCATGGTATCCTTCTGGGACGCCTGGCAGAGGTGGGGATCGGGGGCACTGTGCTCCAGTGGTTCCGCTCCTACCTCTCCGGGAGGTCCCAGATGGTGCAGCTGGGAGACGTGTGCTCTGACGAGAGGCCCCTTAAAACCGGGGTCTCTCAAGGAGCCATTCTGTCTCCCATGCTATTTAACATTTACATGAAACCGCTGGGAGAGATCATCCGGAGACATGGGGCGCGGGGTTATCAGTACGCTGATGACACCCAAATTATTTTCTCTATGTCTCCGACTGATGCAGTGACTGGGGATGGCGTCTCTCCTCTCGTGGCCTGCCTAGAGTCAGTAATGGGCTGGATGAGGGAAAACCGACTCAAATTGAATCCAGAGAAAACGGAGGTACTAGTGATAGGTTCTCCTGGTCCAGGAATGGCAGTGGTTTCACCTGTCCTGAATGGGGTCACGCTCCCTGTGAAGGACTCCGTGCGCAGTCTGGGGGTGCTTCTTGACTCGTCGCTTCACCTGACAGCTCAGGTGAATGTGACGGTCAAGAGCACCTGTTATCAGCTTCGGCTTATTCGCCAGCTGCGCCCATACCTGGCCCAGAGGGACCTAGAAACTGTTGTACATGCTCTGGTAACTTCGAGACTGGATTTCTGCAATGTACTCTACATAGGGCAACCCTTATACCAAACTCGGGAGCTGCAAATGGTGCAGAACATGGCAGCCCGGCTGGTCACTGGTGCTCCCAGGACCAGCCATATAACACCGGTTTTGAAAGACCTCCATTGGCTGCCCATCCGCTTCCGAGCTCAATATAAGGCGCTGGTAATCACCTATAAAGCCCTAAATGGCTTGGGCCCAGGATACCTAAAGGACCGCCTCTCCCCGTATATTCCGCCTCGCACCCTCAGAACGTCTGGGCAGCAATTACTGAAGGTGCCTGGGGCTAGGTTAGCCTCCACCACACGGAGGACATTCTCCACGGCTGCCCCAGCCCTTTGGAATACGCTGCCCACTGAGCTCCGCTCGTCCACCACCCTGGCCCAATTCAGGAAGGACTTGAAAACCTTCCTGTTCCAACAGGCATTCCCCGAATAAAATCCTGTGGGCCTCCCTCATCTTCCGTGGCCAAGAGGTTGGGCTATGGGGCTTTTTGCTGTTATTTTTTGTATGACTTGCTGTATTTGTATTTTAAATCTTCTTGTTTTCTTGTTTTGTATGGATTGTATTTTAACCTTGTTGTAAGCCGCCCTATTTATAAGAAGGGCGGGATATAAATAAAAAATTTATTATCATTATTATTACAAAGGAAAATCTGGGAGAAACATACAAAGTAATAAGGAGAGAAATGAGACTTACACAATCTGAGAATGTAGGAAACACACCTAACAACTACATAGGAGTTGTTGCTGTTGCTGTTGTGTGCTTTCAAGTCATTTCTGACTTATGGTGACCCTAAGGTGAACCTATTATGAGAGTTTCTTTGCATGATTTGTTCATAGGGGTTTCTGCCCTTGCCTCTGAGGCTGAGTCAGTGTGACCAGTGGGTTTCAATGACTGAGTGGGGATTCAAATCTTGATCTCTAGAACCCTAGTCTATCACTCAAACCACTGTACCACACTGGTTCCCATAGGAAATGTAGGCTTTTCCAAATAGGTACAATTTCACATTATGTTCTTTCATCTAGATTTTAGGCAAAATTTGTTATGGACATATGAGAAAAATATTTTTAAAAACCTATCACAATAAAAGTAATATAGAAGTGTCAAAAATGACTGATGACAACAAGCATTTGGACACATACAATGTTAGTGTGTACATCATACACATGCAGGTATACTTTACAAAAAAAAAATCTTCCTGTATTTTAGTGTATTTTGGAGCAAATACATTGGGTGTGATCCAATCCAAGTAAAACAGTTTTATATTTAATTTAAAAGGCAAAGTCATGCTTGAGTCGGTCCCAATGAACTCAGTGGTATAACAGATTTGAAAGATGAGCTGATTACATATTGTTGCAGCTGCTGCTGCATGGCTAAACTGTTGGTTCAGAGGTGAAGACTATGCCAGAAAAATATAGTACCTGGCTCAAATTCAGTCACAGAAGAATGTGCATTAATAAACTGTGGTCCAGCCAAAATGAAATAAGTGTAAATTATATCGATTTCAATGGTCACTTATGTACAGGCCACAGATCAATTACAATGATAGACATGAAGAAAATACTCATCTATAAATTTATTGGGCAAGAAAGGGAAACAAATTATGCTGGGAAGCTCATTTTGTAGATCAGATTTAATGAGTTCATTAAATGAAGGGTGTCCCCATGGGCCAGTGGTACCCACCATACTTAATTAGCAAACATTGCAGAAATGAAGCATCCTCCTTCTTCATGTGCAGATCCTCAGCTGTTCTGCACCAAGTTAATTAGCTTGTACAAACCTGAGATCTGTTTTGCAAATATTTTGCATTGATCCAGGAAACTCAGATCTTTGACTGCCTTAATTGCTAATAAGATTGTTCAGGAAGTATCAGTGAAAAGGAAGCTGACCAGAACAAAAAGCAATTACCAGAACAATTTGAAATTCAAGGAGTGGGAATTGATACTTAAAATAATCCCTGCTCCAAACTTTTCTGGACAGCATGCTGGAAACTGAGGCCTGTTACAGACTGCCAAAATAAAGCTGCTTCGGGTCTCTTTGGAGGTATGCTGTTTAAATGATGCATGCATCCTAAGAATCCGGAAGCTGCACCAATGCTGCACTCCAGTGCTTAGGAATGGAGTGTGGCTTTGGCATGACCTCCAGACTCCTAGGACCCATGCATCATTTAAACAGCATACTTCCAAAGAGACCCAAAGCAGCTTTATTTTGTCAGTCTGTAACAGGCCTGAGAAATGTGCAACAGCCATAATCTGAAGCTCCATCAACTATGTGTCTCACTGTTTGAAGTCTTTTGTTTGATTGGGGTGGCCCATCCAACAAATTCTCATACATCACACTGTCAGAGCATTATATATACTATGTGAAAAGTGTTTACAATAACATTTCACATCAATGTTATAAAGAGAAGCTTGTTTGCATGTTCTTTGCACTGAGTGTCAGCACTCCTATTACAATTATGCACATATTCCTACTAGATTCAAGGCAGAAAGCCTTTGTAAAGCATCTTGCAATGCAGTTGTTACTATGGAGCCAATTTAAAAATTAAATTCTTTATAAAAAGCAAAGCAAACAACTTCTTTCAATGTTTTAACTGATATACAAGAATCTTAGTATGTAAGAATGGAAGAAAAATAAAGATTAGTACAACCCATCAGGGACTAACACATTTATTATTTGTGATATATTTAATCTGTAAGTCTGCAAGTCTCAAAGTGTCACTTGACTCTATAGTTTTGCTCCAACAGACTAAACATAACCCTTTGAAATGTTACATATTTCAGAAATGTTAAGGATATGAGTGAACCTGATATAGAGCAGCAATAACAACAACAACAACAACAAAAAGAGCTGGGATATCTCTGAGATCGTCTGAAGGAGATTGCAATGGAATGGACACCCCTTATCCCCAGAGTATATTCCGAAGAAGAGGTCAGTTTGACGATCAAGGCTGACATATACCAAGTTGCCCTTCCACCAGTGGAAACAATCACTGAACTTTTGCTCTATCTGGGTCATGTTCCCACTATGATTTAAAGCGAATTGCTGATCGGGTTAAATGATCAGTTCCCATTTGAAACCAGTTCCAATCCTACTGTGATTGGTTTTGATCGCTATGAAGCGAGGCGAACACACACACACACATGCTCTTTCTTGACATTAGTACTTTGGTGGTTCTTTTGGGAAAAAAAATCAATTCAGAAGCGTGTTCAACAAGTGGGAACTATGGATCTGAATTGCATCATTCTGGAGGGAAGGGACTAATGGCAGAGGGGTTCCCAGATTAGGAGCCTCCAAAGCCCCAAGATTCTGGCACAGCCCATTGGAAATGTCATTAAGTACACTTTTATCACCTGATATTTTATACACACACACACAGAGAGAGTCCCTGGTTGTGTTTTAGCTTGAGAGATGGGATGAGAGTACTTGTAAATTTCAGCACCTATGTGGGTACATCCTAACCCATGTACATAAGTGGATACACATGTATATATGTGTGCAAATACCCACATCAGTTGCAATGAGAATGATCACTCCTGTGGTAAATATTACCACCTGGCACTAATGATTCCCTCCCCTAAGGAGAGGGAACTGAGAAGCTGTGACCGTCTTTGATCCTTTTCACCCCCACACATCAATATCTCTAGAGGAATAAGCTAGGAAAGAAATATTTTCAGTGGAGTGAGTCCATTTCTATGATCCAACTAAGGTGAAAAAAAAAGAAAGGAGAGAGAAAAAAAACAAGCCTTAAAAGGAGGATTTGGCAAAATAGACAGTGCACTTTTAAGTTTTCTGCTGTTTCTCATAAAATTCACATATAAACACCCCACCCCATTAAAGGAATGCATGCTAAATTTGCATCATTTGTCTCATCCAGGATACAGTTTGCTAAAGCAACATATCTGGATGTATTTTGATTTCAAAAGGAAGCACTGCTGGTATTTGTTTCCTAAACCACTGGCCACTTTAATAAAACAGCTTCCCATCTTTTCACTTCTTTCATTTGTCTTTTGAAGTGTCTGCTTTTAAGTCAGTGCAAGACTCTTTGGAAATTTAATTTCTGGTCTTGAAAAGATAATTGGCTGTCAATTATATAGCCTCAATGTAAAAAAAAAAAACCTGTCACAAGCACACATATCAGAGCTCCTCTGCCTCCTTATGATTATTGTTACTACCAAGTGAAGAGAGAAGAACTTGTCAGTGTCCTCTTACTGACAGTTTTACAAATAAATGGGCAGTGATTCTCTCAATTTCTCTCACTGAGAATCAGTAGGACAGGTCATATTCAGCATGGCTGCATTGTGTCAGGAACAATCTGGGCCTCTCACATTAAGGATGCTGTTAGTTTTACCTTCCCTCAGGGAGTGCTTATTGATCTTTACTAGGACACTTGTGCCTGAAAATCCACTGATGAATTATAAACAAGCTTTTAAAGAGTTTCAGAAGTGGGGGAATGGGATTTGATTCTCTTGCTCAGGTTTTCCCCCACACCTCATGAGTCACTGAAGCTAAAAAGGCAACATAGGGAGATGGCATTCCCTCCATGATAAAATATATATATATATATATATATATATATATATATATAGTTGTTATTTTCCTGCATCATCATCTTTCCTTTCCTGCATTTAGCCTTAGCTGTACTGACTCGAGATTTGCAGTGTTCCTTTCAAAAAGAATAAAGATGATATTCTACTACAATGGGAGCTTTTGGCATGAACCAGGATGGAAAGGACAATTTAACCTCTGAATCATACAAGCAAATGCAACGTTCTTTGCCTCAGGAGCAGAAGACATGGAAACAGGATTATCTATTTGATCGTGTCTTTAAAGGGCCCCAGTGAGTTTTCTCATTCCTTTGTTTATTCTTGTCAGCAAATGAAGATGCACAGGCAGGAGATGCTGATGAACTTTCAGTCCACAAAGATATAATGGCCAAGTACATATCTGTGATGTGTAGAATTTATAATTCTGGAAATAGGCTCAAGGACCTCAGAAGGATGCAGAGAATCAGCAGTCAAATTTGGTAGATGCACAGGTTGTGATGCCAAGGGAACACCACTGTGATTCTCGGATAGTATATACAAACTGACAATGTTGTGTAATCCCTCAGGACACCGTTACCCAAACTAACTGGAACAGTGAAAACTTAGGGAAGGGAAAAGCAAATGAGGAATGACTGAAATAGCTTCACACAAGTTTGCAAATATTGTGCTGACCTTCTATGAAAGACAAATATGCACAGCGGTTATTTGAAACCGAAGATTGATCATCACTCCAATGAGGGTGTTTACATATGAATGTTGGGTCCAGAACTCTTTTGCACTGATTCTCAGAAATATACAATAGGGTCAGCAAAGGAAGCACTTTAAAGCATTGAAGACATTTCTGAAATTGCCTGCTGCTGCTCTGTTGGCAGGGGGATACCTCTGCCTCCTTTTCTTTCCTGGCACTGTATTTCCCACATAATTTCTTAGAGATAATAGCATGTGGTCTTTAAAAAATGATATCATTTGATTCTCTTTTCATGATGTTGACTTCTACTGTGATGTTCACCAACTGAGGTAAACAATGTCCCTTGTGTGTCCACTGAACACAAGAGAAGGGAGGGAGAGGAGATCATGCTCACTGGATATGGATCTCAGCCAGAAAAAAAGATGACAATAAGAACAGTGGTGTTGAATAAAAAGAATCTCATAGTTATTTGTAAATGGTTGATTCATTTTAGAAGGAAACGTTTCTACATGAGCTGAGATTTTCAGTTATACATGTAGGGCTGGTACCTCAGGTAGAGAAACTCTTTTGAAACTCCTAAAGGCATGGAAAGACTATTTTTTTAAAAATGGGAGGGGGGGGGTTGAAAAAATGTTTCTTAACTATTGGGAAATCCTGACAAAGAAAACTCTGGACTAACCAAAATCTTCACAGTTTGAGACTTACACTGTTTCTGAAGAATTACATCCCTAAAGTTCTACATCTGTTGGAGCTGAGTTTCTCAAAGGCCTTTCTGTTCATAATGGAATGTTTAACTCTAATATGCAGGTAGAGATAAAACACCTACTAAATTCATTTCTTTTACCACCAGACTTTTACCTCTCCCCCTTTTGTACCTACTCACTTAAGCTTCCCCCCTACCAGCTCACTCTCACATGGACATAGGCAGCCAGACATAATGTGGAGGAGCCTTATGTGCAAACACTAAATCATCTGAAAAGGCACTCATTTCATGCAGAGACATTTTGCACAACATGCAGAAAATGCCACTAGAGGGAACATATCCTGCTTGAGGTCTAGTAATGAAGGTAAGATTTTTATTTATTGTATATAGGTATTTATTTATTTAATATATCAGCATAAGAGTTGGAAAATCTTCAACAGACATCTCACTGCCCTGAGACATCTTAACTGAATCAAAATCTCATCAGTGGCAAGATTTCCACATTTGTAGCACAACATTTCTTTGGAAATTAAAATCCAAATTAGCCACAGTTCCCTTTTGTTTTAGGGACCTACTGCACACCTGCACTGATTGATTTGGATGCATATGAACTGTCCATTTTGCTTTTTCTTACATTATTTTTTTGGGGGGAAACACAAATCTAATATTTTAAAAATATCCGTTTTATGAAGAAATGTTCAAGATTTTGTGCACTCTTTTAAAAAAGAAATTATGATCTGAATTGAATTCTCAACCACCAGTGCTGGTAAAATCAAACAGTTACATCTTTTACCATTACGGAAATGACTATGTTGTATCTGCCTGGGATGGAATGTTAAAGATAACAAGAATATATATATATATATATATGTATATATATTAGGGAAACACCAATCATCAGCACACGTGTGATTGGAAGACCTTTCAACGTGAACTTTATGAGTTCATTTTTGAAAATAAATCAGTTGTCCTTAAATTATGAACAGATTTTTATAGCCCCAATGTGATTTCTGGTCATATTCATGCATAATCTTGCCAAATTACATCTTGTTTTAAATACCGAGGTCTCCCAGAGAAACTGGAATCACATTATGAAAATTCCCAAGCAGACAGGAGTATGGAGAACTCCATCTTTCCCTGTGAAAAAGATCAGTACAAGAAGGGGGGGAAAACCAACCTGTATCTAACTGGATCTGCAGGAAGATAGGAAGCGAGTTTCTAATCACCCTGATTTACTTCAATGAAAATATAATGCACAGTCTGTAACCTAACTAAGATTCTCCACAATAAAGCAGTGCATAACATCTGCCAACCATATTCAGGAATTATACTCCTTTGTATGCTACACTTTTTATTTTTAGCATCTTCCAAGGCAATGAGGGCAACTGGAAGCTACTACCTTCTCTGCTGTTCCTCCACAAATATCCTTCCTAGTAATAATTCCCTGACATCCTCATTACATACTACACCAGACAGAAATGGGGAAAGCAGTTAATCATGTGTAAAAGAGTGACTGAGTCACAGGATGCATAAAAAGATGCTGAATTCCTAAGAGAATGAATTTGAGGAATAAAACCTCGAATATTAAATTCTTAATATTTTCAGTATTGGAATTGGTTGGTTTATTGTTTTGTACGAACTGCTTTGGATTTTTTTTTTTAATGAATGCAAGGGTGTCTACCACCTGGATAGTATCTCCTAAATATCCTAAAGGCATCTGATCTTGGAAGCTAAACAAGGTCAGCCCTAATTGCCAATGAATACCAGGTGCTTCAGAGGAAATGGCAAACCACCTCTGAGTATTCACTTTAAGAAACTCTATGAATCTCCATAGGTCAACAGGTGACTTGAAGGCACATATACACACAGTATATAAATACAACAAAAATGATATCAAACACACATTTTTCAAGAAGACACCCTGGCCAAAAAAAAAAGGGGGGGGTCTTTTTTCATGAGAAATGTATTTTACACAAAATATACTAAGCAGTATTTTTGCAAAAAATTGTCATCCAAAAGGATCAACAAACAGCCAGGCATACTCCTGCAATGTGAAAAATCATTTTTTTAAAAACACAAAACCTCTTGTAATGTAATTCCAGCAGGAAGAACGTCTTTTGTTTTTGAATGTGAGACTGAAATAAGCAAAGATGCATAACCATACAGTTGGCCCTCCCCATTTGGAGCTTTTTTTGGGGGGGGGGCAGATTTGATTAATATGTTCTCTCTAGGAATCTCCAGATCCTTCAGGATGACTTTATGGCCAACCTCCAGCAGAGGCTGTGCAGGATTGCTAGAACTAACACCTATTGTAGGCATTTTTAGGTTCTCCAGCACAGTTCTGTGACCAACTTCCAGCAGATGTTGACAACAGATCTGCTCTGGAGAACCTAGAGATTCCTAGAAATGTGTTCTCTCAGGTTAAAAAAAAGTTTTGTTTTCTTTTAAATTTGTGGTTTCTCCACTTTCATGGGCGTTCTAAACCCAGCAAATGTGGAGGACTCACTGAATAGCCTATTCCTGTTATGTATTTTTCCAGTGAAGAACCTCTGAAATGTCAAAACACATTCAGGCTACTGATGTCTTTTTAATGTCAATACATTTATTTCAGTCACTGGATTATTAACTACCTCTTAAGTATTTGCTAGAATAGGGGTGGGACATGTGGTGCCATCCAGATGTTGTTGGACTACTATTACTGTCAGCCCCAGCTAGCACAAATATGGCGAAGAATCATGGGAAGGGCAATCCAGCAGCACCTAGAAGGCAAGATGGCCCTTGTTCTGATGCAGAATCTAAGATGAGTACATCATACAATTATAATTAAAGTAATATGAGTAGATCTGTGGATTTGTTTTTTCCTCCTAAACTCGTCTTGTTGTTTTGATTGTTGATTACAATGAGAAACTGTTTGCTTGCCTTTTGCAGCTGTAGCAGATTTCCATTAGAGCTCTCATTTGTTTGGGCCTTGTACCACTGACATTCTGTGATACTCCAATATGAATTATACATTTGCTTCTATAAGCAATATTACAGATGAGTGAGCTAATCTGAAACAATGAATGGTCACATATCCCCCCCTTTTTTGGCAGACAATGTATTGACATGTTTTACCCCAGGAATGTCAACACAAGGAGATATTGCTCTGGTTATCTAATGATATATTTTGCAGTGGGTTATGTGTAAATAATGATGTGTACAGAACACAGACATTTCTAGGTAATAGAAGGTATTAGTGTCTGTTTGGCCTGTTGAGTTTTTTGTTTGTTGGTTGTTTTTTGTTGCTTTTTAAGTGAGTGAGTCGGGAAGGGGGAAAGAAACATTCATTTCTGCACACTATGTTTGCCTCGAACTGGTGATAATATTTTACTTTTTAGAACAATATTTTAATTTTTGAAGTAATCAAGTTCATACAGAACACTTCAAAAGAACAAGGACTGCAAACATATAACGCCATACTTAGCAAAAATGAGGTCATAAAAAGCCACCATTCACAGAGAGCATAGCATGAATCTTACTTCATCTTATATTGTCATCAGTATCATCAATGAAAACTGTATGCAGAGAGATCTTGTAGTACCTTTGAGATGAACTAAAAGAATTTGGCAGCATGAGCTTTCATAGACTTCAGTCTACTTCCTCAGATGCTTTTCACTGCTGTTCCAGGAAGCCTCTGCCAGCTGCAATTCATCCCTTAAATACCATCTGCACTGTTTTACACTCAAAAAGCACCCCCCCAAAAAAAAAAACCCATGGGATTCTGGCAATTTCCAAAATTTTATTGGTTTGGGGGGGGGGGGCTAGTAAAATGTGAGCTAGACAATGCTATTATTAGGTGGATTTGTACTTGGTTGACTGACCAGTCCCAAAGGGTGCTCAGCAATGGCTCCTCTTCATCCTGGAGAGAAATGACCAGTGGAGTGTCACAGGGTTCTGACCTGGACCAAGTGGGACATGCTCCTTCTTTGGATATTTTTAAACAGAGGCTGGATGGTCATCTGTTGGGAGTGCTTGATTGTGCATTCCTGCATGGCTGATGTTGGACTGAATGGCCCTTGTGGTCTCTTCCAACTATGATTCGACAGCACAGCAGCTTCTGTAAATGTTAGATCACTTTTCCCTATTAATTTTGTAGAAATCACTGGAGAGTTATTCTAGGAAGTGTGTTCCTGAACAAAGAATCCTGACTTCTACAGGTTTGGTGATCATTATGAACTTTACATTCAGAGAACACTATTGTGCAATTTACAAAGGCAGGTAAGACACTTAATTTTGCACAGAGATGGAAAAATCTTTTCATTTCACTTTTCCCTCTTATTCATTTTTTTTTAAAAAGTTCAAATGATTTCCAAGAGAATTTTTAAAGAAAATGGAGAAATATAGTAAATTCCTATTTAAAAACACTTAAAACTAAAACAAGTTCTTAACCATTTGCATCAGTCAAACTAAATAGGTACAGAAGTTATTCCAAAATATGAGACATCCATGTTAGCTACTTGGTAAATCTGTAGAACTTATTAGAAAAAGACAAGGGAAAGAAGAGGATGAGGAGGTGACACACCTAATTTAGCATCATAAACATGGCTGAACACACAAAAATTCAAAGCCAAACTACAAAGAGCTAAACATTCAAAGATCTCTGTCTGAATGGGCAAATCTGTCAATTTACTGTTCCCCCACCTTCATTTAAAAGAAATGCACATGCTTCTCCTTGCTTATGAAGTAACTGGTGGATTTGGGCAAAAGTTTTATTTAAAAAAAAAATAACAGGACAAACTGCTCACTCATCAGTAATGCTATACCATACAATGGCAAGAACCTGCACATACGAGGCCAAGAGTCCTGAAGACACTTTCACAAAGGACCCACTTCAGAGCTCTGATTTGGGGCTCCCATTTCTGTGGGGCAACCTACCTGCTCAGAGTTTTGGTTTGAACTTTATAGAACCATTCAAGTTACTGAAACCTATTCTCCAAATGGTTTCAATACCTTGGATACTTTCTGTAAAAAATGAATGTGGTGGAAGTCACCAGTCATTCCCATTTGTTCTAAGTAGGTAAACACCAGCCCTCTGATCTAATGGCATGTAACTTCAGCCCTTACCTTTTGTATATGTACTGATGGGTCTGACAGGCTGCAGGTTGCAGGTTGCAACAGGCAGTAAAGAAGAAGCCTCGGTGGTATTCTCTTTGACATCTCTGACATTTATCTTGACCCCCATGTCAGTTTTTATTACCATTTCTCCCCTTATTTGTTGTTCATTCTGGCTTATTACCCAACAGAAACTCACATTTCCTAAATCATTTTGAATGACATGTCAGTTGCAATTATATGGCACAGACAGAATGAGAGAACATTTGCCTGACTGTACTCATGTAGTCAGAGACAGTCTGACTATATATGTCACTCCAAGGAGAAACTGCTGAAGAAGCATTCTGGGAGCTGATACCATTAGTCTGAGTTGAAAAGGCAGAGAAATGAAGAACTGCCGAGTATAGTAAGTACTTGGCATTTTAGGAACAAAGAGTCTTTTCATCTCCCCTCTCTCCACCCCCACCCCCCCCAACTGTATTGGAATTATATAAAATACTTCTATGGCCAGAAAATGAAGAGAAAGACCTTGTTCTAACTAACATGCAAACACACCATAGCCTTTTTTCTTTTTCATTTTAGTTTTAAAAGAATCCATAAACACTCATCCCATCCTGGGGGGAAAAAGAAAGAAAACATTCCTCTTTCGAATCATCCAGTTCCCACCTGGGGCAAATTCTGATGTATCCATTTTGCACGATGGGTAACTTCAAGTGTTGATATCTTTTAAAGAAATCTTCCAACCAAGATTAAGGGGTTTGTGCTTGATAGCAAGGTTTTAGTGCCACAGAAACATCAGCCCATGTTACCTTATGATCTGCTTCTTAGCGATAACATTCCCATCAGATTGATTTCTGCCAGCAAGTTAGCAGGCTCTGGTTTGAGGTGGGGGCTTTTTGTTGTTGTTTTTAAAGCTCAGCCCTAGAGAATAAGTAGGATTTTTGAAACGTGTCCCTAGGTAAGAATTAGAAAATTGAGCTGTACAGGAAATCGCCATATCATCTTGTTGCCAGGTTGTAACTGACTCCATACTTCAGGAAAAAAACTTTTTGGTCTAACACACACACATACACACACACACACACACACACACACACTTACTTAGGTTAAGGAGCAGAAACAATATCTTGTGTCCCTGATCTGAAAACTGACACTTCAAATTCAACTGCAAAAAGCTACGAGACAGGGGTTATGATGTGTATATGCCATGCAGATTGAACTAAGTTAAAACTTATCAAGACACCTGGAAAGTGGACAAAATACTGCACGGATACATCGGCTTTCATATTTTACTTAGTTTGCTAGCCCTTTCAGTGGCCCAAATTAATTTTTATCTAACTTGCCAAATTTCTAAGAAACACCTACTAAAGCTGCAATCCTATAAACCTAGGAGTGAGCAGCCTATGGACCTAGGGTCACATGCAGCCACTTATCTTATTTCAAATATTCTCTGTCAGCAGATTGTTCAGACTGAACTTTAAGGAAAAACACCCTATACCATGTGAGCAGAGCATAATACTGCACCTATGCAATTGTGCATCTGCCTTCCAACCCTGGAAGACAGGTTCTAAGTGCCTAGAGAGTACTGCTCACATAGAACCTTATCACATTATAAAAGATGAGAGGCAGCAAGATAGAAGCTTTTTGTTCACCTCTCCACATGTCCTCGAAGTACTTTTCTTCTATTCCTGATGGAGAAGATTGTAAAAGCACACCATTTGTCCTGCTGGGAAAATCCATTTGGCAAAGCCATATTTTTACAACCATCTCCCTCCAAATGAAGAATGGAAGTACTACAACATCATATGGGAAGGTAAGCAGAAAGCCACTTCTATCTCACTGCCTCTCATTTTACTTTTGTAATGTGATAAGGCCCATACAGTATGAGAAAGGCTGATCTTGCCAAAGCTCAGCATTTTCGAGACCCACTTGACATTACCAGGAAGGATTTTAGCATACACTCATCTCTCTACCAGTGAATCAATTGTGATTTCATTAAAAAGCACAGCTTTGGCT
>NC_056526.1:124214017-124399943 GCF_019175285.1 Sceloporus undulatus
AGATCATGTCCAGTGGTTATGGAAATTTCCACCCACTTGTAAAAGTACTTTTTTTCCAAGACAAATATTAAGGATCTCTAAAGCTGCCTTCTTTCAGCTGTTCTCTGTTTCATACATCTTTAAACAGTAATTCTAAGTAATAAGCCTTATGTAAGCTTAATGGTAGATTCATTTTCTATTTTGATGTTTGCATGCATTTTTAAACCAAAAAAACTTTTAAGTTTGATTTCTCTGTAACACAAACATATGGTGTTGATTGCTTTGTCAAAGGAAACCTGGATAGTGCTTCATGGGCTCTAAGTCCATTGCCTCTCTCACTGGTGTTAGAAGCACATGCCTTCACTTTAGATTTGACCTGGAATTTAAGAACAAAGCACTTCCACTCCAGTAACAAAGGGCTGGCAGGACAAGGTGGACTCTCAGTTTCAGCTGTCTCTGAGGGCATCATTTAAGAAAACTATGCAACACCAGTGCTACCAGCATCTTGCTTAGAGCAACTTAGTAAATGGGTCCATGAATGCATAGCAATAGCAAGTACATTTTATACCGCTTATCAATGCACTTAAGCACTCCCTAAGCAGTTTACAATGTGTAAGCTAATTTTCCCCGATAATCTGTGTACTCATTTTAGCAACTTAAAGAAGGATGCAAAGTGGTTTGTGAATGAGTGGCTACAGTACAGACATTTAACCACTGCACCACCAGGGCTCTTGCATAGCAAAGAGTAGCTCATTCCTCTTTTGTTGTGATGTTTCACGCAGGGATAACAAACATGGAAAGCAGCAATAGATGATCTTTATTATGCAAGCTGACACCTCCAAACATACACACAAAGACACAGACAACTGAACTGTAAATGGATCACATATATTTTTAGACAACTGCTTTTTAATAGTCCCCATGCTTGAAACAAAAAGAACCAATAAGATGTATCTAAAAACTTACTCTCTGAACAATTATCCTTTCCACATTCACCTACTGTCTTCAACTAAGAACCTTACCGCACACATTATTTTCTCCATTATGGGAACAGGAAGGGGACTCTTGGGGCCGCACACGACTGGGAAAAAATGGATTTTATCGCACAGCAAATTGTCCTCAAAATGACCCCATTCCATTCTGTGGTGCTGAGCTGTCCCCATTCAGTGCTGAGGGGCGCTATTTTGCTCAGTTGGAAAACTACTGACCCGAACATTTAATGCTCCTCATCACTGAATGGGGATGGCTTGGTGCCGTGGAACAGAACAGGGCCATTTTGAGGACAATTTGCTGTGCGATAAAATCAGTTTTTCTCAGTCACACGCAACCCTGAGAGTCCCCTTCCCAATCCTATAATGGGGAAAATAATGTGTGCAATAAGGTTCTTAACCAACATGATTTGTCCTCATCCTGTGCTAAGCTTTAAATGTTTTCTCAAATCAAGACCCATTTTAATAGTATGTAGTACTGCAATCTAAACTACTCATTCGAACTACTTTAGTTATAAACGATTTGTATATCACCTTTTAGCTGTAAGAACAGACCAAATAGTTGTGACAAACAGGTGTCCGCACTTGCAAACCTAACAGGTAAAGCCAGCTCTAAGTCGTCCCTTGTCTATGCATCCTTTCACTCTATCCCCCAGCCCTTCACGTTATACATGGGAATCTAGGCTTATAGTGTTTATATAGGAAGAGAGAGACAGAGAGAGAGGCTTTCCCTCTTATCCAGAAAAGCCTGCAAAACACAAATAGCCATGCAAAATGATTTCAAAGAGAAAAAACAAAGAAAAAATTAAAAGAACGCAGAGTAAACATGTACCCCATTGCCATTTGAGTGTTTTAACAAGTCTGATTCAAGCAAGAGAACATCTAGCACGCACTGATGATTTAATATCAAGCGGCTCAAACATACAGAAAGATGCTTATTGGTATTATAGGTACACATGTGCCTGCTATGCGAGCCCATAAAATAAACCTCTCTTCTTTATTATTCTTTTAGGACTGCAGGCAACATGGTCAAGGCTTCTCTGTCAATTCTATAACAAGTGAGGCTCGTTTGAAATTCAGCACACCACCAAGAAGCTGTAAGACGCAGCCAAGCATCAATATCACAATAAAGAAAGAGCCTTGACATATGAGACATCCAAACAGATGAATTGAACAAACTTTATGAATATTTTTTATGACCACCAGTTACAAAGCACTGGTGGATACCCAAGCAAGAATTCAAAGCATGTACCACTTCCATTTTTCTTGCATTTAAACTGGAACTAAAGTGAGGCTGAACAGGATAAATGGATGGTGCTGGTTATATATAATGTCTGTCTGTATCTCTTTTTTACAGACATAACCTGGAAAAAAAAATGCTTGGCTACCCTTTCTCTTGGATTATGTGGTACCAGTCTACATCCCAAGCCCCTATTTCTCAAGTCCAAATATATTTCACTGCTACTTTCATGCTTTTCCCTTTCATTTCCCACCACCACCATGTATCTAGGGAATTTGATCATTAAGGTGTGTTTATGTTTATTGTTGTAAAACAAAAACAAAATCCCACAGTGATAAACTATATTTAAAAAAGCACCCACACTCGCATGTTATTGCCAAGTCTAAAAATGTGGATACTTTAAATTTCTGTCAATATTTTCCTCTTTTAAACATCTCTTTAGAGGCTGGCAGGTTTATACAGGATTGGCTAAAACAGAGAGAAACCTTGAGAAAAGCCAGGCTGCATGCATACTTTCCAGATCCCCAGGCATGGGCACAAAAAAAATATAAAGCTGGCATATACATCAAAGTTCTTGTTGTTTGATGGATGTTTCTTTCTATAAAGATACAGATGTGCAATGCTTAGAGTTATATTTGGATGGTTGTATCTCTGTTCTTACCACCAAAATCAAACATGCACCCACAGATATTTGCTGTTTCTTAGAATATATATTGTCCCTGATATAGAGCCTGCAGTATTGAAATGGTGTGTGTGCGCCTTCGAATAGCCTGGCAACGTATGGCAACCAATGGATTTCAAAGTGTTTTATTAGGCAAGGAATACTCAGAGGTGGTTTTGCCCGTTCCTTCCGCTGAAATACAGCCTACTGTACCTGGTGTTCGTTGGCGGTCTCCCATCCAAGTATTAACCAGGTACCCTTTTCTTAAATATTTGTTTGCATATCCCATCTAATACCCAAATATATTTTCTAACCTGCCATAAAAGCACTTAATTGCCACAAGATTCAGTAACAAGTCACTTGATGTTGACTAACTTCACAGCACTGATACCATTTGAAGTGCCTCATTGGAAAATTCCAGCTACTAGAATAAAGGAATTGAACTTGCAAAAGACAGAAGAGGTGGCACTCTTAACCACTCAAGCAGCAAAGGAAAACAATGCAATGTCAAAATGGGGAAATAAGAGGAAAAATATAGCCTTTTTACAGTCAAAAGCAAAGTACTTGACTAGATTATCTCCAACATGGACAAATCTGTATAACAGCATATTATCATTCTCCAACTTCCTATGCTACTGTTTCAGAATATGTCCTGGGCTATCGAAACTTGTTGCAGTTTGGAACACAGAGTGCTGAATTTTAGATGGCTTTATGAAGGGGACTAGTATGTCCATTGCTTCCTGCTATATTTGAGGGATTTCTGGATTATGGTGCAAATCAAATGGTGGACTAGATATACTGTACCTTTGTTCTTATCTAGCAGGGCTCTTCTAAAGTTGAGAAAATGTAGCCTTGATGGTTTTCAATTTGTGGCTCTCAAATTGTTCCCAGAGTACAGCTTCTGTGGCACCTGACCACTGGCCATGATAATGGGGCTTCTGGGCATTGAAGTCCAACAACATCAGGGGACTCAACATTGGGAACCACTGGTCTACAAAACAACTTATTTGAGACTATTCCCCCATAAGAAAGGATGGATTGGGACATAGAGACTACTGCGTAGCTCATTTTTATTCTTTTAATAGTTACATTTTGATGTGTATGTCATTCTCTTTTTAAAATAATAAGACCTTACGTGAAAGGATAGGGCTCACATCTTTTTTAATGCCTTGAATGGATAATGGCTGACTCCCTGTTAGTGTGTGTACATGTGTGTATGTGCCTTCATGTTGCCTGTTGACTTATGGCAACTGCATGAATTTCACAGTTTTCTCTTAGGCAAGGAATACTCAGGGTGGCTTTGCCAGTTCCTTCCTTTGAAATACAGCCTACAACAGCTAGTATTCTTTGGTAGTCTCCCATCCAAGCAGGCTGACCCTGCTTGGTGTCCAAGATCTGACAAGATCTGGTGCCTTTAGGGCAGCCCTCTAGGTGTTTTGGACTTCAGCTCCCAGAAGCTTCAAGCACCTTGGCCAATAGTTTGGGATTATGGGAGCTGAAGTCCAAAACACCTGGAGGGCCAGAGTTTGGACATTACTGCTTTAGAGTATTTAGGTGGGTTATCCTGTTAATGATTTATACCTTAGCCTGTTGTTGTTGAGGAGAGAGTGTGACTGAGTAAAGGTGACCCATTGGGCTTCCATGGCTGAGCAGGAAATTGATCCCTGGTTTCCAGAACCATAGTTCAATCTTCAACCTACTACACCTTGCCAGACCGTATAAGACCACATTAATTCAGAGCCACTTATCATATACTGTATATTCATGTACAAGTCCACAAGTATAAGTCGAGGGAAGGTTTCAGGGTAAAAATCATGGGTTTTGATATGACCGTGGATAACTCAAGGGTAAAACTTAGGAGGCTATAAGGGAGGATGGAAAGGGGAAAATGCCACATCCGTCCCTCCTTCCCCTTCTCTGGACTTCTACCGACCACCTAACATCACTTCCCAGGAGCTGGAGGGAAGGTTTTAACATCAGGTTGTGGAGGAAAGGAAGTGGAATTAAATGGGGTGTTTCTTTGATGGGAAGAGAAGGCTTTAAAATCAGATTGGGAAGGGAAAGAAGTGGAGTTAAATAGGGTATTTCTTTGATGGCTTTAAAATCAGACTGGGAAACTCTTTCACACACACACACAAATTCCTGCCTCCAGGCATGAAGAGTGGGAAGTGTGGGGCATCACAGCAATGCTTGTTTCAGGACCTTTCTAAGAAGTATTAGTGTACTTACCCACATATAAGTTGACCCAGGATTTAAGGGTCAATTTTGGGGCATAAATCAACTTACAGGCAAGTATATGCATGTGTCTACACAAAATATGCTCCCTATCCTTTCTCTTTATTTGTTTCTCTTTCATGATTATCAATCAAATTTTTTAAAAACCCATTTTTTCCACAATAATGTGTTATATATCTCAACCAGTCTCAAAGATAGTAAATACTTCCCACCTGGGCACAGATTTTCTTAAGACAAAGCAGCAGATGCCACTCCATAGAACAGGGTTGCAGACTCAGGGCCATGGCTAATTTGATTGAGTCTACCCATCTGGAATGCAGTCTTCTGGAGCCCTGGTGGCACAGTGGTTAAATGCCTGTAGTGCAGCCATAAACTCAAAACCACAAGGTTGCGAGTTCAAGAACAGCAAAAGGGCCCAAGCTCGACTCAGGCTTGCATCCTTCCGAGGTTGCTAAAGTGAGTACCCAGACTGTTGAGGACAAATTAGCTTACTTGCTAATTAGCTTACTTGCTG
Source organism: Sceloporus undulatus (assembly GCF_019175285.1). Classification (NCBI taxonomy): domain Eukaryota; kingdom Metazoa; phylum Chordata; class Lepidosauria; order Squamata; family Phrynosomatidae; genus Sceloporus; species Sceloporus undulatus. Next base: position 124,219,636 of record NC_056526.1, read on the forward strand.
TTCACCGCTATGATCTTTGGAATAGCGGTATATAAATAAAACAAATTATTATTATTATTATTATTATTATTATTATTATTATTATTATTTTCTTCCTGCCTTCCATCATACCAAGTATTATCATCTTTTCAAGTAAGCCCTGTCTTTTCATGATATAGACAAAAGTATAACAACCCCAGTTTAGTCATCTTGGCTTCTAGGGAGAGTTCAGGCCTGATTTGCTCTATGACCCATTTATCGGTCTTTTTAGCAGTCCACATTATCCCTATTACTCTTCTCCAGCAAACATTTCCTATCAGTTTTCTTCACTGTCAAGCTTTTACAGTCATACATAGAAATGGGAAATAGGATGTCATGGACCATCCTAAGTTTATTATTCAGTGATATGTCTTTTCACTTCAGGATCTTGTCTAGTTCGTTCATAGCTGCTCTTCAAAGTCCCGTAGTTAAAAAACTGATAGTTGAAATTAAAGGTGTTGGTTTTTTGTGAATTTTTGTGGACCCATTTAAGTATTTCTTTTTGGATTATGATGTCTGCAGTGATATGAAACATTCTATCATCTATATGTCATTTTTTTCCATGAAGTTGCCATGGAAATAATCCTTGTGTTTAATGTTGCCCTCCAAAGTGGTAAGTTCCCTGAAGAATAAGCAACATAGGCAACAAAAATCCCCATCTTTGAGAGACACACAATAGGAATACACATGTTAGCAATCATTTAAATAGGAGTGATGGAAAAGAACCAAGCCAGAGGAAAAGTTTGCTCTGTGCTATCATAGGGCAGGATCACACAGCACATCAAGTGACAATTTGCATCTAAGTTTGCATGTGTGAATTCCCAATCACAGATATAGCACACAAGCAGAGTTTTTAAAATATAATAGTTTCTAGTGAAGTGCATTTGCACATTTTGCTAGAGCTCGTTGAAAGCTACGCATCACCACAACTAAAATTAAAATGGAGGTCGTAGAAAGAAGGCTTTTAATGATTTCAGCAATCGTGTGGATAATAAAGGAAGGAAGGTGTATGCAAAGCTCCTGTATTGACAGAATCTAGTCAGAGTAACTTCACGCTGGATTGGCTTTGTGCCATCACAACATTACCCATATGACCCCTGATACAGGTCACTTTGTTTCTTACCTTGCCACTTTTCTATATTTTCAAAAGTAAATTCATTCTTCTCCTAATTTCTATGTTAATATTATGCACATTGTCCAATTCCCAGGGTATTTTTCATTTAAATATAAAATGCTAAATAACATTTTTTTCTCAAAATATTCACAGCTAAATGCATTGTGACATATTCAGCTGAAAACCATATTGCAACATTTGTAAAAGACTGGAATCTAGGATTGCCTAAATTCCAATCTGAAATTTAATCCAAACTGTGTGGATGAAGTCAGTACCTTTTGACATTTGCAAAAATCAAATTCCTTGAACATTTCTATGCCTAATTGTTTTTGAATAAGAACGAGGCTCTTTTAAGACCTGTCAAAGAATTTCGGTAACAGAGCTAATCTGTTCATCTTTGAGGACCTGCATGATTCTTTGCTGAAATGGTACCTCTGGATTGGAATAAGGTTTCTAAATGTGTGAAATGATCTTCAACCTTGATTTCTCATATGAAACTCCAAACCTCTAGCAATAACAGATGGTTTCTATTTTTTAATTTAAAAAAAACCTCAACATATTTAATGCTAGCCTGGTCACACCCAGATGAATGTGTTGTAGTATTACTTTCTAAATCTTCATGCTAATGGAATAGTTTACCGGCTAAATTTCTGTAGAAATGGCTCCTGTTAAGAGCAAATAAGCACAAAGGAACACAAAGAAACCATCATGACAACACAACAAAAGTTATTGCCTCTGTTTGTTGAATATGAAAAATACACAGCACACATTTCACTTCAAAAATCTAACTGTGGGACTGTAACACATTCGTTCTGCTTAATTCCACAGTTACAGCCAGCTTCAGGTTGTTTACTTAAAGATTACTAAAATGTTCTTTTATATTCAACAGTGGACTTGTATCATCAGACATTTTTCACCAGCCGAGTTGTCAGTGGAACATGGAAGCAAGCTTTACAATAAAATAAAATAAGGTATTTCAATCCATGTAATCTCTGTTTTTGCGGCTTTAATCCAAATGGAATTTTAGTCTCCTCTAGTCTTTGCAGAGACTGGCTGTGCTACAGATAGTGAATACTGTGGGAATTAAAGAGCGACCATTCTTTTAGGTAAACTAATCTTACCTGCAGCAGGATAGTTTACGATGTACAATAGGATGTGCACCAGCCTTAATTTTAACCCTATCAAACAGGATTTTTAAATTTCCGAATCATAAAAAAAAAATGGACTGCACTTTCACATTAATAGTCTGCCTAGACTCACAATGTCATCTAACAGAAAAAAAGTGATTTTACAGCAGATCTGAAGTCATGGAACGTTTAAAAAGAAAAATATAGAGAATTAGAAATGTATGAAACTATAATGCTTCTAATTCAATAATGCACAGGTAAAACTTAATTAAGACTACTAGAGCCCTATTGAGGTAAATTCTATCAGCATTACAGTACCATAAAGAATGTATCACAATGAAACAAAACATGTTACCCCTGGGATTGATCTAATGACAGTAGCAGATCAACTTGCATGTAATTAATGTATACAGTGGAGAATAAAAGTCTAAAATACTATGCAACTGTGCTGAATTAAAAAAGAGTCACTCTAAATGTACAATCATTATGTACATTTTCTAAACAGAAAATTAACTGTACTTTAATCATACTGTGGCTCCTTAACACAGTGTAATTATGTTAATAAAACAGTAATCATATTAAATCAAACCAGTCCTACACATTGTTAATTCAAATGCACCTCAACTTTGAATCTACCAACATTTAAGCCTCACATTACTGGTCTTTGTTTGGAATTATTTGAATAGCCAACTTTACATTTTAGACTGTGTGTGCACTGCAAAAATAAGGTTAACTGCCATGGCTCCATCCTATGGAATCCTGGGATTTGTAGTTTGTTGTGGCCCCAGACCTCTCTGACAGAGAAGGCTAAATTTCTCACAAAACTGCAAATCCCAGAATTCCATAGCATTCAGCCATGGCAGTTAAAGCAATGTCAAACAGCCCTAGCCATTCTGGCTATAAAACTAGCCCATGTCAGAAGGTGCAACCTTGGGCATCAGATAATCACAGTATTGAAAAGTATTTATCTATTAAAACATTTTGTGTGCATACAAAACCTTCCGTAAAGAGACAAACTTGCATTCTAACATCTAACATGTCTGCCCAACAATTTACATATGAAATCTGGGACATGTATGTCCAAGCAATAGCAGTGTGGACAAGATGGCAAAAGTAGTCAATGAGGAACAACACCCAGGCTAGGAAAGACTTGTAGCAGTTTGCTGTAACTTTAGCCTTGGCAAGGGCAATATTTTACTCCTCCTCTCACCTCTCTTGCTAAAATTAATCGAGCGACAATTCTTTTGCATTTTGACCTCAGTCTGCAGTAACTGAAGTAAGATTAGGGAAAGTGAAATGAGAAGAGAGAAACCGGTACATTTTACAAGCAGATGAAAAAGTGGGATGACAGAGGATTAATTAGCACTGGCCCTATCAAATTGGGACAATTGAAATATATGATTAGTTTTATATATTCTCTTCTTTTCTGTGGTGACACAGTTCAGCAAGTGCTCACTTCACTTCATCAGCTGTTTGGAAAAAGCAGATTTTTAGTACAGAGTCTACAAAACATTAGACCTGCTCCTTCCCTGAGAATCAAGGAAAACAGCTGCCACAGTCTGCACAACCCAAAAGCACTTTTTTTTTTTTTGCATTAACAAAAGTTGTAGGGGAGTTCCATGTTGTGTCCTTAATGTCTTGAAAAAGATGTCAAGTTATTAGGAGCAGGCAGAGCCACACTGCTGACAGTAAAATCTAGACATGTTGGATTTTTGCCCATGGACTGTATGGAATGGTGGAGAGCCCTTAAAATGGGGAGGAGGTTGTGACATACTGCCTTTCAGCTGTAATTCCATTAGGATAGGACAGTACTAAATGTCAGGCTGAAAATCACAGCTGCATTTAAAGCACTGCCATTAATCTTGAAACCCTTTACTTAACGAGAATAACCATTGTTCACAAACAATGCACTTTCCTCTTTAAAACTGACCTCAACGGTTCCAGACAGGGAGGTGATTTGGATTCATATGATGTCAGAATCAAATCATCCCAACTCAGACAATGTCCAAATTAAAACACAGCTCCTCTGAGGTGCGTGGAATCCAAATCTCTCTGTATATATGTGCCGTCAAGCTCCCTGTCAACAGATGGCAATCCCGTGAATTTCATAGGGTTTTCTTAGGCAAGGAATATTCAGAGGTGGGTTTGCCTGCACCTGGTATTCAGCGGCAGTCTCACAGTCAAGTACTAACCAGGACTGACCCTGCTTAGCTTCCAAGACAAGACAGGAACAGTTTGCTTTAGGGCAATGACATCTAGACTTTAGTCCTCCTGGTGTTTTGAACATCAACTCCCAGAAGCTTCAGCCAGCTTGGACAACACTTAGGAATTCTGGAAGCTGAAATCCAAAACATCTGGAAGTTTGGGAACCACTACTTTAGGGTATTTCAGAAGAATAGAATCAGAGGGTGTTTTCACATTACAAAATCATGGCATTGTGATTCCACCTTAACTGCCATGGTAGTTTCCTATATAATCTTGGACTTTGTAGTTTGGTGAAGCACTATAGCTTTCTGGCTCTATATACTCTCCCTAAATTGGAAATCCTATGATTCCATACCCAGGGCACTTAAAATGGAATCATAGTGTTACAACTGTGTCATGTGAAACAAGTTAGTGTGTCTCATGAAACGGATACATTTCTTCCCAAGAAAAATACTGGAGTCCAGAGACTGAGGAGAAAAAGGAAGGTTGTGTCTTTTTGTGATCAATAGCCCCACCTTCCAGTTGTACTGAAGAGTTTTTGTCAAGGCTCTTTCTAGCTCACTTACCACCATTTCCTTCATTGCCCCCATACCTGCTTGCTAGTAAAACCTGACAGTGCTAGAACATAAAATAGTTTTCTTTTTCAACCTAAGGTAGAGATGTGCACATTTATGGCAATGCACCTATTCCTAAATAGCACCCATTATGGAAATAGTGTCAGCAGTGAAAATCATAGCATTCCTTTTAACTTTGGAGTGAAGTCACCACAGCACTGAGGAAGGGGCTGTAGGGTGAAGAAATTTATCATCAATGAAGGAACTATCTTGTTTCACATGACAGCAATGAAAACAACAAGGTTTTTTCTTCATGCATATGCACTACCACACAGTAAAAAAGATTTTAAAAGGCTAAAAAAAATAATAAGAAGAAAACATTTCTTGCATAAGCAACACTTTAAAAATTGACACAATCACTATTAAAAATGCACTTTGTCTTGTAGACATGGTCAAGCTCCAGCTGTGTATTTCTGTGTCCTGCACCAGCAGAATGGGAACATTCTTGTTCCTCATCCCCATCCTACCCTACCCTACCCTGTGGTGGCAAAACCCATTTCAGATCATTTTCCAGCCCTCAGCAGCAGGTTTTTAGAGTGTGTGCACAGCTGCAGGAGAAGGGTGAGTTGCTCATTCTTAGTGGGACAACAAGATTCTTCTGAAAAACAGCACTGCATCCCAATCATGAACCTCAAGAATGACACGGATGCTCAAAACCTCTGTCTAACCATATGTTTTCACCTCTGTGGTTTCAGGAAACAAATATCAGTTTGACATGGTAAGGAAGGAAAGGACTAACATTCCCCTCCCACTAATTCTGCCATATCCTCAGTATGATGTGGGGACTCTAAGGATGCCTTTTACACCTGCCTTTCACATACACATGGAATAGAAAAGGAAATGATTCCCATTGGGAAGGACAATAATAGTGAGCCTGCAACATCCAGAGGCGTACACAACACTGAAGGCCACAAGAAATTCACCTGTGGAGCAGAGATTACTTGGAAGAATTAAACTTTTGGTCTACATTTCCTTGATCCTCCATAAGCAGCTCTGCTTCAGCTTTCTATGCTCCCTTTGATAAAAATTATTTTGTTTGCCTTCTACAGCATTCAGCAGTCCCATCCCGGTCCCCCTTCTACCCCCTTTCCTCCTCCTGTCATCCCAGTTCACTGTTCCTTTCACCACTTTCAGCAATACATTCTTCAAGGAAAGAAGTAAAGTATGGAGAAGCTTTACTACAACAGGAGGAAAAGAGTTTAACCTTCCTCTCTTGCCTCAGATAACTGTTACAACACAGAACTGAGCAGATGCTGACATTAATATTTAAGTGAACGTAAAACACCAGAATCATACAGGCTCTGCAATAAACATTATCAAGACAAACACACACACATTTTGCTTTTATTACCAGAAAAGATGAATTGTTTTCCATTATGCTATTTAAGCTACATTAAGCAACTGCTGAAGACAGAGTCCTTAGGACTTTAAGATCTTTAATTTTCCATTTTTTAAATTCAGTGTTCAATTCAGATGTCACTATTGTAAATGGGTGCTTTGCAACTTCTGCTTATTGGTGAATCAATCTGTGTCTTTATTTCTTTCCCTGTTTGTATTACAGCTGGTGAGACTTGTAACAATGTGAAGACTAGGCTGAACCTATGCTCAACCATGCATAATAACATCTAGAGTTCTGTGCTCTCCACCTCCAAATCCTTGAGATCTCAGCAACCAAACAGAGAAAATCCTATGTTCCTTTGACCAAGGAAAAGAACACTAGACTCTTATGCCTACATTCAATTGCTAGTCTCAACCATAATAGACCCATATATTTGGAAAACCAACACATACATATTCCATTGATGCACTGTCCCTACTCTAGTTGGAATTTGTGTAGGAAATCGTCACTGTAGCCAACACTTGAACTGTAGTCTTAGTATTCAGTGTCAGTCCTCCTATGGGACAAAGCACAATTATCACCCTAGGTAACAGACACTGAAAGGAAGTTATCCTAGGTAGCAGACACATGACACAGTTGTGTAACACTATGACAACTGCATTCTAGAGTTTGCTGCTATTCCCCTTTGTGCCTAAACTAGCTTGGTGCCCTAAGATGGTGTGAAGGAAAGACTGGCAGTCCACTTGGAAATGGGATTAGTGTTTCTTGCAGCAAAATATCTTGGGTCAATTCAATTAGTACCTGTACAGGACTGGTCTGAACAGAGCTTGGAAGTGATGAGTTAGAATTAAACAATTAATTGTAATTAATTATTATTTCCAGTAACAAAGGTGTAACTGCATCATGCTGGAGTTTGGTTCCAGGACCTCCTGTGGATACAAAAATCCATGGATGCTCCATGGATGCTCACGTCCTATTATATCCAATGGCATTTTAAAATAATGTTCATATAAAATGGCAAAATCAAGGTTTGGGTAAATCTTTTGATGCAAAATCTGTGGATATGGAGGGTCGATTGTAACACAAAGAGAGAGGCAATTTCACACAATTTGAGGTGTAACTGCAAATTTTAGTTATGTTTACAGTCTCACAGTCCCTAAAAAAGATGTGCTTCTATTATTTAGAGCTTTCGCTGCCTTCAATTAGATCTAAATAGAGCTTTCATTGCCTTCCTCACAAGATTATGGGCGACTTGTCTAATACATGCACAAATACTGTTGTGAAATTGCTTTCTGATTAGTACAAATAATACAGCTGGACTGTACAATATATTTACCCTTCTCTCTCTCTGGGTGTGTATAATTTCATGAGGTGGGGCAAGAATAGCAAATGCAAGTTTTGCTCATTTTTGTGGCCAAGTAAATTCTAGCAAATTAGATGGGGGAGTCTTAACACTATACTGCGGTGGACAGAGGCTTAAACCTTTACAAAGAAGCTATGCCATCATTTCTCATAACATCAAACCAGTAATGAACAATCCTACAGAATGATGTAATGGGAATGGTATGGTTTCCAGATCTTTCACTGTTTTGGTTGCCATCCTCTGGACACACTCCAGCTTGAAAATATCCTTCCTGAACTATGGTGCCCAGAACTGGACAAAATATTCCAGGTGAGGTCTGAGGAAAGCAGAATAGAGTGGCATTATTGCTTCCCTCAATCTAGACACTAGATTCCTATTGATGCAGTTTAGAACTGCATTGCCTTTCTTAGCTACCACATTACATTGCTGGCTCATGTTCAGTCTGTAGTCCACTAAGACTCTTAGATCCCTTTCCCAAGTACTGTTGTCACGCCAGATGTCACACACTGAGCATTTCATTTTTACTGCCCAATTGTAGTAGCCTATATTTCTCCCTGTTTAAATTCATTTTGCTAGTTTTGCCTCAGTTTTCTAATCTGTAAAAGTCATTTTGAATTCTGACCCTGTCCTCTGGGCTATTGTTTCCCCTCCTAATTTGTTGTCATCTGCAAATTTGTGTAGCATGCCCTCTATTCTACCATCCAAGTCATTGATAAAGAAGATGAATAACACTGGGTCCATGACAGAACCTTGTGACATCCCACTAGTCACTTCTCTCCAGGATGAATCCATCCATCATTGAATATCCTTTGGGTTCTGTTGGTCAACCAATTAAAAATCCACCCAACAGTCACATTGTCTTGCTCACATTTTAACAGCTTTTTTGGTGGGCAAGAGTATCATATGGGACTTTGTCAAAGGCCTTATTGAAATCAAAATATGCTATATCCACATCATTCCCTTCATCTACCAACTTGTGACTATCAAAAAACTGGATCAGATTAATCTAACATGACATGTTTTTGAGAAACCCATGTTGACTTTTAGTAATCACAGCATTCCTGTCTAAGTGCTTACAGACTCTCTGTTTAATTATCTGCTCTAAAATCTTTCCTGGTACCAATGTCAGGCTGACTGGGGAGAGGGGGGAATTATTTGGGTCCTCTTCCCCCCCTCCATTTCTTGGGGAAAGGGATAATATTTGCCCTCCTTTGGTCTCCTGTCCACCAGGAATTCTCTAAGGAGCTAAACAGACAGGCAAAAAGAGATGTTTTCAGGCTGACTTGAAGGTTTGGCATTTAAATGACACATGCCTTGAAGCCAGCAGGAAAGTGCCCTCTAGGTGCCTTATGCAGAGAAAAGCTGTTTCAAAAAGAAGCAGCTTTTTCCCACTTCTTCCTGGCTTGAAGTCATATCATATGGTCATAACATGAGCACTCCAGCTGCCTTGGGAGCCGGCAGTGGAGTTGGTGGGGTTTCAATGTGGCTTCAGAAAAGGCAGCTTCAAGCCACTTTTTTCTGCCCATCTGTTTCACCCCAAAGATTATTGACAATAGTTCTGAGATTGCCTTTCCCATTTCATCTGCAAAGACTGACTGGATAGGCAGTTGGATTTTTCTTCCACACTTGTAATAGAAGATCATTCAACTACACCCAGCAGGTTAGCAGAGTAAACTGCGTGGCATGGTTTCCTTCTACAGCTAGGTGCCATCTTTCAGCATCTGAGGTGACCACTTCACTGTACCTAATGGTAGGGCCAGCCCCCCTCTAGTACACTGAGCATCACTTTCCGAAAGCACTGAGTTCCAATTTCAAGCCATCAAAAACTTTCCTCATTCAAACATAATTTTGGGTGTGTGTTGGGCTTTCCCCCTAAATGCCCATGCTCTACCCAAACGATAAAAAACTTGGCTCAAGATCTGGCAAGCCCAGCTGCCTCCATTATAAACTAGACATTGTGCAGCCCTCCTGATGTTACTGCAACTCCCAGCATTCTTCACTGGCTATGCTGGTGAGAGAGGTCAGGAGTTGCATTTTAACAACATCTAGAGTGCAGCTTATTTCCCACCCCTGTTGTAAAAAAACAAAACCCAAGCCATTTTATTCATAACAGTGCATGAGAATTCATGTAGCTAAGAAACAGCTTCAAAAGTTGAATAGAAAATGTGAAAAGAAGCACTGGTGACAGTAATAGGGCTTTTCAAACCTGAATGAATTTATGATGTTAAGGATGCCATATGGTTCTCTGAACTGGAGGAATTTTAAAGACAAAAATTAGATTTTGGAATAATTTGATAGTCCATGTTTCTATACAGCTGGGAGGATAATTGATGATTTATTTATAGTCATTGCTACAGCATTCATTACCAGGAAGCCTGGATGTCTCAATTTTGAATATTTTTTAAACAGAATTTGAAAGCAGAAGGACATCATTGAATGAATAATTAGCCTTTCTGCAGAAGAATATTAAAAGAAATAAAGCACCCTGATGATTACAGAAACAGTCATTGGCAGAACTCAAAACAATTGACAAGTGTGAATTGCCTCTACTTGTTATGCAATGGCTCATAAATATGTACCCAAACAGTCAGCAGAATCTGGCTGAAATGCCATTGCTCTTTAGCAGAAGAACTTTAAAGCTGAAAATAGTTAAAACTGAAAACAAATAAAGAGACAACATGTTGAGTACTGCTCAAGAAACAGATCAAACACATGTAATACATGGGACTTACACCAAGGGAAAGAATGGAGAAACATACAGAACAGTGGTGATCAATTGCATTGGGGCTGGGTGTTTAGCCCTTGGAAATTTTAATCCCTGTCATCAGGCATGGAACATACTGGAAAAAAGACAAAAGAGGAAAAGAAAGTGGGGGATGAATGAGAAAATCTGAACCAAAATGACTTGATATTCACTTCCAGTTTCTGCTTTTGTAGTCTGAGGGTGTATGCGCAGAGTCCCAACCTGCCCTGATTAAAAACTACAACCCTTTCTGTAAAACATTTTCCAGCATGGTGTGAAGAGATCAAAGATGTAACGAGGGCTAGAAAAATCCCTTGAGAGGCCATTCATTCTCTTAGTCAGGCTGATTTATGGGAATATGAAGAACACCTTCTTCCTGGGACCTGGAACTATTTTCCTTCCCCCCCCCCCCCCCCCCCCCCCCCCCGGGAAGACAGACTATCCTCATTCTTTTTGTCCTATTGTTGGCAGACATCCCACACTAAGAGGAAAGAAAGGTAAAATTAAAAGGGCAGAGGATAGTTAAAGCAAACAATCATACAATGCTATATGTCAAACGTCTCCTTCTGGAAAGACAATGAGAAAAACAATTGCTACAGGTACACAAGAAGAGATTACAATACAATAAAAAGGCATCAACAAGAAGAGAAACTAGCACTAACATTGAAAATAAAATCTAGATTGGAATCTCATCACTCCTATGGCAGTAAACCCCATTTTACATCTTAGAACCTATCATACTTCCAGTAAACCCGATTAAATTTAGTGAGACATTTCTGAGTAAAAAATGCATAGAACTGGGATTTTGCCACATTGAAGTTAATCCCCTACAGTTGTAAAAACATGAGGTAGGGACATAAAAGACTCGGGTTCAAATCACTGCTTAGCTATGTACTTCATTGGAAAGGGAAAATGTTACTACTGATTTCTTGGGAGAAGACTGGAATAAAAATTTATCATAGTAAATGTAACCAGTGATGTCATCTATCAGTTTTTCTGCATACAGTTAAATTTTATTTTATTTTGTATTTCCTTTTTTTGTTCCTTTAATTCTTTCTCAATAAAAAGTACTTTTTTTAAAAAAATGAAGACATTTTTAAATGTGGTTAAGTCTTTAATTTTTTAAAAAAGACAAATCAAATAAATCTTTTAAACTATTTTCACAGATCATTTTTGAATGCCTTTTCCCAGAATAAGAGACCATGTTGCACCGCATCCCATGTTGTTAATCAAAATGAAAGAATGTGTCCTCGCAAAAGATGGAAGTCCTAACTGAGCACCAGAATACACAGCACATTCAAAGTTGTGCATTTAAGAGCTAAGCCTTCAAAATCTTCTGCTTGGATGGCTGAAACTATGGGGCTCAACAGATGGGCATAAAGGGGCAGCAAGACACCACCCCTTTCTGCCCCGGAAGCAGGATGTGGCAACCTCATGGCGCGGCCTGCACATGGCAGAAAAAGAAGCCCCAAAAATGGGCTTTTTTTTTGTCCCACAGAACATTGGTGCGCTCGGATGCCATGATGATGCACTTCATGTGCTGCGCCATTTGGATGTGACGTGTGAAGTATGTCATTGGCGCATGTGTCATCTGAATGTGTGCATGCCAAGATGGCACCCAAACAGCACAGTAGGGCTTGGGAGCATGTGGACATTCAGCTCTCCTGACCCTTAATTTCGGATCCAGGGCGGCCCACAGCACCAGACTGTATCGGGCCTATGTTTCTATCTCATTTTATTTTATTTTATTTTTAAAAACCACAATTTTCTTCCACTAAATTTAAAAAGAAATATGTGAATTTTGTAGAGCTCTTATCAAAACATGAACAAAAGAAAATTCTCATACATGTCTCTGTAGCCAGAAGCTAAAGTGAAGCCCTTCTTTTCTATCAAAAACTCCACACAATATGGCTCGAATAGGAGAGAAGGCATGCTTGGTCCTAGCTGCTAGGTTGACCTAGTATGGCAGCCTGAAGAATTAACACAAATTGCATTGGAGGGGAGGGGGGGGGAGAGAAAAAGTGATTCTATCCCCAATACAGCTTTAGAAAAATGTCTTGGCTCCTGTTTATTGTGTTTTGTTTTGCTTTCAGGCCTCATAATCTATCACTAAAAGGTGCAGTCATTTCTTTCCCCAAAAGAAGACATCAACAAGAGACATCATTTGAAACAATGAGGAAGAGAGCTACAATGGTGGCTGGCTAAGTGACTAATTGATTTTAGTGGCATTTTATCCCCACCGTGCTGTCAGGGAAATGCCTGTTTTAATTGATCAGTTGGCCAGACCAACCAATCATGTATCTCTCCAAAGCCTTTTATTGTACAGAACCAGTGCTATTTCATTCACACCTTCCTTTTTTCTGCTCTTGCTGATGTGTAAATGTTCCCCCCGAGCAACATACAAAACACACACATGCAAGGTGAAAAATAAATTGATTTGAAAACTGAATGAAAAGTAAACCAGATTACTTCATATAAGACTTATTCTTGCTCTTTTTATTGTGAGCTATTAATCCAATATATATTTAAAAATATAAAAACTATAGGAAATTAAGGCCATAAGGATGGAGAACACATGGAATACACTAAAGCAGTGGTTCTTAACCTTCCTAATGCCACGACCCTTTAATACAGTTCCTCATGTTGTGGTGACCCCATAACCATAAAAATATTTTCATTGCTTCTTCATAACTATGTGTTTTCCAATGGTCTTAGGTGACCACTGTGAAAGGGCAACCCCCCAAATGCATCAAGAACCGCTGCACTAAAGGCTTCCCCATTTCCTAAAGTAAAGCCACATATTTCTGGTCTAGCCTTTCCCACAGCATTCTAACATGATGCAAGAGAGTGGGATCATCTTTGTTCTTTATCCTCAAAATCACATATCCCACTGCCACCAATGACATCTACCCACACAGCTATGCTTCTGTGTTCTCCATGCATTCAGCAAAGGTCTAAAGGGAGATGTAATTCTGCCCACATAGGCTCCTCCAATCAATTAAAAATCTTTGAATAGAGGGGAAATTGTGATGCTGTCTTTTGCTTTGTGCAATTTAAAAGCACACAAACTCTCATATACTCTTAAAGTATAAGGCCAATGAATTGATCCAACCAACTTTAGTTCCTCCTGACTAAACTACACAAAGCTCTGATCAGCATACAACAAAACAATTGAAATGAGGCCACAATGCCATGTTCACAAATGTGAGGAACAGAAATTGTTAGCCACCTTGGGTCCCTTTTGGGGGACAAGGCATAAACATGAAATAAATAAAATAATAAATAAATTGAGTAAGACTTGCTCCTTCAACCTATTATGTTATTTTTTTTAAAAAAAAAATGTCTTGCTAATAATCATTGGAAAAGTAAGAAGTAAGTCTGAGAAAGTTAATCAATGGTAGTTTATGCTTCAGTTTCCATTTACTGATGAATAGTGCAGAGTTTTCAGGGTGACATGCAGGAAGGCCTACTGAAATGCACATTCCTGGCATAAATGCATAGAAGAGGAATATATTGATATTGCTATTGGTCAAATGTCCTTACTCTTATTTTTTCTACATTATGGGGAAAGAGAAGATTCAATTTATTCAATGAAATGGTTTTGTTATATATTTTCATAGCACATGGACTGTAATCTATTTTTCCACTTCATGAAAGGGGAAAAAAAGGAAGAAATGAAGAGTTACAAACCAATGGTCTGAATCCAATCACACTAGAAACAGCTGGCCACTAATGCAAAGGCCTCTCCTTTCTCTTCCTTTCCCCTCCCTTTTGTAAAGGAATTCTGCCTTGACTTTGTGTCATCTTGTGGTTTCCAGCTTCCAGGGAACATATAACCATCAAGAAGCTGCTGCAGTAGAACATGATATTCAAAACACTTTGATGGCCTCTTATTTGTGAATCTGTGAAATTGTTCAAGGATGAGCCCAGGTCTTCCCCATTAGTGAGTGAAGAATTTTCCCCACCTGTGGCTTGAGTGTTCTGGCCTGGAAGGATTCTGGTGGCTAACAGAGCTCACCCGAGTCAGTTTTTCCTGTATAATTAAACACAGCTTCCCTGTTGCTGTATACTCTTCCTGGATCTTTTATTATACTTGGGCAGGCATTACTGTCTCAAGTCTAACCTTGCTAATAAGTCCCTGCTCATTAAGGCTGACAGATGAAATAAGGGAGATGGCTCCTGTACCTTTAAATGGTGATGTGTTGTGTGGTATTTTGCCTTCAAGTCATTTCCAGCATATGGCAATCTTAAGGTGACTCTATGTAGTTTATTAGAGGGGGTTTACCATAGCCATCTTCTGAAGCTGAGAGAGTGTGACATGTCCAAGGTCACCTAATGAGTTTTCAGCATTGAGCAGGGATTCAAACCTCTCCACAGTCTCAGACAAATGCTCAAATCACTACATTACACTGGCTGTCTTAAATAAAGAAGAGGGATTTTCAGCTTTTGTACAACTTATTTCACTTGGGAACCCTAACATTGCTTATGCATCTGTTCTACAGGAAAACTAGGATGTTTAGCTGGCTTATTTTTGCCTGTTGTACTGGGTAATGGATGGTTCTCTGTTTTCTTTGTCTATCTAGGATATTCCCATTCTATCTTTGTTATTAATCTTGCCTCAAGAGGTTCAGGGCTTTGCCTTTTTACCGTCAAGGTACCCCCACTGACATCTTGTAAGGCCTCCCAGTTCAGAGTGAGTTGAACCCTTAAAAAAACCCTACTCCACAGGCTTTCCTTACCCTTCAGAGCAGGTTCTACTGATGGAACTACTACTATAGGTAGAACAACCCCACAGGATCCTCTTCTTTAATTCTGACTAAAGAAAAGATGTGTAGCCAATTCCCATGGACACAGTCATTAGAGAGCAGGGAGATATGAATTTTAGAAAAGCTTGTTGCCTGTGTTTATATTTTCATTTTCCACTGCAAAGTCTTCGATGCAGTAAATTATGAAGAATCATTTATTTGTTTCCTGGATGTAAAGTAATCTAATAGTTGCATGTGTTTCATTGCAGTAACAATAGTGTCCTTGAGCTCTTGCCAAAAGATTCCATTACTACTGCTGTTTGTGCTACTAAGACAGGATTGTCCCCCCTCCTTATTTCTATAAATATAATAATACAATTATGCTTGGCCCTATTTTTGCTCTCGAGGCACCAGAACCTCTCTGATTTTGGGAGCCAAGCAAAGTTAGCCCTGGTTAGTACTTGGATGGGATACTGCCAATAAAGACCAGGTGCTTTAGGTTATATTTCAGATGAGGGAACTGGTAATACTGCCTCTGAGTATCCTTTGCCTAAGAAAATCATATGAAATTAATGGGATTACCATAAATCAATAGTTGACACGAAGGCACATAAAGACAATTATGCGTCCTGTCCTGATTATTTTCACGACTCTAGGGTATTTTGTAGGTTTCCTTCTTTGGTCTTTTCAGTTTTAAAGGAAAACAAGCTCAGGAAAGCAGTAGTCTGAGTTAGAAGCAGACCATACAGCCCACAGCCCCTTAGAAGGAAATCACTTTGAGTTCAATGGCATTTACTTTTAAATAATGATATACAGAATTATAGCATTAACTGGGCATATTCATTTCACGAAGACCAGACACCTAATAGATACAGCACTCAAGTAAAATAAACTGCCTTAAAACAGTCTCCCCACCAAAAAAAAAAAAAAAAGGCTTTGATTGAGATCTGCTGAGGAAGCTCTGTTGCCCATGACATTGAAATGTAAAGGGTGATACATTAGTAGAAGAGCAGAGCTGTCTCCATTTTAGGTTCCTTCCTTCTTTAAACAGAAGATTGTTGTCTGACAATGGATTGTTCCAGGCTTCATTTTATAAAGTGATTTATAGGGCGATACTATGGCTATACCTCAGAACAGAGCTGACCAAATATGGGCTTGACCCCAATGGAAAACCATTATAGCAGCAGTGGAGCCGCTGTAGCACTATTCCATTCTTGGACAAAGTATTGAAGGTCATGTTGGCAGTCTATAGCCAGAAGATCCTATATGTGATGGAGTATCTGGATCCTTTTCAGTCAGTCTTCAGAACTGGCTTGGCATGCTTTGCTGCCCTGCAACTTGGATGAAGGACTCTGTCCCTGTTGGTTCTGCTCTCTCTTGGTAGCTTTCAACAACATTGACCATGGAATTCTTCTAGGCTGCCTCTCTGGGATGGAACTGGGGAGGCCACTATTATAACAGTAGCTCCATCATCTTGGAGGGATGATCTCAGAAGCTAGTGTTGGAAGGTGGTTCTTTGATACCGTGGCTGTTGGCCTGCAGGGTCCCTAACAGTTCAATGTTGGCCTCCATGCTGTTTAACATATACATGAAACTGTGGGGAGCAGTCATCCAGAGTTTTAGGGTCTGGTGGCACCAGTATTCTCATGTTACCTAACTTTCTCACATCCCTTCCTGTCTAATTCCAAGAAACTCATCTGAGTACCAAACCACTGGGTGGTCTCAGTAATGGACTGAGGATAAACAAAACTTAATTGATACAAGACAGACTTGTTATTGGTTTGTCCAGGGGGCTTGCCCTTGTGTTTGGAAACGTCAGTGGGTCCAAAATGCTGAGGCTAGACTGTTGATGGGAGTTGTTTACAGGGAACACTTAAATCTACTGCTACAGCAATTTCACTGGCTACTGGTCCATTTCTATGCATAATTTAACATGCTTCTAAAAAGCCCAATATGGTCTGGGTCCAAACTATTCAAAAAGACTGTATCTCCCAATAACAATAATAATACAATTTTATTTATATCCCACTTCTCTATGTTGAGAGAGAAGGTTTCCTGTTGGTCCTCTACTGTGAGAGATACATTTCATTAGGACAAAAGAGAGGGATTTCTTGGTAACTGTTCCACACTTGTTGAATTGCTTCTCATGGGAGGCTATGGTGGCTTCCTCTCAGCTTGACTTTTCCTGGCAGCAAAGAGTTATTTATATAGCTAGAGTGTAGACCAATAACTGCCTGCTTCAGGTGTCTTAAAGAGTGAGGGGTGGGGTGCTGAACTTTTCTACTCATCTGATATGTTTATAATGCTTTTTAACTGTGTTTAATACAGTCCTATGTTTAATATGTTTGATTTATTTTAATATATATATATATATATATATATGGGGATCAATTTTTAGTGTATTCTATTTCAGTCTGTATTATAAACCATCTCAAGTCTTGCATGAGAAAAACACAGGATACCAATAAAATAAATAGATAGGACATTTCATAACTGTGATCCTTAGAAATTGATGTGGCATTGGGCAGTGATAGTACACAGTCATACTGATGATTTCATGGTCAGTTACAAATGGTACAATCCATTTTACACTCTACAACTAGTGAACAAAATCTCAACCAAGTTTCTTGTGGGCTGAGAACTGGAAATCTCTGCCTGGAACCATCCACCAATCCTTCCTTTTGTCCCACTTTCTGGCTTGGGAAAAGTAGGATCAATACCATTCTGTGGAAATGGAGGAGATGGGGAAGGCCATATTTCTCCATTGTGGTTATTCTTTCCCCAGGCTTAGTGGTGATAACTGATCTTTTCCATAGCCCTAAAATGCTGTCTCAGAAACCATATGTTTGCTTGTTATTTTTCTTCTCTACTGGCTGCTTGTCTTACAGGGAAAGTTTATAGATACTTAGTAAGAATGAAGTCTCCCAAAATTTAATAAACTAACTTTTCAGGTAGATGTGTGGAGCATTGCAGTTTTAAGCTACTGGTTTCACTGAATATAAGAAAGCCAATGAAGTAATAAATAACCAAAAGAAAAATAACATAAACCTACTAATGTTAATGAAAAATGTGTCACCTTGAACCAGAGAGGCAACTAAACAGTAAATACAGAAAACATATAAAAAGGATAAGAATAGTAATCAGCTTAGTTCATTCACATTACCATGTGGAATGGGTTTAGAAATGCCCCTTTGTGTGCAAGCTGATGAGAAGATCTTAATAGTGCAACACAACCTCCATGTCTATTCCTCTGTCTCATTTCATGATAATCATGAATGCCACAGACATACTGCAAAAGAGCTATGAAATGCTGCCCCATATTAGTACTTTAATAAATCTGCTATTTTACAAATGCATAGAGGGTAATTTGCCATGGTAATCTGATTTCAGATAGTTTCCTATAGGGATCTACATGTTAACTGATTTTACCTTCCCCATTATCAGTCCCATCAGTGGTGGACAGCAGAGTCTAATGTAAATTGAAAAGAAGCCCTTGACTGAAGAGAGAAAATATTGAATGACAGCTATGATTACTGTGCAAAATGAATGTCTTCTTTCCTCAATTGTGCAAACATATCTATAAAGACCAAGTTAGATGATGGGAAAGTGAGACAGGTGGGGAGTACATGAAAGCTGAGGGTGGGGTGGGGACTGATGCAGATTCCAAATCGTACAATGTTCTTTTCTTATACTGCTTACAGATTGAAGTGGCTGAGAGAACCTGTCATGTTGTTAATATACTTGTGTGCTTAACAAAGGTTGTCTTTTCCTATAATTTAGACACATTCCAAGTAATTGCATTTCTGTGAGCAATTCTGTGAAACATTTAAAAAATAATCATGCATGAAAAATATGTGCAAAGTTTCTGCATAATCTCGTTTGGTGAACATGTCACAGAAGAATGGCTTCCCCTGAAGAATACATTGACATCTGCAAGTCAAACAAACCCAAATCCAGTAGAGGAATGTTTGCTCTTCACATGGCATATTCATGAGTTTATTCATACAAGTCTGTCATCTTGATGTTGGCAAACAAGTGAAAACTTTGAAAGCACCTTTTCTATTATTCTTTTTTAACTGACACAGCTAAATCAGGACAACACAGCAGGATGCACAAATTTCCCACTGTTGGAACTTTGGGAAATACTCAACATTTCAAACAATTGTTCTGAATCTAGTCTACCATTTAGTTTTCATTTTGAGGATAAAATGAGGAATTGTCAAGAGGTAGAAAAGCTGAAGTTAGCACTAAAACAAAATGATCCAAATGCTTAACTAGTACAAAATTTCTAAAGCACTTTAGCATTTTGATTATATCTTCTGAATAAAAAAGGCTCAATAGAAATGGGTGCAAATCAATTTGTGAAACTTGTACAAGACTAGAATGTGCCACACAGAGGGAAGGGGAGGGAAACTCAATATATTTACAGAGAAGACTGAATACAAACCTGTGAATATGCAGTGCAAGTTCACACAGACAAAAAGTGAACTGGAAATTCTGAGTATTTTGAGTCAATGCAGTGTTATATATTATCTTCAATCATGTGGGCTCAATAGATTCAGAGAACTGAAGTCCAAAAAAGTAATATTCTTAGGTTCTGAACATCTCACTCATTTTACCACATTATGGCTGACATGCTGGCAGAGAACTACACACACACGCTTCCCTTATGTATGCAGATGTCCTTTTTATTGTTGTGGGAACTGGTTTCCCTTCCTCCCTGTTCGGCATCCACTCACCCCACCCATGGCAACAACCTCCAGGTCAGGCATACTGACATAAAGGCGCTTAGGCCTCAGTCTACACAGCATAAATATTCCCATGTGGTTCTACACTACATGGAGCCAGCCATATACCCTCCCCCTGATCTGAAATCCAGCTGGAATCCTCCAGGAATCTCAGCACTGCTGTAAATCATGTCACATCTGGCTATGAGGGATGCATCCAGATGTTTCTCTGCCTACTTGCTTAAATGCAAGGAATGGCCACAAAGAGCAGCATCAGGGGCTTATCAGTAAGTCAAGGAGCTGGTATATGACCCAGTGTAGCATGAGTCTGCATGGGGATATTTATGTTACTCTGAGGGGATGTTGGACAGAGGCTTATGCGTCATTGTGTCAGTATGCTTGTCCCTTGAAGCTGCCGCCGCCTCAGAAACAGTCCACATACAAGCAGCAATGGCAGCTTGGAATGTAGCAAGATATGTCAGTTCAGATCAGACTAGCTGTCCATCTAGCATATTATTATCAAAACTGACTGAAAGCAGCTCCCCAGTTTTTCAAAAGGGCTTTCACATTACTGTTTGCTTGGCCTTTAAAAGCAGCAACAACAACCCTTTTGGTTAGGGAGTCTTGATGAAAACTCAAAAATAGAAAAAGAACATGGAAAGATTGTCTGCAATTGGCAGCTAGATTAATCTATGCAAAATATTGGAATAGTCTCAACCCTCCAGTTATGGGTGAGGGGCAAAAAAAAAAAAGATGAGTGCTGGGAAAAATGATGGGAATTGTGGAGATGGAGATACTGATGTATCTGATTAGGAAAAAAAAAACTATAAATGGTTTCTTGAAAGAATGGAAATTATTTATGGACTACATACAACAAAGGGAGGAGGAAACAATGGTAATCAGTTTTAACAGTTGATATAGATAGATAATAGATAAATAAATAGATAATAGATAAAGGTAAGAATTGTGTGTTAGTTGAAAGCTAAGAAGACAGTCTGTGAATTAGAAGTTAAGATAGACTTTATCTAATTGCTTAATCTAATATAAGAGGAAATGTGAAAGGTTAAGTTAATGAATACAGCAGAAGAAAGTTGCAAGTCTTTTATTGTGTTTACTGTTTGTATGTTTATTGTGCTTATGTTTGTTTCTATGTGTTTATTAATGCCTGTAGGTATTAGTAGTAATTGGATGTTTGGGTATTTTTCCCTCTTCTCTGTGCTGTTGTGCATTTATTTTTTGTTGTAAAAATAAAGTTTCATTGCCTTTTTTATTTTAAAAAAAACCACACAGTTAAGCACTAGACAGATTAAAGACTGAATCCATGATCTTCTACAGATAACTCATTCATTTTACCAATGAACTGTTTCTACGCTTGGTATTGTAAAATAATATTACCAGGGTGCAAGGACATTTCTCTCTTCCTTCAAGGAAAGGACTAATGGTAATTTCAACACTATCCCCAAGTGCAAGATTTTTGCAATCTCAAGCAACTGCCTAAAAATGAGAGCCAAGAAAATATGCAGTTACACAAAATATTTCACCCTATCACAGTTTCTAGGCCAATGGGCCATTTTTAATGCATGAATTCACCCTCCTGACAGTGGCATGGAATTGTGCTACTTCTGTCTGGCATGTATGACTCAGCTATAGAATTATAAGTGAAAAGTAGAACTTGGAAACATTACTTTTTGGAGTTTAATCCTAAAGTTACGTATCCAAGCTGTTCACAAGGGAGCCTTCTGAAGAATGGATCCCTGATGTCATCCATTATCCAGTAGCTATGACTACAATGCCTTTTAATTTGTTGCACCACTCAGGTGTTGAAGAACTTGCAGAGGGGGGAGTTCATGCATTGACCTGGAGATGTAAAATTGTTCAAAGCGCTGTGTTAAACCTTATACTGGGGCAAAGAAGGAGCTGTGTTTAAGAATATAGTCCACATAAACAAATATTTCATAAATCTGTTGATGCTCATGTACAAGTCTAGAAATTTAAGTCAAAAAAAGTACTGTATCTTAACTCTTATTTAAAAGAAGGAACTATCCCCTGGGGAAAAGCATGAGTATAATCTGTCTTGGAAGTACTGACCCCTCTATTCTCTCATCCATCCAGCCTTAAGAGTAAGCACAAAGAGGAATTTTGTATCTGCTGGAAGTTTGTAAGTTCTTTGACATTGTTTTACTTTGCTTTATCCTTTATATCCTTTGCTATATGCCCTCGACTTATCCACGGGTCATAGCAAAATCCATTTTGCCCCCCAAACATGCCCTCAACTTCTACATGAAGTCAACTTATAGTCAAGAATATTCAGTAATTTCTATTTACTGGTATTTCCTTTTGCAGGCAATTCCTCCACTCTTCTGATTTAGCAGCAAAATATCAATCCAATAGCATAGAGGCCTCTTGGCTTTCTCTGTATGAACCTAGAACAACATGGTGGCCAAAGCTAAATAAGGGTATTAGATTTTGACCCCAACTTTGGCAAATTGAAGAATAGTCCCACTTGAGTCTGACTGATTCACGCAACCTACTCAGTTTGATTCAGGTGCAAATTCAAGCCTCAGTTCAGAAGTCTAGATCATTATGCATCCCACTGAGCGTACTTGGAAATCAACACATGGTGAATAATTTCTATCTTGAGAATTAGATTACATTTGCAGCTCCTCAAGAGGGTGATATGCATGTGAAATTCCAGACAAATAGGCTTTTGTTTCCTTGCTTTTGGTAAAACATTTTTTAAAAGAAACTGATAACTACTGCTTTATTTCTTGGCAAGTTGAATAATATTTGCAGGGATATATTCCTATTCTGTGAGGATCAGATCTGTCAAAGTTCAGTAAATACAGCAAGTGAATGCAAAGAGATTTTTGCAAAAGCAGCCTTTACTGTTTGAAGGTTTTCAGAAAAGGAGCTGATTTTTTTCTCTCTCACACACACACACACAGCACCATGACCTTTTTTTTTTTCATTTCCAGGCCAACACATCGTAAATAGGTTAGGTCAAATACTGTGGTCCTTGTTCAACTCAATTTCAATGTCTGCTCTCTTTATTTCCATGGTTGGTTTTCAAAAGAGTTACTTTCTGCTTTGCTGGCTCTCAAGTTACAAGGAGTGAAGAGATGGATAAGGATGTGGAGATGCAGTGAGAGATGCAGATGCAGTTCAAGTCAATGGCTCCAATATCAGTAGGGTGGTGCATCTGCTTTGGGTTTCAGTCCGACCTTTAAAAAAAATATCCCAGATGCTAACTTATTTGAGAATTAAGCTTCTGCACCTTTAACACTTCCTTTAAAGTTTGGGGTAAATCCTGGAGCGGATTCACTTCCCCACTTCCCCTAGCTTTCACTGGGAAGATAGAATTGAACATTCAGTATTTTCCAAGCAAGTACCCAGTGTCAAATCCTAGCCACATCCCACAGGCTGAAACCAAAGAATTTTAACATCTCTGTTCTTTGGGAAGATACATAACAAAAAGCAAGTGTACCAATCTTGCAGTATTAGGCTGCATCTGCACTCCATTAATAATGTACTTTGACACCATTTTAACTGTCATGGCTCAATGCTATGGAATTCTGTTATTGGTAATTTTGTGACAGATTTAGCCTTCCCGTCAGAGCTCTGGTGCAGTAACAAAGTACAAATCCCAGGATTTCATGATTCCACTGAGCCATGGCAGATAAAGTGATGTCAGATTGCATTATTTCCACAGTGCAGATTCAGCCATAGTTTTACATTCTTTCCCATGGTAAAATCATCAATTACAATTAAAACTCACAGCTGACAAAGGGAAGACATCCTCCAAAAGTATGTCAGATGGGACAGACTGGGGCATGGTGTGTGGGTGACGCATGCTCCCAAGATGCCCGGAAGTCAACTTCAAGCAACCCAGTCATTTATACGGGGGCTGGCTTCTGGGTACTCCAGCAGTATAGCATTTATTTGCTGCATGCTGCCGGAGGACCTTAAAGCCAGCTTCCCGCTGCAGTGAGGCAGAAAAGTCTGCTCTTTGCTGCTCCTTTTTTAGCCAGCAAAAAGGCAGATTGGAGCCACAGCATGTGGTTCCTGCGGCCCCAATCTGGCTTCAAGGCAGTCTGTTTTGCCCCTAATATGAGAAATAACTTTGTCTCCCCTTTTTTGCTTTGTTCTTTTCTTTAAAAAAGCAAAAAAAAAATGCATTGTTCAAAGCATGCTGTTCTGGTTGTTAAATGCAATCACTAGCCTTGACTGCTAAATAATAGCACCCAAATTTTCCTGTTATAGTTACTATACAAACAAGAATAATCTTCATTTGCTGCCTAGGCTTTTAAAAAGTGAGAATATCACTTAGTTCCATTCCTGTATAGCTACCTTTGAGAACACAGGGTATATCCAGCCTAGTATAAAAACTTTTCATACATCATAATCATAGATAAATCTACTTTAATAAGACATCTGTAGAACCAAGATATGATTATTCCTTTTCCTTTTTAAAAAAAACCTGTGGAGTCATTATCAGAAATCTACTATCAGAGATTGTTCTTTCTTATCTCATTAAAGCCTGGCTCTGCCTTGTTCAATGATGAGCTGATGTGATAACAAAGAACATTCCTTGATAACTGATTGTGATAATGGCTTCAAGCAAAGAGGCAATCTGATAAGAGTTTCTGTTTGTCACATGGGAAAGAAACCAATTCCTATTAGATTAAATGATTTTGCAAATTAACTGTCCATTCTTTCATAGCTGTCCATTCCTTTTCCAAGAAATTCAAAGGGCTTAGTTCATGTCAAGGTCACCAAGTTGAAAACAAACAATGTTGATCTTTACAGTACAGTTGCCATACTTAGTCTTAGAATTTGTTTTCAAACTAAAAAGGAAAAAAAAAAGGAAAGTATAAATATACCACCTGAAAAATCTGTTTGGCCTGTTACAGACTGCCAAAATAAAGCTGCTTCAGGTCTCTTTGGAGGTATGCTATTTAAATGATGCATGCATCCTAAGAATCCAGAAGCTGCACCAAAGCTGCACTCCAGTGCTTAGGAATGGAGTGTGGCTTTGGCGCAATCTCCGGACTCTTAGGACCCATGCATCATTTAAATAGCATATCTCCAAAGAGACCCGAAGCAGCTTTATTTTGGCAGTCTGTAACAGGCCAAAGTTTAGGAGACTGTATTCATCATATGCATGAGTTGAATCCATCCTCAGAACTGGATTGTGTTAAAGTCTGTAAGCCTCTACAGACTGGCTTAAAGAGATGGCATGAGGGCAGAGTGGAGGCATGGCAACTGCACACTGGCTTTCCCAAATCTGCCCCCATCCTGCCTGCCTGGCCAGACAGCAGGCGGCATCACACCACATAATCTGCACAGTGTTTACATGTGCTGCACCAAAGAAGTGGAGAACAGTGGCTAAGGCATCCTTTCCGTGGTGCAAAATAGAACCGCTTTTTGCAGCTTCTTTTCATGCCATGGAAAGGCGTGTAGTTCCTGTGGCCCCAGTCTGATGTAGAAAGAGGTGACTGCTGGCTGCTTTAAAGGGGCGGTCTGTTGAGTCCCTATGTTAACAATTAAATATTTTCAGGGCACAGTCTGATACAAACATTTTTGGGAAGTAAGTCCAATTGAACTCAACAGGACTTCCTTTTCAGTAGCTAATGTATAGAATTGCAACTAGTTTATAATTATCTGACTTTTCTATAATCAGATAATGGATTAAATCACAATAGCATTTCATATCTCAAGATAGATATGTTGAAGGGATTATAAAAGATATCAAAAGGAAAGATTCCTACATCCAATGGTTTTGCTGCTTATCCTCTCCAAAATATGATAATTATGTTGCTGTATTTTTGCATGCATTGTAAGGAAGGCATATACTCCAGTTCCACCAAAACAAAAATCCTTTTATTCAGCTTGTTAAACAAATCCTGAAATTTGTTTAGGGTCCATTTTTATTACAGCACACAAAAAGGAAAATGACCAGCATTTGCAGTGACTAAAGAATGTCAGCCTTGAGGTTTCCTTAAAAATAATACACAGTGTAATTTACAAGAACAGCAAAGAAGGAGTAGGAGGCACACACTTTAGAGAAAGATTTGAAATCAGGAAATATTGTTCTTCATATATGTGATTGGGGAGAGGTGCTGTGACATGGATGTGAATGCGCAGCTTGCTAAAAGAAAACATTTTACAAAGTACAACTTAGGATAATGAAATTGTTCATGAATAAGGATCTTGATTGAAGAGAGAAGCATATAATTAGCAACATTTACTTATAAAGAAAAGCTGCAGTGGAAATTGAAAATCTGATGACAAAGGACATAAAAGTATAGAGTATGATCAGGGTGTAAACTTTCACACTTGTTTTTAAATTTGTACTTTGAAAGATCTTTAAAGGAGCATTTGTTGATTTGAATGATGGTATCATTGTTAATGGACAAATCATTAATCATTTTTGGTATGCACGTGATATGATATTACTTGCTGATAACTTAGATGTTCTGCAAAGTTTGCTAAGTAAACTCAGTGAAATAGGCAATGTCTTAAGTGAATCTTAAGAAACCAAATGTGTGATTATTAATGAAAAGCAAGCAACCCAAGAAATACAGTTAAAGATCCAAAGATCCAAAGATTATGCTGAAAGATACGAATAACTTGAAATATGGCTGCATGAGAGTAGGATTACAGAGATGGCCCAGAACAAATTTCTTATCATGAAAAATATAATACAGAGCAAAACATAATGTGTGATGAAAACCTTAAAATTAGCCTCGAGAGTGTATGTTGTCCAATGCTTTGTCTATTTATTTCTTCGAAAAGACATGAAATTGCACATTTTTTAACACAGGGTATAATTTCAAAAGATATGTGGACTATTAGTATTTTATAAGCGTGCCAAGATGGTGTTTCCTTCTATTCTATATTTAGTCTGTTTGCTAATCAAAATTGCTAATCAAAGTATCATGGAGGATTTTATAAAATACTTTGCTGAAATCCAAATAAATAACATCCACAGCATTCCCACCATCTACTCAACTATTTCCCGAAACAGACAGGCTTAAAAAGCCAGCTTCCATGCAGCTTGGGGGCATGGCAGTTACATAACATATGCTTCGAACCCATGCAGAATCTGCTCTGGGCTGCCTAAGGTGCACAAAAAGGAGCAGTTGTTTTCTGCTTCTTGCCAAGGTCCATTTGGGAATATAGAGTAGGCACCCCTTGGGTCCACAGCTTGTGGTTGCCATGGCCCCAGGGGGATCAGACTGAGATCATCTTCTGCACACTCCTTCCTGCCCATCTGTTTCACCCCCATGTGATTCCTAACTAAGATGCGGGACAGACCGTCCAAAAAGGACGGTCTCCCAGCGCCTAGTTTTGGTCTGTGGGGAAGCTCCAGACCGCGGGACATCCCTGCGGACCAAAAAGAACCCACGAAAAGCAAGTTCTTCTTGTGATGCCATTATGGCGTTGCAGTGCGCCCCTCTATACAGGGCAGTGCCCATCTGTACAGGGCACTGCCATTTTGATGCCCTTGTCACATGCGAGGGGCGAGGGGCATCTAGAACCGCTGCCCCTCGCACGTGACGAGGGCGTCCTATCCCATCCGTCGGGACCAGACCTAATTCTTTATCAATATTTATTTTCAAGCCATATTCCTTGCCAAGGTCTCTGCTGAAGCATGCAAGTACAAAAATCTTCTTTTGGGAGGTGGTGGAGATTGATGCAAAATAGGTATTGAGCAGTTCTGCATTTCTTTGTGATTTCTTAGCATTTTATCCATCTTACTGAGGAGCAGTCCCACAATTTCCTTCCCTGTTCTCCAGCTTTGAACATATTTGGGGGGGGGGGGCCACCCTTTTTTGTTGTTCCTTACTTGCCCAGCCAATCTCAATTTTCTGAGCTTTAACTTTCCTAGTCCTGCAAGATAGGACTACACATCTGTATTCTTCCTTGGTGATTCATACTTCCTTCCATTCTTTTTTACCTACTCCTTAAGTTTACTGTGCAGCTTCATCGGCTTTTTCAGATATTTCCCATTTTTCTTCTTCCATGGTATTGTGTGTTGTGCTTTTAGCAGTTATTTTCTCATGAAATCCTACCCATGCTTAGGGTCTGTGCATACCGGCCATAAAGGCTGGGTTGGGGGCAGAGTCGAGGTGTAGCATCCATATGATGCATGCCTTGGCTCCTCCCCCAGAACAGCATGATGCTCCACGCTGCTCCACTTGGCGTGCAGCACCATGGCACTCCTCTGGCGCTGTGTCTGCATGACACAGCACCGAAGGAGCACCATAAGCTGTGGCACTGTGGCTACTGTGCCCTTTGACAGGTAATTGAGGGATATTATAAAAAGTTTCATTTGCACCTTAGCACCCTTTTGGAGAAGAGTAGGGCTCCGGAATGACTCAGCAGATCCCAGGACCTTGGAGATGAGGAAGGAGTCTGCCCTTAGGGTTGACCTGTGGGGTTGCTCTCTCTCATAAAGTTGTGGTGTTTTACGTGGGGTACCCTGGGTTTGCCTTTAAGAATCTGACTGGCCAGGAAGCACTGGCCAGGTGTTTTGTCCAAGGGAAGGTTGAAGAGGTGGTCATGTGGGGACATCTGGCCTCAGCTGGTTGCACAACCTCTTGCTCTTTCCCAGGTTCAAGCCATTTCAATAAATTTTATGTCAAATAAAATGGCCCTTGTTGAAACCCAAAGTTTTGTGTCTGGTTTCTTTATTTCATGGTTGGTCATCAAGAAGTACTTTCTGAGAGTTTCTTCCACAGCTCAGAATTCTAGCAAAACTTTAGGCTGAGATGGAGATTGCAGTATACTTAGATTATGCAATACAATATGCAAAACAATAATCTTAAAACTTGTTTGACTTTGAGTTGACATTTTGATAAGATTGCATAGCATCAATTAACTCATCTAATATTAATTAGTATTTTATAAGCATGCCAAACTTGGTGCTTAAGTTACTTTATCTGTTAAATCAATGCCTTAATAGCCCATTCATGTTAATTAAGAAACAGTTCAGTTTTGAATGGAAGAGTATAATCATTATCATTATTAATTGTTTCAAGTGCTAGCACTGTGAATGAATGTTACTTTATAGCTAATTGAAAAAAAGAAGGAAAATGATGAACAATGCAGCCTAGAGGGAGGTGATTTCAGCTGCACTCCATGTGTCATTTGGATGCATATAATTCCATCAACAGTCACAGCTATATATCTACCTGTTCTGCAAAGTATAAGGGAGCAAGAGAGTATCTTGTTATGTGTAAAAGTCTTCTTGGATATTTTCCATCATAGAAGTTTGGGTGGATGATGATACAAGGCATTGTTGTTGTTGTTTTAAATCATGACTTTCCTTGATGGCTGCTGAAGGCATTCTGCTTTCCTCCCTAAAACTTAATTATGTAGGGCAAAGTAAGAGTTCCTACAATAAAGGCTGTCAGCTTTTGGCCCGCCTGTTGTATTAATCTACAATTCCAAGAATTCTTAACCATGGGCCATGCAAACTGAGACCCTGAGTTGTATAAGATTTTTTTATATTAGTTTTTGAAACTCCACAAAATCTTTAATGCCATAAAGTACTGTTGCACACATTCAATTTCTGTTCAGCTGAATACTAGCTTCTTCAGGACAGAATGTGTTTAGGGAACAACATCATCTATGCTGTGTGGTTTATGATACATCGCTAGCTTTTGAGAATACACAAATGCAATTGAGGCAGATGGAATGGATCTTTCTTCTCTAAGAAAAGGAATCTCAGAAGAATATCATTTACTTTTGTTCTGACAGATGCAATTAGATGCATGCACCTGGCATTGGTGGAGAATTAGCAACTGTTTAATTAAAGCACCTCTAGATAGAGCTTTTCAACTATGAATCCATTTATCACAAAGCAGTTTGTCATTCCTAATCACTTTCACCTTGCTTTCTGTTTCCCCTATCAATATCATTTCTTTCTTTATTTCATTTGCTGTCTTGTTTTTTCCTTCTCCATTCTCCACGTACATTGCCATTCTATTCTTGTTTAACTAGAAGCTGTGCTCCAGTTTCAAACACAATCACTGAAGAAGTGTTAATCTTTCCTTCCACCCACTTTCTTCAAGAATGAAGATGATATCCAACATTGTTTCTTCCTTCCACTTACATCCAAGGAAACTGTTTCTTACAAAATTCAAAGTGCTAACTATGACCTAGAAAGCAATGACTGCTGGTAACTGTGATGTCAGTAATGTCACCCTGAATTGTAAACCAAACATTATGGAAGATATCCAAGGTGCTGAACTGATTTGGAGAATAAGATTCAAAACCTTGGATACATCCTTTAAAATCCAGAGTAGATTCACTACCAATCCGGCATCAGGACCACTAGCCATCCCTGATCTGAAATCTCTTTCAAGTGGAAGTCCTAGATGACTGTAGTCAATCATTCTGTTTCTAGTCAGTGGAGATGTACAAATGGAAACGGGGGCGAGTTATAGACTGCCCATTTGGGGCGGTCTGGACCCGCCCCTTTCCCCGGAGTATCGGGGCTTCAGCAGTTACACCGGCAGCCGCTGAGGCCCCGATCCGCCGCTATTCAGGCTGCTTCCCCGCAGCCTGAAAAGGGGTGTCCTTGGGGCTTCAAGCCCCAAGGACACCCCGCGGCGGCGGGGAGGGGGAGAAAGGGGCCGCTTGGCCCCTTTCTCCCTTGCTTCGCTGGGTGCAGACGTCTGGAGGCTGCGCCCAGCGAAGCAAAGCGGCGCCGCGGACCAGGAAGGAGCTCCGAAACGGAGCTCCTTCCTGGTCCGCGGAAAGGGCGCCCTAGACGCCCTGCCGCAGATTGAGGACGTCACGTCCGTGCCGCCCCGTCTAGAGGCGGCGCGGGCATGACGTCCTCATGGCGGCGGCCATATGGAAGGGCCACCACCGTTTAGTGCGTGACAGGCACGCACTAGGGTTAGGGCGGTGCAGAAGCACCGCCCTTTTGTAACCCTAGTGCGTGCTTGTCACGCACTAAAGTGCCGGTATGTAACCGGCCTGAGTTTTATTTTCTGGCAGCAAATCTAGGAGTTCCTTTATACTCCATATCCTTTTGCTTCACTGATCCAGATATTCTGAAGTACATATGGTTAATACTATGTTTATGTCACAATAAGCTGAATATTAACTTGGACACATATGCACCTTATTTACCCAATGTTCATGAATATTGCCCACTGCAAAATGTCCAAGACAAAAAAGATATTGGGTACTTCTCTTTCATGCTTATACATGCCTACATTGACCATATGCATGAAATGCTATTCATGCAGTGTAGGGAACAAACACTTTAAAAAAACATGTTCATTCTCTGTATGTGAAGACTCTTACTACTAGGCAATATGCCTGAACTGACACTGTTGCTTCTGTTAACAAATATGACATAAATGCAAATATTTCCATATGTTCATGTCAATGACCTGAGATGGCTCTCACGCTTTACTTTTTAGTTGGTTTCTAAGAAAACAATTATGTGTCTCCACATGTTTTCACTGGTGTAATAAGAGCATTTAATTATTTGCTTCATCAAGAAACTTGGATTTAGGAAGTGGTAAATGTTCACTATACTAATACTTATCAAATCCTTTACATCTGTTAGCATTTATGCCATCACACTATCTCCAGTCTCCAAATGAAAATAAAAGCCTACCAGCTACTATTATAGCAAGCCTGCTATTAACATGCCTTAAAAATAGGCAAGAGATGCTTCCAGGGTATTATAAAAACTGGCGGCCCATTTCAGCAAACATGTTTATTACTTCTAATGGGAAGAGAAAGATTAGCATGTGGGTCACATTTTTATGGAGGCAAAATTTACACAAAGATCATGTAATCCAGCTGAAAGGCTTCAAATGAAAGTTAATTAGATGTTATTAATAGGGGACAGTGTTAAGCAGTGACATATTATCTTCTGGAATGATTGAAATGCCAGGTATCAGTACATTTCCAAGAATGAGGCTGTTAAATAAAGGGCTTGACACTGCAAGTGGTTTTCAAATTGTCTATCTGTTGTGAGCGTGTAAGAAAGAAAGAGAAAAATAAAGGAGTGTGGGAAACACATAATTTTAGTTCACTAGATAATTATCTGAGATAGAGCATGCATGTTTTTAAATGTAAAAATGAAAGTCAAATGTTCAGCTATGCTTTCCAAATAAGGCTAGATTTAGTTAGTTATAGCAGAATCTTGAAGTGCCCTTGATAATACATCCAAGCCAGTTTAAGCCAACTATCATTTGTGGATGGGCACCGCAAAAAAGTACGCGCTCCGCGCGTACTGGGAGGAAGGGCCGTCAGGAAGGTAAGAACCTTCCTAACCCTAATACGGCCCTTCCTAACCCTAGTACGCGCAGAGCGCGTACTTTATGGCGGTTTGTAACCCGCCAATGTTGTCAAACTAAATTAGGTCCAAAACACACTGCAGAAATAATCCAGTTTGAGACCGCTTTAACTGCCTTGCCTCTGTGCTAGGGATTCCTGGGAACTGATTCCTGGCACCAGAACTCTCTGTCAGAAAAGGCTAAATGTCTCACAAGACTGCAGTTCCCAGGATTCCCTAGCATTGAGTCAGGGCATTTAAATTGGTCTCAAACTGGATTACTTCTTCAGTGTGTTTTGGACCATAGTTGTCCAGCTACCTCAGTACTGTCAACTCTAACTGGCAGTATTTCTTCATGTTCTCAGAAGTCAGACAGTTGGTAGCCACACAGAAATGACCCCAGAGAAAACCTTTGACTCTGTTTCATATGAAAATGCTGTTACACACATCTTTCTTAATAAGTAACTACAAACGTTGCACCAAAAAACAAAAACAAAAAAAACCCACCCTTATTGCATTTTATTACCCCATCACACCACCTAAAATAGGCATCAAATCAGTTGCAAGACCTCACTTAAAAGATCCACTACTTCTCTAGCACAAATGTGTGCAAAGTGCTGGAAGCTGACCCACACTGTTTTTATGAATTAAAATGGGAAGTTCACCAGTGTATTAAATGGTTGCAAATAAGCATATCTAGGGCAGTGAATCACTGGAAATATATCAAATGACCTCATCTGAAGTTAAGTGGTTTTTTTTTTGTACATCTGTCTGTTTTAGTTGCATTTGGATAATTAAATCACTGCAAAATCATGTACTCTCTTACATGGCTTTGGCATGTGAAAAGGTACAACCATATTCTTTCATGAGCCTCTCACTATTTAGCTGATAAATTCAGATGGCATAATAGTGGCTCTTTCAGGTGACTTGTGTGTACTCCAAAGCAGTTTGTAAGTGACTGCCCTGGTACATTGACACAGAAATCAAGAACCAATGTGTATAAGGCACAGAAGCAAGTAGATTAATAATTTCAAGAGATATATTCCATCTCCCTTTTCTGCATAAAAAGTATTTCTTCATAAATCAAAGAAGAAGGGGTTTGTATTAAGTTTCATTCTTGCTGGAGTTTTACCCCACCTCTTTGTTTTCCTCTTAACATGCAATTTTTGTTATAAAAAGAATAAATATGTTCTTGGAAAGTCAATGAGTCTAAGAGCAATTAGGTCACAGCTGCTAGCTTTTCCATCAAATAAATGTTATAGTAGGCAATAAGAGATGCTACTTATGGAAGAAGGTTATGCAATAAAGCTAATTACTGTCTGCTGTAAATTCTAAATCTTTTCATTGGAATGAAAACTTATTGTGAAGAGTGAAAAATCACACATAATGTTATGCACAGACAAAAATCAGCATCAATTGAGAGTAGACATGTGGAAATAAAAATACAGAACCCTGGTTATTTACAGCTGGGGAACCCAGGGGTCCTGAGAAAGATAAAGGTCTTATTGTGTTTCCCTGTAATAAATTCAATGGGAATTATCTATTTTCACTGACTTTATGAATGCTATTAGTTTTGTTTAAACACAGTAGGAATTAACCATTTTCCTTGGTTTCCTGAATTTTCTTAGTTCTGTGCAGGCATAATAAGCATAATCTAGCAAATTTGGGTTGTAATTTAGGATTGGCTGATGACATGAATATTCAAATGATGACATATTTATAAAGAAGCTACCAAAGATCAAGGCCCTACAGATTGATTATACAAACCTGATTCATATTCATTTATTTAATTCAGATTATATAAACACACATCATAAATACTCACAATACTTTTCCAATGGAGTTACTCAATACAATGGGCCCTTGGTATCCACCAATGTTTCGTTCCAGGATGCTCAAGTCTCATTATATGTAACAGGATAATAAAATGATGTCTTTTATACAAAATGGCAAAATCAAGGTTTGGTTTTTTGGATGGATAGATAGATAGAGATATTCAAGCCATGGAACGTGGAATCTGTGGGTGCAGTCTCCATGGATACAGAGAGCACAATGTCATGTATCAAGCTTCAAGTATTGTTGTACAAATGTTCAGCTTGCTTGTGTAAACCAAGCATAGTTACTGTCAGTTTCAATATTATTTAGACCAAGTGCTCATGCACCAAACTACATCTTACTTGTATTTCTGTGCCCTCTCTCCATGTTCTCTTTTAATCAAGAATAGCTGTGGGCAAACTTGAGATGCAGCCAGCAATAATTAGAGAGGAGTTAATGTTTTCCCTGAAGACAGATTGCCTCTATATCTGGGTACTTCCCCATCTAATGGGAAGAAAGGATACCATATCTCTCTAGTTTCTTTCTTGAAGAGAGAAAAGCAGCTTGAGAAAGAAAATGTTCAATGTGAAGCACTTACTTGGTAAAATATAAATATAAAATTGCCTGATGCACAACACTAGATGTCAAGGAGAAGAAATTGTGTCTTGTCTTCTCCCTTCCATGCACATAATTATTCTGTAACATTCACATGACCTCCTACCTGAAACTGGAAGTGGTACAGTCAAAACACAGATTTAATGCTTCAAAAAGAATTGTTTCAATAAGAATTGTTTCTGCACTTTTATTGTGTATGCCCAAGAATAGTCAGTGAAGAATTTATAACTTGATTTGAAACATGTTAAGCAGATTATTTCCTCACAGTGAGGTAAGATTAAAGGCCACTTCATCTAATTCACCCAGAGTGACTTTGAGCATATGGCAAATTCAAGTTGTGTTACTGTGGACTGTTCTCTTTGCAGCCTGTTCCCCTTTCAGTGTGTGATGAGATGACTGGAAAATAAAAATAATGAGCCTCAAAAGGTGCTGAAAATCTATCTGCTCATGAAATAGAACAGCTGGTTAAGTACTTTGCCACAAGGCTGGCTATGACATGTCTTTAATACATCACCGTACTCTGGAGCGAATTTGAGATTATTTGAGTCAATCATGAGAGAATTCCAAACAAGATCTATGAAAACGATGGAGTACATCACCAGACAGGCATTCAGATGTTCATTTAATCCTCTCCTGGTTTCTTTAAGTATGCCTGACTTTTGTCCCTTGTTCATTTCTAATGTGCAATGGTGAGAACAAAGAAAGGATGCCAGAGTTCTCACTTTAAATTGCTCTGGCACCAAAGCCCCAAACAATCCCTCCATCTGGCAATTATTTCATGTGCATTTGGATACAAAGGTAAAGAAAAGCCAAGTACCTTTGAAAAATATAGAACAGAATAAATGACAGTAGTATGACCTTAAGACTGTAACATTTATTTCCAAGAAAAGTTTTATTATCAAGATGTGTATAAATGTAATACCATTATGGATGATATACATATACCAACTATAACATCAATCTTAATATGAAAGATCCTGGAACACTGCATTTTCTTTTATCCCTAACAATGGCAAGGTACAGACCTCCCAAAAAGGGTGGCCTACTGGTGCCTGTTTTTCTGCCGGAGGGAAGCCTCATCCACTGGCGCACTTGTTATATAAGTGCCGTGCAGACGCCGTGCGGCACTTACGTAACAATGGTGGCACACCCATGTAAACAGGGCGCCACCATTGTTACGCTCTTGTCACGTGCGAGGGTTGGGGGCGTAGGGGTGCTCCACCCCCCAGACAACCCTTGCACATGATGAGGGTTCCTGAAAGGCCAGTATGTACCGGGCCAATATTTATTTCATGTTTTAAGACGGTTACTGTGAGAGGGTTTGGTCCAAAACACACTGCAGAAATAATCCAGTTTGAGACTGCTTTAAGTGCCCTGGCTCAGTTTTAAGGAATCTTGGGAACTGTAGTTTATTGGGGCACCAGAGCTCTCTGACAAGAGAAGGCTAATAAATGTCTCACAAAACTACAATTCCCAGAATTCCCTAGCACTGAGGCAAGGTAGTTGAAGCAGCCTCAAACTGGATTATTTCTGCAGTGTGTTTTGGACCTTTGATACAAAATGGTTACCCCTGCTGTTCAGTAATCACCATGATTTCCTACAGTACTATAAAGCAAGAGAATTAAAATAGGAGTTTAAAAAAAACCCTAACCCTCACTCTGCGGATCCCTTCACTATGGGTTTCGCCCCACAGGCTTTTGCAGGCTGGGACCATCTTTTAATCTTGTAATTCTCCTAGTGCCTTGTATTGTACTTCAGGATGAAAATGCAAGGAGCTCCTGACACAAGTGATTTTAGGATTAGGAAGATGGAAAGGGGCTGCTTCTCAGCAGTCATTATCACCGTCCATTTTGAGAGGGCTAGCTAAGGCCTGGGTGGCTATTTTTCATTGGCCATTTTTATTAGGCTTTTATGGTGATAAAGCTTCTCAAAGATGCTTTCAGGGGGGGAATGGCTTTAAGAAAAGGAAAGGAAAAGAGAGACCACTTGAAAAATTTCTGAATTTCAGCTTGGTGACAATCCATAGCTGTCCTCCAATGAAAGCATGATCTGAAGGTTGAAAAGATAAGAGACTATTTTCTCGGGAGCAGGTGGGATTCACTAGGTTTCCAGTGGTCTCTGCCACTGAGCCATGTTGGCTATAATAAGAGAATGAACTTTGAATCATAAGGTAAAGGTAAAGGTAAAGGTATTAATGAAGTGGATGTGGGCTTTACTTATTTAAAAGAAACTATGGTAGCAGAAGTAGAATGACCATAGGAAAAACAGTGATTGGTTCCTACACCACAAAAGAAAGGCAGTTCAAGTTGTTTTGGCAAAGGCTTTGTTCAAATATAATACGATATTGAAATGAAAGAACCAGGTTAGGGAAGCCTTGCAGAAATAAACAAAAACATTCTGAATCTACTAGGAAAATCTTCTACTTCACACTACTAGGAACCACTTTAAAACTTCTTCAAAAATGGCATCCTGTTTCTTTCAAGAGTCCCCACTCTTCTTCTGATTTACATCTCATGTATCTATACGTTTTCAAGACATCAGGGAAGCTGGTGAGGCAGACTAAACTGCTTTACCCTTTTCTTTCTGATTTGCTCTTTGTACATGCTTAATAGGTGATTCTGGAGGCAGCTGTTACCTTGCCTGTTGTACATAAACACAGACAGCTACAATAGCACCACCTAGAGTAGAATCCCATTTTTCTCTCAGGTCAACCTTTATTGCACTGCTTACTGAAGACACACTGCTGCAACCCAACACTGAAAGCCTGCCTTTCTCTATCCCTCTTTTTCCACCCTCCCAATGCCAATTAAACAACAACAATAACAAAACACCTTCCAGTTAGACTGAAGATCAAGGGGGGGGGACTGGAAGGGTCTACCATAAAAAGATTTTGCAAAAAAGAAGCTTCTTTGTCAGATGCGTTGTTAACTGAGGTATGCTTGTATTGTTAAATAATGGCCTGTTACAGACTGCCAAAATAAGCGCTTCGGGTCTCTTTGGAGGTATGCTATTTAAATGAGGCATGCATCCTAAGAATGCGGAAGCTGGACCAAAGCTGCACTCCAGTGCTTAGGAATGGAGTGTGGCTTTGGCGCGACCTCCGGACTCTTAGGACCCATGCATCATTTAAATAGCATACCTCCAAAGAGACCCGAAGCAGCTTTATTTTGGCAGTCTGTAACAGGCCAAAGACCACTAGAATCTCACACAGACTCAACAGTTTCATAAAACTGTATATGAACATAGAAGAGCTTTAATTCAATTTTCCTCAATTTGCTTTGTGAATTTTTTTTCAGATTTTTACCATTCTTTGGGTCAGGTATGATAGTCCTCTGGAAAGAAACACTGGAGATTATAAATGGAGAACACTTCTAAGTGGCCATCCGCTAGTAGATGCATTTTTTCCAGAGGCCTGAAGTAGAGGTGGGAAAAGGCAGGCAAATACCAGAATCCTGCTAGTGACAAGCACATATGTGAGTGTGGCTTACACATGTGCATTTCTTTTTTTGGAGTGAGAACATGACCTATTCTGTTGCCCTTTGTGGAATGTCCAAAGCCTTCCCCCAGAAGCTGTCACGCTCTGGAAGGAGCTGTTGATGCTGTTGCTTACTGGTAG
Source organism: Sceloporus undulatus (assembly GCF_019175285.1). Taxonomy (NCBI): domain Eukaryota; kingdom Metazoa; phylum Chordata; class Lepidosauria; order Squamata; family Phrynosomatidae; genus Sceloporus; species Sceloporus undulatus. Next base: position 124,257,987 of record NC_056526.1, read on the forward strand.
GCTTTGGGGAGAACAGTTCAGATTATGTAGCTCTGAGGGGAAGGAGTACATGTGCATTTTCTTTTTCCTTTAAGTGGAGACAAGTTGGTTCTTCAACATTTGGCTTGTTTCCATTCTCCCACCCTTCCCCACCAGTATGCAGCAATAGTCCTAGGGCTTGAAAACTAGGTGGGCAGGGGTAGGATGTAAAAAGAGCTGGGGGACAGTAGAGAGGAGAGGTCATAAAGTGGCTGTAAAACCAAAGTAAGGTAGAGCCACACTGAAAAAAAGTAGGCTTATACATTAAAAAAAGCTGTTAAAGATTTCAAGTTAAAAGATATATAGAACACTCTGAGCCATGTTATCAAACAATGTGATGTACAGTATTCTGCTGATAAAAGATACCAGCTAGAAACGGGATGTATTTCTAAATTGTTTATATTGTATGCTACTCTAAACACAATTTAAAGTACATTTGTATTTAAACCAAACTTTCAAATTCAGTTAGTTTATCACACTAGGGACTTCCCAAGTGAAATAACATGAAGTTAATTCGAACGCAAAACAGAGAAAAATGGCACTTTTTTTTTACTTTCCAGTTGTTCCAAAAGTAAAAAGCTGCCACTTTTCTCTGCTTTGCGTTTGGATTAATTTTCTGTTATTTTACATTAATTGTGATGTTGTGTGATAAACTTTAGGCATTTCTGGTTTTTCTTTGGTTTAAATCTAGTTTAACTCCCATTTCCCCACAGAATCTCCCTAGTGTGATAAACTCCTAAAGAGTCTGTGACTGAATGGTTTCTTGACACATGAAAAATATATTTTTCTACCGTTTGTCAAATATTTTCAAATATCCTTCAAATATCCTTCCCATCCCTAGTTCATTCAAGACTGCAGTCACTATCCCAACATAAACCTCTACAATTACAACTAATTCACTTGCATAGCCTCAGCATCAAAAATGCATGCATGTTTTGTGCCATGCTGGGACTGGGATTCTTGGGATCCCAAAAAGTAACCTTCCAAAGGCTTGGCCTGGGGTTACAAATGAAACAGCTATCAGAATAACATTCAGTCCTCATATTCTACACAGGAATCCTTCAAAATAATTCTCTTTCCAGGCTGCTTAAGCCTAAAGTAAAATTGTTCACAACAAATCAAAATCATCATTTAACATTCCCTGCCCCTTCGAAATGCAGTCATCTAAAAAGTTAATTATGGCAACTCCTTCAAAAAGACTCCCATTCAGCTACGGTTTCTGGAAATGCCGCCTTTGTTCCCAACAGTTAGAAGTTACAATGATGGGCTTGTAATGCCACACAGAAGCCTGGGCCTACTTTAAATTCAGATAAATTATATATTAACAGAAGCGTCTTCAACAACAACAAAAAGGAACAGGCTAAAGTGGTGTCTCATTAAAGAAACAAATAGTCGTTGCTTGGCAACAGTGGGAATGTTTGCCATTCCACAGATAATGTTAAGATGGAAATCGTCCTTGAAAAACCGAACAGAGCGGAGGGAGGAAGAGAGATGGAAGGAAAAGAAAAGGGAAAAGAGAGATAAACCAAGGCATTGTGTGTGTGTGTGTGTGTGTGAAGACAACATGAAAAGGATATATGAGAAGGAAAGCCTCAGTGGCTAGAACTAATTTTCTTTCATTTTTCTCAGTTTCAACTTTTGTTATTTTTATCTATTAAGACTTTCTGTGATTGATGAGTCATAACATGAATTTTAATGGGTGTTATATGAGTGCAGTCTAATTTGCTGCTTCTTTGAACAGAAGCTGTAATAAAACCAGGCATTATTTCAATATGTTTTACCATCAAAGTTAGTTCTTTGCATAATGGCACGGGGAGAAAAAGTGGAATACATACCAAGAAGTAAGACTTGCAACAAATAGGAAAATTAGGGACACACACGCACCTTGCAGACTATGAACCTGTAAAAATGTGGGAAATGAATAAAATGCAGTGGAAAAGAGCTTTTCTTCTTTGGTGCTTGGATGGCCCTCACTCTGGAGTGCTTTGACTATCTATTCATGCCTGAAGCTCTGGAATTATATGACTCTAAAATATGTCAAATGCAGTGGTTCCTCAGATGCTGCTTTTATTCCCAGAAGCCCCAGCTAGAATGGTCATTGATTAGGAATTCTGGGACTTGTAGTCCAACAATGTACAAGAAGCCACAATTGGGACCCCCTTATATCCTGTAATAAGATTTAAATCTGTGCATCAAAAACACACATTAACACTGCTGAACAGTGGTTCTTGTAAGAAATGTACAACAATAACAACAACCTCACTTCTTTTATTGTTTTCCTTTTCTGCCCCTTTCTAGCAGGGCAGTCTTATGCATATTTACCCACAGTTAAATCCCAAGGCATTCAGTGATGCTCACTTTCAGACTGATGGGTAAAAGTTGCTGCCCCAAACACTGATGTACACATAGAATTCATAATCAACTTTATAGCCTATCATGGCCACATTCATTACCAGTTTGAAGGAATCTGGATTGGAATAATTTGTGATACATTGAATGTTGTTGTTTTTTACTCTGTAGATCCAAACTGCTCATCACCCACTCTTTCAGTTAGCGTCAGAGGTGCTAGAAGCTCTCATTGCATACAGAAATCGTAAAATCACCTTACATGCACTAAATTTACTGGTCAGTCCAGGCAGTAAGATATGACAATAAACTAAGAGCTGTACTACCATTGTCACTTGTACAACAGGCAGGGAAGCATTTTAATGTTGCAGACAGAATCGTCCCCCTTTTACCAGACAAGCAGATGCCACATGCTTTCCTGGTGTTGAAAACATAATTGCTGACATAATGTTACCTGGTAAACATGAACATCACAGCTGCTATCAGTAAGCATCACTGTAAAGGGAAGGCAATGAGCAAGGTTCAGTGTACCTTGGTAGAAGCTTATGAGTAGGCAGTGAGCAGGAGATTTAGGTCAATAGGCAGAAATGGGAATGTTAGTGGGAAAGAATGAATGTATTTAGTTTAATTTAATTCAATCTTGTCTATGTTCAAAGGGAGATATTTTCGTTAAAAAAATAAAGTTAATTCAAGTGTGTATTTAAATTTAAGTTACATTACCATACATAAAAGTTTTACATGAATGAAGGTGACAAACAGTTTTTACTCCTCTGTGTCTCTACCCACATCTTTCAAACATTGTTACAGGGATACAATACTTTAATTTTCAAAGTAAGTAACACACCAGTGTAACAATTTTCTTCCATTTTTAAGAAACCATCTGGTTTTGGAAGATTATTTGCAGTATGGGAAATAGTCTGGGCAAAATTTGCACATATTGTGTCCTGGGCAGAAAACGCAATCTCTGGGGACTCATAATGCAAATAAATAAATAAACATTTAAAAAAATATATTATTATTATTATTATTATTATTATTATTAACCTTTATTTATGAAGCGCTGTAAATTTACACAATATAGAGAGAATACAGTATTTAACCCCATACTCTGTCTTACCAAAGTCTGCTTACTTTCTGAATGGCTCCAGACTTTGAAACTGTTTCATTTTAGTACACATGGATCCTTTATTATTTTTACTATTTATTTAACAAATAGGGTTAAGGTTGACTAGAAAAAGCCCAGTTACTGAGGGCCCAAATAGACAGGCCAAAGCTGCTTTGGGTCACTTTGAAGGTATACTGTTAAATGACACACACATCTTAGGAGGCCAGAAGCTGTATCAAAGCTGTGCTCTAGTCCTTAGGACTGGAGCGTGGCTTTGGCACAGCTTCTGACCTCTTAGGACTCATGCAGCATTTAAAGAGCACACCTCCAAACTGACCCAAAGCAGCTTTATTTTGGCCGGTCTGTTTGGGCCCTGAGACTTCTAATGGCAAAAGCCCTGAAATCCAGCTCTTCTCACTCTTGCATAAAGAGTTTGAATCTTGACCTTGATCTTGACTTCCCAGAGCATGTTCTCTGTTGCCACTTCAAAAATCTGGAGTGATCCGCCATCTAACATTTTTTGAGCCCTTTAAGAAGGCAATAAAAATGGATCTCTTCCAGCAGTCCTTCCCAAACTGATCTCCTCAGAATTTTCACTCTCCATTTGTTTAGCTGTACCCACTGGACTTTGATCTCAATCTATTTTATAAACCATTCTATTGGGAATTGTTTTTTAACGGTATTTTAGGCTGGGAGGGAGATGGGGGAACTAGGATCTAATATGACCTGTTATGCTTTTATTTATTGATATTCATGTTTGATTTTATTGTTCTTGTTTGTTGTTACCCACCTTGATCCAATACAGGGAGAGGCGGGATACAAATAAATATTATTATTATTATTGATCATTTGTTGTGGTTAACTGCTCCCAAATAGTCCCCAACTCATGGCGACTCTGTGGATGAGCCCCTTTATCCTCCACTCCTCAATGTGAAGTCAAAGGCTTTCATGGCCAATATCCATAGTTTTTGGTGGGGGCGTTTGGGCTATGTGGCCATGTTATAGAAAAGTTTGATCCCAATGTTTCACCAGAATCAGTTGGTAGCACCTTCAGAGAATGCTGTCATGGAAGTGAGTGAGGTACATATATACTGTGTGACCCTGGGTCGGGAGGAGTGATTTCCATATTAATCTGTGTATTGTTCTGTTGTTGAATGGCAAGGCCTCGGGATGGGAGGATATGCAAAGAGGATTTGTGCTTTCCTACTCTCAGGGAGAAAAGGAGTATAAAAATTATAAAAAAAACAGGGCAATATATCCCAGAATGCTGCAAGAGAGAGGGAGTAATGGGGAGCATTTAATTTCAATTTGGTTTTGAGCAAAGTTAACCAAAATGCACAAAATGTGAAAGTGGGAGAAAGCCAAAACTGACAGATTTTTCAATCTCTTACTAGAACTAGAACTTATCAACAAAATCTGAATGTGATAGAAAGTGAAATTGACAGGTTTGCCCATCTCTGTTCAGTGGGCATAATAAAACTATTTTGTGTGATTAGAAGAAAGAGCTACTAATCACAAATCTACACCCCTTCTCTTCCTCACCCTCTTTTTCCTCATGTAAGGAGAACTTGGGCTAAATTGTATCAGTTATTAGAGACACACTGTCCCTGTACACAAATTTACAGAATGTTTTGATCAAAGTAATTCTCTTCTGAATTTGTCTGAACCAAACCAGCTCACTTTAATTTACCTAAATTTGAAGCATGTCTTACCAAGTTCCCTCTCTTTACACCAGTATTCAAAATGCAAAGTGATCTTGCAGCACGTTTGAGACTAAATACCTTTTTGGACACATTTCTTAAAACATTGTGACACAGGTAGGGGACACTCAGGGCTGCACGCGACCAAGAAAAATGGATTTTACCGCAGACTGAGGTGTCTTCAAAACGGCATTCCATCACCTGGTGCCAAGCCATTCCCATTCAGTGCTGAGGTGTGTCCTTTGCTTCTGACGGAAATGCATCTGATAAGGGACTGTTAGAAAGAAGTTCATCTTAAACCTGCTGCAAAATCCCTTTGCATACTGATATTGCAGACTAGTATGTCTATGGCGCGTTACATACCGTCAAAAAGCGGTGGCCTGCACCCGCCCCTTTCCTCACCGGATCGGGACCTCAGTGGCCAGAGTGGCAACTGCTGAGGCCCCAATCCGCCACTTTCCAGGCCGCAGGGAAGCGGCAAAAGGCCCCTTCCCCAAGGCCTGGAAATGGGTGTCCTTGGGGCTTCAGCAGCGGGGAGGAGGAGAAAGGAGCTGCTTGGCCCCTTTCTCCCTTGCATCGCTGGGCGCAGCCATCTAAAGGCTGTGCCCAGCGACTCAAGACCAGGTTTTGGAGCTCCTTCCTGCTCCGACAAAAGGGCGCAGTAAGTGCCCTCACGTGGCAGGACAGTGTCACATCTGCGCCGCCTCGTTTGGAGGCAGCACGTTCGTGACGCCATCATGACGGCTCCCATGTAGATGGGGCACCGCCATCTTGTACGTCCTGAGGACGTCCCTATATGGCGGTTTGTAATGCACCTATGTCTCTGAATTCTACAAGCATTCAGTTACAGGAATAGTTGCTCTACACTTGTAATTGAATACTCATGTAAAAGAAGAAATTTGGTAAAGCAATGCCTTTGATTTGGCTCACCTTTACTTAGCAGACACACTAGAGAAAAAAGAATATTGGTAAAAACATTAGGAAAAATTAAAAGTGTGTCCCATCATGGTATTAAAACTAGCTTCTCATTCTGGAAAGTTTGGAAATGACTGTTTCATTGGACAATGTAAATAAGTTATAGTTTGAGACCTACTTAAGGAGGAAAACTTGCCTAGGTACTGAAAATACTACCCAAAGGCTTTGAGATAAAACTTTAAAGCAATGTTTTTATGTGTTGTACTAACAGGCAACCTTGCCAAAATACATCTGGGACTGAGATAACTTCAAATAAATGACATTGGGGACTAATTCAAACTTTTGCTGTAGTTTTCTCATTGTGTTCTCGGTAATAGCAACCATTTATGATCTTTGTTGAGCCTTTGTAGTTTTTCCCACAAGGGCTTTCTATGAATTCAATCTAAGTTTGTCTTTAGAATGGCAAAAAACCCAACAACCCACAAACAGGTACAGTGGTGGGAAGGGGCATGAAATATCTGTGAATTAAATGATGTGGGATAACATAATTATCCAGTGTTAAGAGGCCTGCTCTAATTTCTGCTGCTTCTTCATCAAAGACCTCACTGGTAATAGCTCCTGTAACCAATTTGTCTGGAAGATATTTGGCACAGAATTTACTTTCCATATCTAAAATATAGATTAGTTGATAACTGCAGCCTTCTTTAATATAGGAATTATTATTCGTAAGCAGCAGCTAGAGCAGCCAACCCTGACTCATTAATGGAAGTAAGCAGCTTCATGAGGATGACTGACCACCATTCAATATTATTGATATAAACTTCAGGTGGAACACAATTGTCTCCTGGGGCTTTTATTGACCACACATAGATTTGGAAGACATTTAGCTATGCAGAGCAAATGTACAGTAAGCACACTAAGATCACCCTCTCTACAGAGTGACCTATTAGGAAGGAATTTTGCACTGGTTAATTATTACAGCAGTCTAAAGACTTGATTAATTCACAGAGATGTTAAGAACCAGTCATTACACATCTACAGGGATGCCAAATGTGTTGTGCTTCTTGGCTTCATCCCCAATAGAGGTGTGTGCAGAATCTGCTTCTGGTCTATTTATGCAAGGACATGGCTTACACAGAGATATTCACAATCCCGAGACATGTCATTAAGTTTTTAAATCCTATTTCATGTGTTTTTCCACAGATGCTTCAGTCAGTGCATTAATTCACTCCAAGCATGTGGCTGTAGATAAAACTCTGACAAATTAGTTGTACAGACATATTTGCCACTTGAGATATTTCAACAATCTTCTTTTTAAAAACGTTTAGATATCCTTGAAATTCCCAATAATTTGATGAATGTCCAGATTCTTGTTAATAATATGATAAGGTCACCATAAATTCAAATCAGCTTTGAAGGGTAAGGGGAATGTGAAAAGGAAGAGACAATGGGGCTGTTCCTAGTGGCAGAGCAACAATGTGCATTCACTGCCATTGGAGACAATGCAGGCTGCGGATGTTCAAATCCGTGGATGGCAAGTCCGCAGGTACTAAGGTCCCACTGTACTACAAGATCCCTTTGCATACCTATGAGGACTAACATAACTGTGATCTAATATGCACTGCAGAAATGATATAGTTTGACACAACTTTAATTGCCATGGTGCCATCATATGGAAACATGGGATTTGTAGTTTGTTGTGGCATAAAAACATTCTGACAGAGAAGACTAAATATCTTCACATATCTTAAATTTGTAACTACACACTCAGGAATTTCATAGCATTGAGCCATGGCAGTTACAGTATTGTCAAACTGCATTATTTCTGCAGTGCAGATAAAACCTATGTCTCAGTATAAGCTTGTAACAATTCAACTGCTTATTTCAGCAAATGACTTTTTTGAAATAGTAATTATCTTTGGTGGTACGTCTTCAAACTATATTACGTGGGCACTTTTAAATATGTGGAACTGTTTTGGGATAGTGGGTTTGAAACTAAGTTTCTGATGGGCATAGCCTAAAAATTGAAATCTTTTTCACTTGGCATATTTATTCTAAACTAGTTAGATCAACATGTGCACTGATAATTAAATCATTCCCACTATTGATAAAAATATTTCCAATAAATGAATTGATAATGCAGATATACTGAGAAAGATTGTCAGAACATCCTTATGAAGAAACTGTTGGTATGTGAAAATTATATCAGGAGTCCAAGGCGACAGCACTATGGACATTAAATATGGATTAACTCCTATTAAATTAAGTGAAGAGCCAGCATGGCACAGTGGTTTGAGTGTTGGACTACAACATTAGTGATCAGAGTATGATTCCCAGCTCAGCCATGAAATCCCTGAGTGACCTTAGGCAAGTCAAATGCTTTCAGTCTTGCTCTAAACAAATCTTGCCAAGAAAACCCATGATAGGTTCACCTTAGGGTTGCCATAACTCAGAAATGACTTGAAGGCAAACAACAACAACAAATTGTGAGCTATATTTCCAAGCAAATGTGTTTATGACTGGGCTGCAAGGGTGAGCAGGATTGGTCATGATGCTCTACCACATGATGTTCTATCAAGTAGATGAGCCCTGCATGACCTCTATAGTTGCCATTCAGTTAGTAAGTACACAGTAAGAAAAAACATACAGGATAGGAAGAGATAGATGAATGATGATTTTATTTATATCCCACCTTTCTACTGATATAAGGACTCAAGGCAGCTGTGACCTTATTTAGAATGATTAAATTGTAAATTTTAGCTTTTCTCTACTTTTCTTTTTTCAGCACCAGGCTTCAGTTGGTTTGGCACTATTTTCTCATCAATCTGCAATTTAAAAAAAAAAATCTACACAGAAATTCATACTGATTTTTGGACACACTTTTCTTAATATTTGCATTTTTCTACACATTCTCCACAAACTCTTAGGCTTTTGCATACATTTCTGCTTCCTCATATTTTTTTTACAACCACCTTCCTCTTTAATAATGATTTTTGTAAGTTTGTTTCCCTCATAGACGCATTTAAATGCACTGGGGTTTTTAAATATAAGAGACAGCTATACAAAAAGATTGCTAGGTGGACCTGAACACACGAGGCGTCCCATACAAAAGAAAATGTATACAAAGGAAATTGGCTCAAATATGAAAAAATACTAATTAAATCAGAAAAAGGAGACATAATGAAAACCAAAGAAGAACTGAAGAAAGAAGGAGTAGAAGTGCATTGGTTATTCTACTGTCAAATCCTAGAAAACTTCAAGAAAGATAATAAAATCATAGGAATTGAAAAGGAATCCAGAGAATTAGAAAAGATCATAGCACAAGGAGAAAAACATATGATAACAAAAAAGTAACAAGTTGTTACTAGAAATAGAATTGAAAGAAGAAACAGTCAAGGAAAATATGATAAAATGGATGCAAGACCTTGGTCAGCAAATCCTAGACAGTTCAGAAAGAATTTGGAAATATAATTTAAAATTTACTAAATGCAACTATCTTAAAGAAAACTATTATAAGCTATTTTATAGGTGGTACATGTCACCATCAAAATTAGCAAAAATTCAAAATAACGAAAAGAACAACTGATGGAAATGCAAACAACCAAATAGAACATTTTATCATATGTGGTGGCGGTGCAAAAAAGCTAAGAAATTCTGGAAAAGAATCCACAGAAACATACCTGACACATTACAAATGGAATTTAAAATGAGCCCAGAACTATTTTTGTTAAACATAACAGATGACCTAAAAGACAAACTAGATCAACAAAACATAAATGTCTTATTATATATGACTATGGCAGCACGTATAACTTATGCAAAACATTGGAAAGAAGAGGGTGAATACACAATAAATATACAATAAAGCTAAATGAGATAGCATCAGTTGATAAATTGATGATGCTCATCAACAGGAAATAAAGTCAACAATATAAAAAGAAATGCAAAAAATTAAACACTTTTTGGAGATAAGTCAATGTGAGAAGAGTACAATAATTTAGAAATGTAAAACAAAATGTATAGAAGATAAGAAAAGTAGAGAACTGGCAGATGTAACAAACTGTACTAAAGCTATATATTTTATAAGTGAAATAAATAAAAATTAAACTATAAAAATAAATGCAGTAGGGTTTTGCAGGTATTTTTTTCACAAGCAATGGCAAAAGAAAAACCATGAGCTATCATAGTTACTTGAAGGCAACACTGACAAAACCATCATTACTTCAGAACTGTTTCCATTACCTTTCCAGATGATATGGACTTCACCTTTCAAAATCCCTCACCATTAGCCATGTCAGCTGTAGAATCTAGAAGTTTAAGTCCAAAACATATTCAGATTCAGAACTAATTGTCTAGAGATAAACATGGGATGTAGAAGAATCAGGTTCAAGTCCCTACTTGGACATGTAGTTTACCAGGTGACCATGAACCAGTCAATTCTTTCTCTCAGCCTTATCATGTTCCTTCCAGGAAAAAACAAGAGAGTCTAATGGCACTATAAAGACAAGTTTTATTTGACAAAACTGTTTATGGTCTGCAACCCATCTCCAGGGGTATCGTCAGCATGAGTCACATATGTTGCCCTAGAGGAAAGGCAGAGTATAAATGTAACTAATAAATAAAATAATAAACTCTGGTAGATTGATATCAGGTCAGAGTGAATAAGCTGATGCCTCTCCATACAAGCAGCATTTGACCTGTTAATCAATAAAGCATATGATGACACATAAACAAGGATTTTCATTTTCTTTGGCCCAGTGTAACATGCCACAGTTATTCTTGATAAGTGGTGTAATCTACTCCTTTGAGTGTAGTGATGTTTGAAAATGCCCTTGGGTGAGATTCTTAACTGGTAAGAACAGATTTCAGTACAGAATTAACATCAGTGTTGCCAAGCCAATGTACATACATCATGCAGTAACAGCACAAACTGAAATCAGACAGCTCCATTTGAGTATGTGGATTGGAACATTGTGCTACATGCTATTTTTCAGAATTGATGGGTCCTGTCTAAAACAATGATTTCCAAGCTACTCAAGAATGACATTTGCAATTACCTTTAGATGAGGGTTTGGTATCTTGGCAAAGAAGAATATTCTAAAAGGCCAGAACAGCTAAAATGTTGCTTCCATATATTGATTTTCTCAATTCAGCAATGCTTCAGGGGTCTGGCTAGATAGCTAGATTACCACACCATCTATTTCTGGCTTGTAGCTCTGAAAGCCATCATATCTAGAGAATGCATTGATGATTCCAGACCTTTAATGGCATCAATAAAACAGTTAAATATGATTATCACTTTATGTTACTTGTAGCAATTCTTCACCAGTACCTCTTTACTGGGTATGCATATAGCAGCAAAGTATCAATTTTCTTTGAAGCCAATTGCTGAGCTAGACAGAGAGAGAGAGATAAAATCTGTTTTCCACTTCAGCCTCTTCGGGTCATATTTAACAATGACATTTGCTTATTCTGGACAGAAACTAGCAGGAATTTCACCTGGATGGTAATGCCTGAGGCTAATACTGTATTTACACCATCCACTTCACCTATCAAATGAATTTGCTCTAAAATATTTGATATACCGAAAATCATATTAATAAACTTGTGGAGTAAATAGGTAGAAACTACTTATAATACGATACTACATATGAAGCAAGACAAAATAATAATAATAATAATAATAATAATAATAATAAATCTTTATTTCTATACCGCTTTTCCTGGGATCAAAGCGGTTTACAAATTCAAAGTAACTATACAGCACAGGATTTACAATATAAAATACAATCAGAAGTACATTAGGTTAAAACATCATATAAAAGCAGTTAAGGCGTCTGCCATATGTAAAATTCCAAAACAGTATCCTCTGAACTATAATAATAGGATTCCTAATCATATCTAAGGAGCTTACTGTATATACTCTAAATCTAAGTCTAAAAATTTAGGTCAAACAATTGATCCCAAAAACCTGAGTCAAGTTGTCCATGGGTCAATGTAAGTATTATATTTTAACTCTTGTTTAAAAGAAGGAACCATCTCTTGATGAAAAGAAAGAGTATAATATGTGAAGCTCCGACCCCCTCTACTCTCTCATCCAGCCAGTCTTAAGAGTAAGCACAAAGAGTTATGTCTGCTGGACTTTTGTAAGTTCTTCGACATCGTTTTGCTTTGCTTCATCTTTTAGATCCTTTGCTATATTGCCTCTACATTTTATCCTTGACTTATCCACAGGTCATAGCAAAATCCACAATTTTGGTTCCAAAAACCTGTTCTCGACTTATACATGAGGCTGACTTATAGTTGAGGATATACGGTATTTCACATACACATTTAATCCAACTGCACCCTAATGGGATGCAGCTGGGATGTGGGATGCAGGCAGGATTTATTGCACCACCGATTCTGACAGCCAAGTACAGTCCGGCTGCACCCCAGCTCCCAAGGACGATTCGGCATCTGCTTTTCAAAGCCGGAAGCTTTCAGACTTGGAAAAGCGGCCACCGAAGAACACATGGAAGTCGGGATGCACCCAGGTTGTACTTGGCCAACAGAAATGGTGGCAAATTGGGTGTGATAATTCCTGCCTGCATCCCATGTCCCAGCTGCATCCTGTTAGGGTGCAGTCAGGTTAAATGTTTGTGTGAGCTCCTAACTGTTACATCACATATTTCTCTATGGTCCAAAACACGCTGCAAAAATAATCCAGTTTGAGACCACTTTAACTTCCCTGGCTCAGTGCTAGGGAATCCTGGGAGTTGTAATTTATTATGATATCTGAACTATCTGACTGAGAAGACTAAATGTCTCACAAAACTACAGTTCCCAGAATTCCCTAGCATTGAGCTAGAGCAGTTTAAGTGGTGTCAAACTGGATTATTTCTGCAGTGTGTTTTGAACATATCTAGCCAATCCTCAAAATTAACACTGAAGAGTGAGCCTGCATTTATGACAATGCCATCTCCTACACTCATCTAATAATGCGACTGCATTTCCTAATTAGAGTATGAATTCTCTAGAACACACAACAAAACTCCTTGCTCTGTTTGGCTTGGGGCTCTGCCATGCCACAGACACAATTGTCCTCAGTAATAATGCAAACAGTAGTACTGGATGAAAGTATGTTTGCTGATTTGGGGGCCAATTTAACAATGGTGAGTTTTTATGGCTTTCCACAATTATCTGATCAATTATTTTATATGAAGATAGTTTGTCTCTTATTTAAGCAGAAAGTATTCATCAGAGAAATCTAAGATCTCTATCCATTCCCCCCCCCATCTAACTTCAAGTGAAAGATTTTGTCATAGCAGTTACTATGGAGAATTTAAATAAATATGTGACATGTGATTCCTAGCCAGCAATGAACCTAGCAACTTCCTCATCTGCTTACTCCCTCCCCATTCTTGTGTTGCTAGAAGAAATATTGACAGGTTTTTTTTAATATAAAAATACTTTTAGAGATTTACAGAACACATTTTGTTCAGACTAAAAGCAAAACCAATACTGTACAGTCATATTGCAAGGTAATTTGGACTGCACCATTTTAAATAGATTACACTTTCTACTGCCATGAAAACAATATCTATGAGTGTGAGCAAAGCCAAAGATAAGAAAATGAACCTAGGTGATCCTGTTAAGGAATGTGTGAAATATTTATCTGCATACATTGTGTTTGGTTCAATATTCAAGCATATTGTCTGTTGAAATAAAAAGTCTCACTGTAAACTGCTTTTTTTTTACTTATCATTTCAAACCCATCTGTTTTTTCTGTGTCTGAAATTTATTCATCTATGCTGCCTTATCTGATTCACCTGAGTTCCTTATCCAGAGTATGAAAAACTTATTTTGGGACTACAACTCCAGGAATCATAGCCAGTGGGATTATGAGAGTTGTAATACAATTTTTCCAAGCACTGTTTCTCTCCAACTAGACATACTCAGGACTAACTAGACATGTTGTCATGTGCACTTTTTAAATTAATGTACATAATTAAAACTGAAAACAGCTGGAGGATTTGATAATAATGGCAGAGACAAAAAGTAGTAGTTTATCATTTTCTTCTCTGTTGAAGCCCAGATGAAAATCAGCCCTCTGAAGCTGCTATTTGCAATAGGAAGAAATCCCCATGGCTGATTCAGAGGGCAACATCCAAGAACAATATTTCTTATGATGGCAGTTGGGGGAAAAACAATTTATATAAACCCCCTCTCCCCAGGCTGCACTTATGTGCAAATATACATAACATTGGTCCTTGAGTAGCTTTGGTGCAGACATATGCATGATTTTATTGTATGGTAAGACAGTATGGTAAAACAGTATCCCTCTGTGTGTTCTTTTCCTAAAGTGATCAGGATCAGTGCCTGTGGTTCTGGATTTTTTTGTTTCATTGGGATGCTGAACATGTTTCTAGGAAATTGATTGGGATCCTCAGCATTTCTTTGCAATACCACATCTCAAATGAGGGTTTTAGTTTGTTTGTTTTTTCTGTTGTCTTTCTTCACTATTCAGGTCTCACATCCATGCATGATGATGGGGAATATAATTGCTTGGACAATTCTAACTTTAGTGCTCAGTTGTATATCTTTGAACTTTAGAATCCTGTCTAGTTTTGTCATGGCTGCCCTTCCTGTTCCAAATCTTCTTCTCATTTCTTGACTGCAGTCTCTGTTCTGATCAATGTTTCATCCAAGGTATGTGAAAATTTTAACCATTTCCAATGTGAAGTCGAAGGCTTTCATGGCTGGCATCCATAATTTTTTGTGGGTTTTTTGGGCTGTGTGGCCATGTTCTAGAAGATTTTCTTCCTGGCGTTTCACCAGCATCTGTGGCTGGCATCTTCAGAGAATGCTTGCCTGGAAAAAAGTGGGTTTATGTATATACTGTGTGAGCCTGAGAATGCAGGAGTGATTTGCATGTGTATTGTTCTGTGTTGATGGTAGGCCTCAGGCTAATGTAAAAGAGGATTAATGTCTGCTAATTGGTGATCATTATCTGCTGGGAAACCATTATCTTTCTCCATATTCTGTTCTAACAGTATCCACTTGTCCTAAGTACAGATTTCTCATCAGGACTGTCAAATTCTACAACTTCATTTCTTGTTCCTTCCTGCTCTAACAACAATAGCAAAATTAAAAAAATGTGCAGGCAATTTTATTTTTATAGGTGATACTGCCCTAAGTAAGGTAGTTAGGATTTCAGGAAAACGTTTGTATTCTGACACATATTAGCAATATTCCATTTGAGAAAGACTTTTCATAGGGCACTCATTATGGTTTATTCTGTGTATGTACATACGGGATCAGCATGGGTAAACAAAGAAGAATTTTTCACTCCTTCTCTGCCTCTTGTTCAACAGATTTCACTGTTTATAAACCTATAAAGCTTGTTTGACCAAGTCCACAACAAGGTAATAAAAATGAGCATCTATGCCTACAAGCAATGAGATGTCTACATTATTGCCCTCCATTTTCAGAAATATTGCTTGTGCCTAAACATAGCTGCGTAACATTCTTGAGCATTATACATTCTTCAAACACTGGGAACAAAGTGATGTACAGTCGGCTCTTCTTATACATGGATTTTTTTATACACAGATTCAAGCATCCACGGTTTGAAAATATTAAAAAAAAGTATAAATTTCAAATTTCAAACCTTGATTTTCCATTTTGCTCTGCCATTATATTTAATAGGACTTAAGAATCCATTGATTTTGTTATCCACGGGGGATCTTGGAACCAAACCCCAGTGTATAACAAGGGTCCACTGTAATTTGTCCCAATAAGGAAAACCAAGAAGATTGTGCCCTGGTTTTAATAGGTCTAGAGAAATTGAAAACAAAGCCTTTTATTTTTCCTTTGTTTTGTTTTTTCTTTTTAATCCTCAAAAGCATTGCCAAAAAACAAAAGTCTTCTTTCAAAGAGAATAGGACTTTAGAAAGCCTCCTTGTTGAGATTAAAAGGGAGAAAAAATAATCTTGAGCTGTCTGCAGAGAGACCAAATGGACTTTATCAAGAACCCATGCTGGGAACCCTTTGCTGTTAGCGTCAGTTTTCAATCACATCTTCCATTCTCCAATTTTGATGTTCAAATCCATTCCTTCCAGTGCTTGTCTGCAAGCACTGCAGCTCGCATACTGATTAGGGCATATTTGAATCATGTCTGTTGTCCAATTAGTGTGCCTCCTAAAAAGAAATGAACAACATCTGAAGCTTTCTAACCAATCACCTGTGTGACAGTTAGCTAACAGTAGAATGGATACAATGTATTCATTTGTGCTGGCCATTTTAGACATTATCAGGAAGAAGGCATGTCTGAAAAGGACTAGAAAGAGAAAGAATAAGGAAATCTTTTCTCAGCTAAAGCTGCTATAATGCACAGACTATGTAGCTGGAAATTAAGATGCAGGGTGTATGTGTGTGTTAGGTTTGCATTTAAAAACAGAAGTTCCCAATGTATACCTGCCGGATCTGAGTGTAGACTCAGATACACTTTGTGACAGAACCCATTACACTTCAAAGCTTGTTATGTGATTCACAAAAGTACAACAAAGACAATGTATTTTGGGGGAAATCTACATGGAAAGTGGTTTCATCTGAAAAATATACATAAGTATGCGAAACAAATGGCAGAAGGTATACAACATGTCCACCTTTTAATCAATGTGTGCCCCCAAAAGCCACTCTTGAGGCCCAATCCCATCTATTTTGAAAATGCCCACAGAAATATATAGAGATTTCTGTGCTCTCCCTCCCCTACTATCTCAAAACCTGTTAAGAGACTTAAGTTGGCAAGAGCATGGTATTAATTTAAATGAAATGGCACTTGACAGATTTTCTCAATCCTACGGACCTCATTTTAAATAGAACCAACCTAATTCAGGCTTCTCAAACTAACCTACAAACCAAACCCATGATAGGTTCACCTTAGAGTTGTCATAAATTGGAACAATGTGAAGGCACAGAACAGCGAAATAGATGGATAGATGGAAGGTCTTAAAAGTATTTCGTTCAAATTTTAGATAAACATGCTTAGGAGCTTTAGTGTGATCTTGAAACCCTCAAGTATACAGACAGCTAAGCACATTCACTGGAACTCAGATAATCCTCTCCAGACATTAATGCTCTGGAACCTGAATATGCAGGTCAGTTTGGGTCACAACATGCATGTGCACTCACTTCTTCATTTAACTAGTGTTATGTACAGATGAGTGCTTGAACAGTACTATCTTCATTAAGGATTGTATCGTGAAAAACTTTTTAAAGATGAGTATATCATACATGTGATAAACATCTCTAAATGATTAGGTGAGACTAACTTAGAATTGCTTTGATCACATGATCATTTACCTGTTCCAAAAGTGTTATTCAGAGAATCAGGACCTACACTTTACTAAAGCCTGAAGCATCTTAATTTTCATGTTTGCTGCCTTGCCCTCAAAAGGGGGTGTTTGAAGTGTAATCCTACTCCACCAGGAGAAAAAAAACTAGGTCACATTTGTTGGAGTGAGAGAGACAAAGAGATTAAGTACATACTTAACTCTCCAACTGAAACCAAAGGCACTTAACAGTACTTACTTTACACTGGACTAGATTGTTCCCATTATTTTTATGTCCCATTGTACTGAGAATTCAGAAAGGAAAGTGAGAACTTGAAAAGGAAGTGAATCTTAACAACTTGACTAAATGTGTAGAAAATATCTTTTTGGCATTGAAATGATATTACTGAGCAGTTTAATAACTCTGATCTAAGTGACTGTTCACAGATGATGGCACATTAATTCTTACTCTGACAACCAACCCTGGAAAAGCTCTATCCTTATTCCCTGCCCCCATGTTTTCCATTTAGGCTCATATATGGTTATGGCCTCTAAAGTTTTGTTCATGACTGCACTCAAGGAGAAGTATCATCCTCTACTGCAGAATCTACAGATGCTGCTGTTTAGGGTGGATGCCTCTAGTACAAAATAGGGGTGTAAATCTTTGTAAATTTCATTTCTGAAAATAAAAATTTTATCATTTTTTAACCCTTGCTGCAAAAAAAAAAAAAGCCACTGAAAGCTGTACAGTTTTCAGAGACTATTTGCAGCTCGGGACTTAATCTCTACCCAAAAAACTGTGTTCTTTCATTTTGTTTTTGTTTTTGCCTGCACAAAAACCAGCAAGTTCTGTAAAGAATATTTTTCTTTGGAAAAATACTGTTTTCCATGCCATTTCTCTGAGGGCACATGTGCACACACACACACATCACCCATACACACACCTATTCTATTAGAATAAATCCCAAATGGTGGCAATCTCATGAGGATTATCCTCATCATGGTTTCCTAACACTTGAGACAGAGACTTTCAGATATTCCCCCCTGTCCCCATGGTGAAATTGTTCGCCATGCCTGCTGACAGTGTGTTTGAGGGTATTTGGGCAAAATTTAAATGTTGTATTAATTTTTTAAAAACAATTGATGGAATCTTGTTGTGGCCTTACAACTTTGTAAGTGAATTTACACCTTGGGAAGTAGAATTGTGCATCAATATTCAACAGAAGCTGGCAAAGTCCCCAGTGTGTATTAGTGAGCTATGAGCATCAGTATGCAATTCACATCAGTGCACAATGTGCTTTGCTGACAACGTGCACTGTACAGCAGTTAAAATCAGTGTTAAATGCACAGTGATGCACATTGTGCATCAGTACCAATATGCATCAAGTCCTTTCACCAGTGTCCCATTACACATCCTCAAAATTCAGTAAAGGGCTTTCTTAGGGCCTGTGTACTGATTTGAATGTTGGACTATGACTTTGCAGATCAGGGTTTGATTCCCTGCTTGTCTCAGCCTCAGAGAATGGCAATAGCAACCACCCCTTGAAGAAACCTGCCAAGAAAATCCTGTGATAGGTTCGCCTTAGGGTTGTCATAAGTTGGAAATAGTGTTGTGAAATGACAGAATAATTCTTCTCATGCCTGAAGAATGGTGTGGAATAAAATTACTTTCCCCCCCCCCCCCAATGAAAAGTGTGAGATAATTACAATGTCTCATCTTTCACAATGGCCAGCAATCAGCCATTCCAATCAGGGGCAGCGAATTCTTTTTGAAACTCATTCATTTTCTTTATGGCATCATTGCAATAAAACCTCAGGGGTGCAAGAGAGTGTTAATTTTCACATACTAGTGAAGGTAAAACTGTCTTGCCAATGAGGTGCTGAGATTCTGTATTGTTATTCAGAGGAGGAGCAGAGAGAGAGTCCTAGAGTTGGAAGAGATCCCCAGGGGACATCCAGTCCAAACCCCTTCTGCCATGCAAGATTACACAGAATCTTAGAACTGGAAGAGGCCCCCAAGGGCTATCAAAGATCCATTAATTTAACAAAAGACTGGCCCCTGAAAATGTTAATAAAAGGGGGAGTAAGATTACCTGATTCTGATTTGCCGAGACAATAATTCTATGAATTGATCTTATGAATGCCCTTAGCACAGGGGTCAATTAGTTAGTGCAAGAATGAGCTTCAAAATGAATTTCCCACTCCTTTACTGCATTTGCAAGTGAATAATCTGTAAATTCTCACACCTAGGCAATTAGGTGGCAAATTTCTCGGCTGGTACAAAAATCAATTAAAGGGGCAGAGAAGTCCACAATTTGTGTGTTTACGAAAGCATGATGAATAATCATCACATCATTAGGTGGAAATTATTTGGAGGAACACAACAACAACAACAACAACAAAATATTTAAATGTAATGTAACAATTCATATAGAATTCCAGGAAAAGTTTTGTTTCATTTCCCCCCAGTTTTGGACCCTGGGTTACCCTGGGGAGGCGGGAACAGAAACAGCCTTGGGACCATAAGCCACACTTTCCCAAACCCTACAGTAGATCCTTGCATGCCAGTTTACTAGTACAGTAGATCTTGCACTAGCACATTGATACTGTTGAATACAGAGCATAGCCATTGCTTTTCTTTTAACCAAAAGGACAAATGTTGTATTTGCTTTAACATCAGATAAAGCAACATCAGATAAAGACCTAGAGAGCATTAAGTCAATAACTTTTTTGTTCTTTTTCCAAAACACAAAAGCCTGAATCCTACTGATAATGTGAAGTACAATAAGCAAATCTTATTTATTTAATGGGCTTACTCTGCTTGAAACCAGCAACAGGATTTTGGCCAATATGCCAGTACACAATTTTCCTTTAATTTCTTACCATGAGCTCAACTCCCACTACTACATCTTTAAATGACTATCAGAATATGAAATGTTAGCAAGGTAGTTTCTAGTTCTCTACACACCAAAATTTCCACATTCATGGAAATTAAAAATGTACATTTGCAGTAGGCATAGGAGCAAGCTGTGAATGTTTTTAAACTGCAGCTTTTGGATATTAAATGCACCAAATCCACATTGAGGTGCAGGCTACAGTTCTATGCACACAGCTAAAAGGTGCATAGAATAAAACATGAGTAGATTCTGAATGATTATGCTTGTGAGTTCACTGACAACACTGTTTAAAAATTCAAAATCCATGGGAAGGAAATACCTGCATCAAGGGCAGTAAAAAATACATGGAATTGGATGCATGAATTTGAGAGTACAGTTTGGTTCATCAGTATGGATTATTACTTTTTGCCATTATGAGCCAATAAAGTTTGTTTCAAGTAGTCTTTAAAGATGTTGTATACCTATTAGAGATGGGTAAATCTACTTATTGAATCTTTCCAATTTTTAATTTTTGCAAAATTTGGTAAAATCAGATGAAAAAGGAGCTGAAATTCTCATTCATTGCTAACCTTGAAAGTTAATCATTTCTATTGTCAAGAAGTATGTTCTGAAGATGCTGATGCAAAAAAAGATGTGAAAGCCTGGTGAGAGACATTAGAAAAATGTTGACATCTGTGTTTTCCTGATTATTTTTTCCCCTAAAACCAGTTTTTTTTCCTAGAATAAATGAAAAATGGATTACGCAACATTTTCTTCCTGAATGAGAATAAAATTATAATGCAAGGTGTTAACATATTCACTGACCCAAAATCATTTCTAAAAACTATGTAAAGAAAGACATTTATTACTAAAGTTTCAGATTGTTACAGTTCTTGACCTTGATTTCCTTTCTCAATTCTTTTTATAAGAATGAGTGTCTTATGTCTGCTCAACATTTTGAAGTACTAAAAGAAACAAAATATTTTTTTTGCTTTTCCTCAGTTTTTATTTGATTTGGTTTGTCTACTTCTCAGAGTCATAAAACCAAAGCTGTCCCTTATAGTTCAAGCTTCCAAAGTCCTTTCCTAATGTCATCAACCAAACCTGTGATATACCTAATATTTTTCACAAAAGCAAGATAATAATCCAAATATTTTTACCAGAAACTGCTGTAGTCAATTCACTTTCTGTTGTTCTTTTTTTAATGGATTATTATTTTGCTTCTCAAGTAAATATAGGACATTGGGTATAGTGCTGGTTTGGCTCATAATTTTATTAAGAAAGAGCTCTGAAAACTCCAACTATTGCTGACTAAATGAATAAAGCATACAGCAATGTTCCTTAATGTGGGAATAGGGGTGTTCCAAGTACCTGGGTAGGGCTCTCATGTCATCTTTGAAACATTGGAGGTTATGTGGTACATACTGAATGTTCATCAGCTAATTTACTTCCTTCCCAAGTTGGTCAAAGCCTAATTGTGTTATGTGTAGCTAATGAAGAGGAAAAATACCTAGAGAACCAAGAGTTAGCAAATGAGTAATAAATGAGGTTTACATTAACATGGAATTGAACTTTATATTAACCTATCTATTGGACAGTTTAAAATATGCTTAGATAGAAAAATATAACACAAATTACAGATTTAGTTTAAAATCCAAGGACACTATATATGACCTTCATTTTGCTTTGGAGATACAAGAAAGATACTTATAGATCAGTTTGATGAGAAATACTGCACTGGCATGACCTTACTGTGATGCATGTGTTGACAATGATAAAAATCAGTTTCATTTGAAGTGTAATAGATGGGGGCTGCAGTTTTGAAGACATATGACAAATCTGACCTACAGTGTAGAGCACCTGAGCTTTTTCAGAGTACTCTGTCAAGGAATCACCAGCACAAAGTATCCAGACATAGTGCATATATCCAGCTACAGTAAAGAATTCATATCTCAGCTTGGATGTAACATATCCAATGACAGACTTTTCCAGTTTGTTAGTTCATCAGTGTACATCAGAAATGGGGAACCTGGGTCCCTCCAGATGTCATAAGACCAGAGTTCCTATCAACCCTAACCAGCCTGGCCACTGCTGAGACATGATGGCACTTGTAGTTCATCTGGCATTCAGAAAGCTGTATGTTCCTTGATTTAAATTTATTATTTAGCACTTAAGACAGATCTCTTCTGGTGGGCCTATCCATTTGATCTGCTATAATTGACCCTAAAGAACACCCCCACTTCCGAGTCAATAGTATGGGAACAGGTGATGATTGGATATTTTAATGATTGGTAGCAGTATTGCTGACCGTTTTATTATTTGTATTTTTAGATAACATTGTATTTGCATTTTGTATTGTTGATTTATTTTTTTGCTGTAATTCCACCTCGATCTGCAGGGAGAGGCGGGAAATATAAATAAAATGTATTATTATTATTATTATTATTATTATTATTATTATTATTCCCTATGATTTAAAAAAATGACCAGAAACAAATATGCAACTATAGGGGCATCTCTTTATTTGCATAATTAAGCAAATGAATTAAATCCACCTAGAGAGGGAGGAGACTTAATTGTGCATGTTTTTTCAGCTAAATACTAAACAGGGAACAACAATTTTCTTACTTTGTATTGAAATGCTTGGAAATAATTGGTTTTAGGACTTGCCTGGCTTAGTGTAGCACAAGGACTACTGCCAAACATGCAGACATAACTATGAAATATATTTCATAATGTAACATTTCTTGTTATTTACAGATACACCTTCAGGCCATTTTCCACATATATGAATATATGATTTTTGCTACCAGGGACCAAGGACTGGGAATGGAAATTGTTGCTTCCTTCCTTTCTGCATGCAAGAACAAATAATTTGAGCCCTTTTTTCCCCCACTGCTCCATGAGACACAGGATTTCTTCACAGATTTCAAGCACTATTTGCACTTCAGGATTTCACTTGGGTCCATTTCAGGGTCATGTGTCATATTAAAACATGAATGGAATATCTATGTTTTGTTTAACTGCTCCCATTATAGACTGGTTAACCATGCTTAGCAATACAACGACATAGCTGTGTTAGTCTGGAAAATCAGTATGCAAAGCGATCTTGCAGTACGTTTGAGACTAAATGAAAAACTGAAGTTGGTAGCATGAGCTTTCTGAGGAAGTAGGGTCAAGTCTACAAAAGCTCATGCTACCAGCCCTTATCTTTCAGTTAGTTAGAAAGATACTGCAAGGTCCTTTTGCATACATACTTTGCAATCTAAACATTTGTTTTGTTTTGCATGCAAGAACAATTTCAAACATTTTTCCCTGCTTGTGAAATGATGAGTTCTTGAGATATTTAGATTTCCCCCTACATTTGGTCAATCCTCCACTAAAAAAACATGTGTGCAAAACTCCCACCTGTTTTATGCAACGTTTGTGTGCAAACTTCCCCCCCCCCCACACACACAAAATTAATGCTCAACAAGCAAAAACCCTCCTGAATTTCACCTTCTCTTGAATGGTGATACCTGAATAACCATTTATTTATCCTTGCTATTCATTGACCTCAAAAAGAATGGTTTCACAAATGGTCAGAAGATCACCCCAACGTCTCCTGGAAAGGTGGCGTTTGTGTCGAGCATCCATTGTTTAAAGCCAGCACAGTGTAGTGGTTTCAGTGCTAGACGCTGGGAGACCAGGGTTTGATATGGCAAACTCTCGCTGAACAACTTTTGCCAAGAAAACCTCATAATGGTTTTGCCTTAGGGTCACCATAAGTTAGAAACAAGTTGATTGCATACAATAACTTGAACTATTCATATTAAAATGCCTATAAAAATTATCTTTGAAAATATCATAAACTGTAGCTATTATAGTTACTTGGTACACCCAAAGCTGTCAAAGTTGTCATTGCTTGTTGCAGTACAATACTTTTGAAATTCACCTTGGGTCTTGTGCAAAAAAAGGTGGGATCCAAAACAAACAAACAAATAAATAAATAATCTGTTATGCCCCCATTACCAGAACAAACACATTATAAACAGCTATAAGTAAAAAGGTTACTTTAATTTGTTCCTACCCATCTCTGGTTGGAAGCATGTGAGTAAAATATCTGAAGGTGAGCAAGCGTAAAGATGTTTCTACACATTACAAACTATCTTGTTCACTTTACTCTTCCAAAACCCATCTGAGCTTTGCATTCCAAATTATTTATTTACAAAAAAGTTAATTAGCACCTTTCTGTCCAAGGTATCTAGGCAACTGAGAGATATAAAAACATTCAACAGTATCACAAAATCAAACAACAGAAACATCAGCTGCAGCTGAGTGATAACGTAATAGCAATGTTACCCACAAAAGCTCTAGTTCCTTTGCAAACATACCAGTTTTACTGGTGCATGGTGCAACTAAAGTGAAGTCCAACAGTAGAAAAGCTCCCCAAATCAACATAGCACAAAGACAATCTGTTAAAGGCTGCAGAAAGAGATATCGTCAACATTGAAAACAATTTTAAAAAACCCATTTATTTAGCATTCTGCAATTACTGAAGGCCATACCCAGAGCCTTTAAGTGTTATTACTTAAAAGAATGCAGATTGCAAGAGACATATTCTTGGAAATGTCCAACAAGAATGTAAATTCATTCCCACTACAATATATTTAAAGCACATTTTTTGCTTTAAAAATAATTTTAGTAGCTTAGAAATTATATTGAAAGAATCACGCCATCTCTTTCTGTCTTGCCATTAAAAGAATATTTAAATTAACTTTCATGACAGCTCTTATAACTGTTTCTCTTTATCCTTTCTCATTTTATTTTTTTTAAAAAGACACCATTCTTAAAAAGCATACAATTTCACAGGTGGTTGTGTTCAATACCCTTTTACATCTCGCTCAAGGTTGCCAAGTATTTGTACTTTAAACCCATCTCTATCTTGGAAGTGTTTCTGAAAATGAGATTACACTGTAATAGGACTACCATTTACTTACCAATGGAACAAGCAGTCTTTAACTTTATGCATCATATATTCTGAAATCAGTCCAAACACAACCATCACTCTCTAGCTGCAAGGTATCTTTTCAATAAACACATTTGCTTGCTTTTTGAAAAGAGGTAAACTGGGTTTCCCCCCACCTGCAATGAGTTATAGAAACATGGGCGGGATACAAACCGCCATTTAGTACGTATAGGATACGTACTAGGGTTAGGAAGGGGCAGTGCTTCCGCATGCCCCTAACCCTAGTACGTATCCTATACGTACAAGATCGCGGCGCACCTTCTACATGGGCACCGCCATCTTTAAGTACTGGACGCATAGCGTCCAGACGTGTCGCGGCGCCTATGACGTTGCGAGTCCGCGCCAGGCGCCTTGCGACGTCATAGAGGCGCCGCAAGAAGAAGCTCCGAAAAGGAGCTTCTTTTTTGCTCCGCGCGGGAGTCGCGCGGTTTGGCTGCTGCAGCTCCCGCACGGAGCAAATGGCGGCGGCGGGGGAGCGCCGCAAAGCGGCGGTTTGTACCCTGCCATAGAATGGTTTGAGGTCTATTGTAAATGTTACTCTGTAACAGTCTGTATTGCAGAAGAGCTACTTACTTGTCAATGGGAGTCGTAATTCATTGTTCACATTCTTAGAATGAAAGAGAAAGCTTCTAGGAAGAAAACCTCATGGAAGGTGTGGTCTTATTTGCATATAATTGATGTTACTTTTTACTGACTCCCATTTGTGCACCAGCTTTTGATAGTAGAAGAAACCAAATGCCTTTTTCCAGATTTTCTCAGCATTACAAACTGGAAGAGACAGAACAGATTCAACTATGGAGGCAAAAGGGGCACCGGCCTCAGGAACCAAAACTGTGGTGCTCTTTGCTGGCACCATGTAATTGTGTGTATGTGTGTGTTGTTTGCCTTCAAATCATTGGCAACTTATGGTGACAGGGTTTTCTTGATAAGTTTCTTCTGGGGGATTTGTCCCTGCCATTCTCTAAGGCTGAGAGCCTGTCACTTGTACAAAGTCACCAAGTGGGTTTTCATGGCAGAGTGGGGATTTGAACCCTGGTCTCCAGAGTCATAATCCAAAGCTCAAACTGCTACACCATATTGCCTTCCGTAAATATCTGTATGTTTGGTTAATAGTATTTTATCTGCTTTTTAAAGTACTCACCTATAGGTGCAATGAAGACGCTAATCTAAGTGGGTGGTGCTAGAAATCAGGGTGTGGCATTTGGTCTGGACTAATTAATACGAAACAGTGTGTGATTTAAAACTGAAAAGATTGATATTGTCATTGTTACTAGATAATATAATGTGGTGTTTTTATTCTTGCACTCACATGGTGGCCAGTGCCCTTATGAACCAATTAGACAGCAACAAGCACAAGTGATGCAAAGTATTTAACTACAGCAAAGTCACACAGCTGTACTACTTGGCATAGTGAGTCTCCAACAGACCTTTCTTGGGTAAACACATGTCCATGTGTCCTAATTTAAAGACAGTTCTCTGTTTAAAGGATAGTCAATGAACAACTTTCTGTTGTAAGGGCTATAAAGTGTGTATCCAGTTTAAAAATAAACATCTCAAGAAAGGAAAATTTGAAGCCTAGTAGTTTGCCTAAAAACCATGTGCACCCTAACTACAGACTTTGTTGGGACTACAGAAGTAGCTGGTAGAGCTCCTGTTCACTTTATATCAGCTGCAGGATGAAAGGGAGTAAAATCAAGAGAAGACTCATCACCCCTGCAGTGGCAGAGCTACCAGCCAACCTGAGGGATTAGGATGATAAATATCCAATTATCTTATTCTTATACATAAGAACTGAGAGTTTCCAAAGTCTGTTTCTCACAGGGTAAGATTATGAGAAAAATGTGTGCACATACTTTATCTCTCCAGCAGAGACACAAGTCACCTGTTGATTTTCTTCCTTACCCATCAGCTGAGAGGCTGTGCATTGCAGCCACCTCCAGCTGCACCAGATCAGGGTCATGGCAACTGCAAGCCGTGACCTCGCTCTGTAAATACAGCACCAGAGGAGTGTCATGATACTTCACATCGTGTGAAGCGGTGTGCAGTATCATGCCACCATGAGGGTGGAGTTGGGGCATGCGTCATATGGATATCACACTCTGACTCCACCCCCTGGCTGGCCTTAATGACTGGTCTGCACAGCCCCTGAGTCACCTGCACTCATTGCTTCTTGCTGTGGTGAATATCACAGTATTTCTTTTTAAATTATATTAATTATTCCTAACTTTGCATCTATGCATATAAAACACCATTTGCAAAAAGTATGCACCTTTGCCTCTGTGATGT
This sequence comes from Sceloporus undulatus, assembly GCF_019175285.1. Taxonomy (NCBI): domain Eukaryota; kingdom Metazoa; phylum Chordata; class Lepidosauria; order Squamata; family Phrynosomatidae; genus Sceloporus; species Sceloporus undulatus. The sequence goes on from NC_056526.1 coordinate 124,285,556, forward strand.
ACTTCCTCTTTTTGGGGACATACCTTCAAGAACTGCCATGGCAGGAAAGTGTATGGATAGGCTGGAAGGGAGAATATGGAAGGATGACAATGTAATTTCAATTTGTTTTTAATTAAAGCTCTCTTTTAAAAAAAATCACAACTGCTTCATTTTAAGAGTTGGAAGATACTGAAAGTAAGGAAATTAAAAAATGGAGGAAACCAAAACTGATATTTTTTCTGTCCAGGTCAAAGACTTTGAGTGATTCACTGAAAATGTGGATGTGAACCCCTATGTATAGAGTTCTAAATTAGGGCTGCCACTTCATTTTTTTCCCCCTAAAAGGTTTCTTAATCTTAACTCATATACGACATAGAAGTTGTATCTGGTATTCTACATGCTTTGCCTACTGAATTTTGCTTGCACAGATGGGTGTAAATGTCACTTGTGAAGAATCTGTCACACTTGTAATTCACATATTGAGATGGAAAGAACCTGAGGTTTTAAAATGTTCAATGCAGAACAAAGTGAAAATGAAAATTTTCCTCATTCCTAAAAGAGATGAATTTAAGAAGGGTTTCAATGAGCAACTGTAATTTCTCTTTTCTCCCTGGTATTACTGAGCCAGAAAATTTAAATTACCTAGGAAACACTCCTTTTTTGGCCCAAAGAGAAAGTATTCATAGCTGCTTTCATGTATTGTGCCACTCTCCTTGGCATGTGTTGAAAGAGATCATCCACAATCCCATTGGCCATTTTTTCTTGTTCTATTTTACTTTACCAACTGCTTTGTAAGCCACACTGGGAAGGTGCCATGAAACCCTAAAGGATAAAATCTATTCAGTTTAAAAAAAACAACAACACACACACGCAGAATTGAGGCTGACCTCTGAGTTATCATCCTGCTGCTAATGTAAAAGCTGCTGGAGCTAGGCAAGTATGCCTCAGTACCTTCCTATAGAGTAGCCCAACCTGTTTCAGCAGGACTACACTTCTCCAAATAAAGGATGAAATTCTTCACTACATTTCTTCTCAAAGGAAGCAACAAATAATTTTAGCTATTTTATTCCATACAGTTTTTGAATTCTGTTTGCAAAATTTGGGACTTGTTCTGTGCAAAATTTGCACATGGTTGTTGTGCACAGAAGGCAGCATTTTTTAATGCAAGAAACATCATTCTCTGCAGAGAAATTAATATTCCTGCATAGAAAAATTCTTTCCATTCTGACATCAAGCATGCTATCCCAGAAAATGAAAAACTGAGTGCTTTGTAAAATGAATCCACTCCTCAACACTGACCTTATAGAAGGGTAGAAGTGATATATGAAAGTCCATGACTCACCGCTCCATACACCTTAGTTGTTTGTACATATACTACCACTAGCATGTTACCACCATTAACCTTTCTGCTTTGGGGGAACAGTAATTCTTAATCTAAATGGCCCTTTAACACTATACATGTACATCACTATGATTTCACTTTAACTGGCATGAATGCATCCTATGGAATTCAGGACTTTGCAATTTGGTGAGGTACTACAGTTCTCTGACTGAAAATTCTGAAAACCCTTCCATAAGCCTCAGATCCCAAGATTCCAAGTAAGGTGAAGCTACCATACGAAGTCGCCATGGCAGAATGTAATGCTATAATAGTCTAGTCTAGTATAGTATAGTATGAAAGAGTCCCCAATTTGAAAGACAAATTGTTGTTGTTATTGTTATGGTGTGCCTTGACATATGGCAACCCTAAAGTGAAGCTAGCATGGGTTTTCTTGACATTATTTGTTCAGAGAGAGTCTGCCAAAATGACCCAGTGAGTTTACATAGCTGAGCATAGATTGAAACCTTGCTCTCCCAGAGTCCTAATCGAACACTCGAACCACTACACCACACTGGCTCACTGTTTAAAGAGAAAAACAGTACCAACAACCTAACTGTACAGGAGTCTTTGTGTCTTTTAGATAAGTAAAATTAGCAATAAACATATTCTTTAGATTCTAAGTCTAGAATCTAAAGAATATGGGGCTCGACAGACCACCTGAAAATGGTGGCTCCTATTGGGACATCAGAGCATCCAAACTGTGCAGCGTCCCTCCAGAGTAAAAAAAACCTGTGAAAAGCAGGTTCTTTTTGTGGCATGCTCCGCATGCCATGACTGTGCCTGTTACATGTCCATGATGTAAGCAGGGTGCCCAGAGGTGCGGATGCTGTGCTGCACTTGCGTCATGCATGCACCCCCTATATGGACAGCGCCGCATAAAGATGGTGCTGCATAAAGATGGCACTGTCCATATATGCTAGGGTTCCTGAGCGTGCGGATGCTGCACACTCCGGAACCCTAGAATTGGCCCCATGCCGCTGCAAACTGGTGGTCTGTACTGGGCCTAAGTAGGGATTAGCAGTTTAAAATAAGACTGCTTGTATAGAAAACCATATGCCTTTCATTTCCTATTCTCTTTCATAGTGGTTACTGTCATTCTGAAAAACTACCAGTTTGTTGGCAGTGAAAATGGCATGAATGGCTATTTTCTACAAATCATGCAGTTCAGAAAGTGATTTCACCCATTTTTGACTTTAAATGGAAACAAAGTCCCCCACCTCAAATTTTGTATCTAGGTGCCAAATGCTTCGAATTATGGAGGAGAAAGCTAACTATATAGGGTCAGCATAAGCAATTCTTTGCCTGTCGTTCTCTTCATTCCTACAGAAGCACTAAACTGACTTGATGTGACTTCTAAGAAATTACTAGAAGTCAGGATGCTCCATGCTGAGCATAAGTAGGTACAACTTTATTTGAACATTAAAATCGCAGACTGTAGACTGAAAGAGAAACTTGCACAGTTTTCTCTGTTATCAATCCTAAGACATCCATAAGCATTAAACAGAGAATGGGGCTAGGGTGAAGAAGTCTCCTGTCTTCAATATTTCACATATTCTGTTTGACTTCTGTAGCCAGGTTCTAAAGAGTTACACTCTCTGTGCCAAGAGCCTGGGTGTGCTCAGTGGGATATGTGACTTTTTATCTTCTAAGTGCAAAACGTGCTCCTTCACAAATACCACATCACACTTTGCTTTCAAGAAAGCTGCCTGGGGCTTTAAAAATCACATGCACACAACTATCAGCTTCTCCAAACCATGAACCTCTAATGTGGGATGGTCTTCTATTTCTAAGGATGAACAGAGATTCTGACTTCATTCCAAGATACAATTGGTTTGCCCCAGTCTGTATGTCTTGGGGTATCTTTGGGCATGGACTCCTAAAAAGGTGATGGTGGGGGTGAGTTCACCAGAAATGATTAGGCAAAATTGGAGCACTCTTATGTAGCTGAATGTCCTGTGGAATTATCAACCAGTGGTTCACTACATGATCAAACAACTGGAAATAGATGGGGAAACTAATTTGCCTTCTTCCTGCAAGTACTTGCCAATAGGCCAAATTAATAACAACTTACCTATAAATATTGTGAGGACCACAGCTTAAAAAAAGTTCTGGGGTCTCTGTCAATGAAGAAAATACAGGTTCTGCTCCAAAATCAACATGATGTTTTTATCCCAGGAGCGGGACACAAGGAGACTCACAGCATGTTTAAAAGCCATATACGACTGAAAATACCACCTGTTATAATACTATATAATTAAACAAGCCATCATATTAAAAATAAGGTTGATGAAAAACAATTTAAAAGTATATCAAATTAACAAAAAGTACAGCATTCCCCATAAAAGCCTCACTTCTGGCAGCCAGTCAGTTATGAAAAATGTGCATAAGTGAAAAGGCAAGACAGCATAGAAGGATGATTGTGGACATAGATTTTGCAAACTGGACAAGTGTGCATAGACAAATGTGCACATATTTAATGAGCACAAAACCAGAGTTTGGACCATGATTTTCCAGATAAATTTGTTGTGTTGAACATTGGTTGTCAATCCTTCCCTCTCATTACTGTTACTACATGCTAAAAGTAACTCACTCCATTCCCATTGTGCTCCAAGGTGGCAAGGATATATGTTTTGATTTATTGTTAATGGGAATCAAAGGGCCTCCTGCTGCTCAGCAGACCTCTGATATTTCTTCAATAAACCAAAGGAAGTATGGGGGCAACTTGCTTTAGTTCCAGAACATATCTGCCATTCTGTTAAAAAGTAAATTGTTGTTTACAGTTATCTTTTAAACCATAGCTTCTTGTTCATTCATTTTATTCCTTCTAAAAATAGTATGTGCTTTAAATGGTGCCAGGTATATATTAAAAAGCCAGCACTGACCATTTTAAACCAAGATTTAAATAGTCTTTTCCTCTTTCATATCCCCCTCTCTAAAATTTCATGAAGAAAGCTTCATTGCTGTGTTTTAAAAGGAAAAAAAAATCCTCTCTTGTTGCTCAGCACATCCTTGTAATATTTTTTTTAAAAAAATAAGTTCCCAAAAGTATAGAAAGGGAAAAAATGAGGTGTGAGTTTAAAAGAGAGAGTGTGTTTGCAGAAGAAGGTGAGAGGGAGACAGGCAAAACCTTATTCAGGCACAAAGCAGATATGCCAAGATGTGTGGGAGACTGTTTCTATTATTCCCAGGCATCAAGCTGAAAATTCAGAAAAGTAATAGACTCTGATGGTAACTGTTCTAAGCAAAAGAAACTACAAAGCAAAAGCCTTCTGGACATCTGGAAGTAGCTGCCTGATTTTTAATTTGTTTTGGATCCTGAAGTGTGTTTGAAGCCTGCTCTCATTTCTTCAGTATAACCCTGTGAAGTGTACACTTGTGTCTTTGAGTCAAATCCCTTGGTGTATGCCTTAATCTTTTGACCTGAAGGAGTTACTGCAATGGCTGAGGGTTCCTGAGGAGATCCTAAGAGAGGAATGCATTAGAAAGAAGTTGCAGCTTGGAGGAGTGGTGGTTAAAAGGTATCCAGAATATACTATGGAGGAGAGAACAGCACCATTGCAGTTTGTTACATGGATTGGCAGCTGGCATGTATTATTCATTCCTGCATTTGGGTTCATGTTCTAAAGCTCTGATGTTCATGATCTCCATTACAGAGTCAGAACTGGAATGATATGAGAGTATGGCAGTATCTGAAACAGTGGAATTCTCTGTGAATTCCACTGTTTTAAACAACAGTAGCAGCTTGGGAAAACCACATGCTCTAAGCCTCAGGGGAAAACAATGGCAAATCTCCTCTAAACAAATCATTCCAAGAAAACCCTATGATAGGTTTGCCTTAGGGTCACCACAAATCAGAAACAACTTGAAGGCACACCACCACCACTATAACAACTGCTGCTGCTACTACTGTTACCACTACTACCATCACCACCATCACCATTAATATTCTACAATACAAGCCTTGAATAATTTATGGGTGTATGGGTGAAAAGGACACTAAGAAATATGAGTGGCCAGCATTTCAAGGCAAAAGGGTGAACAAATGCAGCTATCCATATTTAGGCTTCCTTTCCTGTTGGTCATGAGGAATAAGGAGCCATGTCACAGGCTTCATATCTCAGGACATGGTCTGAAGTACACATTGACACAACCTCACCAGTAATCCTTTGTCAATACCATGCTAGCCAAGCTGCCAGAGGCTGGTTAATCCACAGGGCCTTCCATACCAGAACCAGTAGTATCACTAGAGGGAGGTGGGGGCGGACTACACCAGGTGACACCACTGCTCCTCCAACACCTACCTTTTGGAAGAAATGGACTATGACATCCATCTGCTTCCCTTTAAAATGCTTTAAGAAATTATAGGAGTGGGGTGAAGCTCAGTTTGAGGAGAAAGGAGAGTCCCCAGAATACTTTAAAATTAAAATGTCATTTTTTTAAAAAAATGATTTTTTTAAAAAAAATATTATTTTAAAATTTTCTTTAAAAACAGCACATTTTAAACCAAATCTTCACTCAGTACAGCGCACCCACTCCATACGTGGGCACATCATACGTGGCTTTAACCTTATGCGGAAGGTTAAGCCACTGTAAGGAGAATGACACACACGCAAGTGGGGTACATGCCTGACTAGATGCAAGAACGCTCCCCCATTGAAACTAATGGGGTTTGAGCTTACGTGTTTTTCCCCATACATGGTGTGTGTGTGTCACAACGGATACCTGCATATGGGGAGGGTCCACTGTTTATGTAAAAACATTTAGATGGTGTATATGATATTGTAATTTGAAGGTATAATTTTAGTATTGCTAGTTATATATGTCAGAACTGTTAGCGTTACATTCAGTGGTATATGGGAATTACGATTTACGAGTAACATTAGTGCAAAAAACAATTACTAAGGATTCTGTATGGGGTGAAATAGGAGGAGGTAAATGTGGAGGTGACATCATGAGTTATTGCACAGGGTAACACTAACACTAATGATACCACTGACCAGAACCAAGAGCTTGTAATGAGCCCTGAATCAAACTGGTAGCCAGTGGAAGGATCTATGTGGGGAAGAGACATGTGAATATTTAGGGAGATTTAAAACAACATGAACAGCACTGTTCTGGATTAAAACCAGAAGAATAAGAAAGTAGGCAGGCAAACCTGCCAGTAGATATAAAATAATCAAGACACCCAAGTTGGGTGTCTCAACAGTAAAATATGTCCAGATCCTACAGGTGTCCAAAAGATAGAACTTACATAGATGGAAAAGAAAGTAAAAAGAAAAAAAAGCCAGCCTGATTGTAAATAGTAGATAGTAGATTGTAGATTGTAGATAGTAGGGGGAAAGAGGAAGAGGAATAGAGCAGGAGACTGAGATATCATTCATGACCATTGTTGAATGTTACATGCCTTTGCAGTTGCCTGAATAAAGGAGCATAGGGACAGATGATCATCCAGCAGGACTCCAAGGTTTCTGGGAACCAGGACAGGGGCCAGTGCATAACCATATAAACACAGTGAATGGTATGAAAGTGGGTTTCTGAGTGGTCAGATTGAAACACCAGGATCTGTTTTATCCATGTTCAGCTTAGGATGGTTGGTGTAGATGTTGGTTGTCATCCAGAGACAAACACTCAACAGGCAGTCTGTAACAGAATTCCATAATGCCTAAATTGTGATTTAGAAAAAACAGAAATAAAAATAAAATAATGAAAAGGCAGGGAAACAGGGATAAGGAGCAGTTTGGGAAAGAGTATCCCAGCCTGCCAATCTCTTGAAGACAAGAGATAAGGACTTCTTCAAAACTGGTATGCATGTGTTTCCTTTCATTAAAAATGACTGTAATAAGAACAGGGGCTCATGTGATAATCTCTTATGAAAATACCACAACATGGACTTTGGAATTAGTTATTATGTTAGATTATATTATTAACAATAATAAATAATATAATAATAAATACAATGAAAATATTATTAGTTACATATTGTCAAAGATAGCAACACCACTTAAGAATATCTATCTGGTGTAGCTAGATGGCTACCTGCAACACTGCTGATATTTTGAGTTTCATGAACTCATGAAGCACAGAATATAAATGTGATAATAGAATGGAGTCCACAATAGTAGGAGTGATAAGTGAAGTCATATTTAGAAAGTAGGACATTTGGGGGTCTTTTAAAGGTGGTAGAACTTAAGAAGCAAAGGTCATGGTCAGCTATAGAATGAGAAACAAAAGCAGAGGGAATTCTTAAAAAATTGCATCCAATGTCATTTCAAGGGAAGCAACCGGAATTGTGTTGCCTTTCATGACTAAAGACAGCTTTTACTCACTTGAAAATGCTTCTCAAATAACCCACAATCATGTCTCTTCTTAAAAATCTTCCAAGCTCCCACCAAAAATCTAATAGTGTAATTAAAAAGAAAAAGATTGTAGGTCATAACATGCATTGTAACTGCTTTCCACAGAAGGCATAAAACCTTTGAAACTACCTTGAATGGGGATGCTTGGAGCTATTCTACAATAATGTCTATAGCAAATGGGAATAAATGCTAAATGACAGAATCAAATGTTACAGATAAGTATGCAAAATGTCATTTAGAAATGGCTCACAAATTGCTGGCTGTCATGTATGATAAACACATGCTTTTAAAATCAGACTCACTGCCAAGGATTTTGCAATATTGTTTTAATAAAAGAATAGCCATTATTACAAAAGAACCGGAAAGTTTAGAATTAGAATGAGAGCCTTTTCAGGAACCAAACAAAACACATTTAAAATGCAGTAGAGGCTCTTTTCATAATTATTGTTTCAAACTTCCATGAAATTATTCTAATATCCAGTGCATATTTGCATAATTTTATGAATCCTACCTAACCATGGCACATTTACTCTTGGAGCAAAGTGCCCCAAAATAAATAAACTTAAACATGAGTTAGCAATTGCTTCATATGAAGAATCATGAACTTCCAGAAACCTAATCTGAATTCAAATTATAATAAATCATTGATACATGTTACCTGAAGGTAAACTTAATATCCTATAAGCAGACCAATCTTCTTATGGATAATTATCAGTTTTGCTTTGCTTGATCCTACTAACTCTGCTCTCCACCCCACTGGTGTAAAACCCTCAAAACCCTAGGAACAAAACATAGTAAATCAAAAGCCACCAAGACAAAACAATGTATCTTTCAGTCCTTTGAAAATAGAATAAGCACGTCCATTCTTAACCCAACTGGGGGGGGAAACTGAGTAAATGAGAATGTGGTAAGTCAACATTTATATACATTTTCTTGATTTAATGAGTCTACTATGGTTGAAAACAACTTCGGAAGTGAATATATTTAGCTTGGAAAAAACAAGACTGAAAGGTGGCATGACAGCAATCCTTAAATATCAAGTAGAAGATAGCATGAGGTTGTTTTTCTGATGCTAGAATAAGAACTGTTGGATTCAGATTACTGGAAAAGAGATTCAACCTAAGCCTTAGAAAGAACTTTTTTACTATAGGACTATTCAGCAATGGAATAGACTACCTCAGAAGGCAATGGACTCCCTTTCTTTAGATGTCTTCAAACAAGGGTGGTTGAGCATCTTTCAAGACTGCTTCAGTTGGGTATTCCTGCTTCATAGTGTTAAACTAGGTGGCATTTGTAGCTGCTTCCTCCTTTTATGATTCTATGATTTCATGACATGACCAAAACCTCAATATATGCCTTCTGAAATAGTGAAATGCAGGTACTTAGCCATTTAACATGCTTGCTATTTAATATACAAAGGTGAAAAGTCTTCCCTGGAAGAGAGTATGTTTAATCCTTTCTTTTCCACCTCTATTACAACAGCATGCTATAACCAAAGTAGCCTCACAACTAGCACATGCACACCCTTAATTTCCTTCCCAAGGGATTAAAACTGACTCTCATCAAATGATCAACTAATTAAGCATGAGCTGATTAATATATCAATAGAATAGTCTAAACTAGTCTCTAAAGCTGGAAGCTGTAATTAGCAGCTTCTTTTTGTATAGTAGAAAGTCCCTTTCAGATCCAAATCTACTGCCATAGTAATTGGCAACACAGTCTGATTCAACCAGCAACACTTTCATGTAATCAGGCGTCTAATCATCCGCATTTTTGAACTGTCCATTTGGACAAACAAGCTTGCTAAATTGGCTGCACACAAAGGCCAGGTCAGGGGTGCAATCTTTTACTTTGCATGATGAAATCTTAATTCCATAGCCAAGACCAGAATATTTGAAGTGCCAGAGATGGAATGAAGCATGTAAAATAGACAGTGATGCATAGCAATATTTAATTTCTATCTTTTGTCTTGCCTTTTTTTTTTTTTTTTTTTTTTTTAGCCTGGACAGGGCAGGTTGGATTTTCTTTTTAAAAGAGAGATTGAAGAAAAGAAGAAGATTAGGAAAGACAGGGGGCTTGCAATCGATGAAGGGACTTCATCTCCTTCTCATATTTTAAATATTTTCCTCAAACCATCCTCACATTTACAGGCTCTTCAGTATAATTTGGGAAGAAGAACATATAGAAACCTGAGTAGGAGCAATGTTTAGGAATAATCTAGTAAAACAAATTAGTTATCTTTGACTGATTGTATCATTTGAAATGTGGTGCTGGAGGACAGTTCTCGAGTTCCACAGACTGCCCAACCCCTCCCCCCCTCAAAAAAAAAAAACCCAATGAATAAACAAATCCTAGAGCAAATCATGCCTCAATTCTCAAATCAAGCCAAGATGACTAAACTATGACTGTCATACATGGAATATATCATAAGATATGACTCATTAGAAAAGACAATAATGTTTGTAAGCTAGAAGGCAGTAGGAAAAATGAAAGACTGCATGCCAGATGGATAGATTCAGTCAAATAAGCAACAGCCCTGAGTCTGCAAGACTTGAGCAGGGCTGTTTGTAACTGGGTGACCTAGAAGTCTTTCATTCATGAGGTTGCTATAAGTTAAAGCTGACTTGATAGCAATGAATGATGACAATTGATTATAATTCCAACCACAACTTAGTTTTTTTTAAAAAGTTAGCATTTGACAATTCAAGTTATGCATTTGAATGCATTTATTATTTTTGTTGCCCATTTTCTTAATTTATTACATTTTATTAATACTATTTTCCCAATTAAACTAGTTACTGAACTAGATAGCAAATTACTTTGATTTTCCCCCTCCTAATAGCAAAGTGTTTACAAATTAATTTTCTGGAATGATTTGATGTGAACATATTAATGTCACCCCTAATGTTTCCAAGCTTTAAACGGGAGGGATAGTCATGAGTGGGCTGGACATCAGGTACTAAACTAAAGAAAAAAGAACAAAAGGCCAGATGCAGGCAATATAATCATATCATATCTAACATATCGCCCCTTTGCCTCCTCGCCGGACCACCGTCGCCGCCAGAGCTGCACCTTCTGCCGGGTGGCCTCCTCCTGGGGTGTCGGAGGTGCGCATCTGCGCACCGCCCCGGGAGTGCCGCCCATGGACTGAGCAGCACCGCCGCTGCGCAACTGCGCAGCTGCGCAGCTTTTATTGGGTTAGGGAGGCTGTGGGTTAGCCTTTAGAGCAGAGGATGCCTGGGGTGGCTAACCTCTGCTCTTTAAGTTGTCACAGGGGGGTGGGGGGGGAGGTTATGGATGTGGGGGATGCATGGGCTGGGGAGGGAAGGGATAACATCGCTGCGAGCGGAGCTCCCATTGAAGTAGTGTGGGGCAGGGGGAGGTATGGCGGTGGGAGAAGGGACTTGCGTTCCAGGGGAAGGAGAGATCGATGCATCATATCTATCTCCCCTTCCTGTCCCCCTCCCAACCAAAGGGACCTGAGGCTCACTCCAACCGTGCCACAAACCCTGTCGCTGCTCCTGTGCAATGCCAGGTCGATCAACAACAAGACCCACATCCTCCACGATCTGTTGGAGGACAGTAATTGTGACCTGGCTTGCATTACCGAGACCTGGCTTGGGCCTGAAGGTGATGCTGTGTGGGCTCAGGCCCTGCCTGCCGGGTTCTCGGTGAAGGACCAGCCCAGGTTAGGTGGGCGGGGGGTGTGTGGCCTTGATACATAGGAACACCTTGTCCCTCACCAGGAACCACATCCGACAGACGTCCTATATCGAGTGTATTTACCTGACCCTAAAGGCTAGGGACAGTCTAGGGATTCTGTTAGTGTATCGGCCACCCTGTGCGCTAGCGGACTCCCTTAACGAGCTGACACAGCTGGTTGCTGAACTGATGTTGGAGACGCCCAGGCTACTTGTCCTGGGTGACTTCAACATCTCTCTCACGGCCAGCTATGTTCCACCCGGTGCGGCTCGGGAATTCATGGACACCATGGCAGCCATGGGCCTGTCTCAGCTGATTGCGGGTCCTACGCATTGTGCGGGTAATACTCTCGATTTGGTCTTCTGTTCGGATGCGGAAAATCCGTGGGGGAAAATAACCAATATTTCCCCCCTGTCATGGACGGATCATTTCCTGGTGGAGGCAAAAATCAAGGTCTCTACCCAGATCCCCCTCGGGGGTGGTGGACCAGTTAGGATGGTCCACCCTCGAAGGCTGATGGAACCCAAAAGGTTCCAGGAAGCTTTAGAGGGGCACATGGTTGGAAGTGACGGCGATTCTGTTGATGCCCTCACCGGTATCTGGAATACCGGTCTTTCTAGGGCTATACACAGTATCGCTCCCAAGCGCCCTCTCAGGCCCGCTTCCAAACGTAAGCCCTGGTATACGGAAGATCTCCGGGCAAGGAAGCGGCAACTGAGACGGCTAGAGTGCCGTTGGCGGAAACACTTTCGCTTACACGACAAGGGTCTCCTAGACCAACTGTTAGAGGACTACGGAGAGGCGATACGAGCAGCTAAGAACTCGTTCTATGGTGCTCGTGTTGCGTCCGCGGAGTCGCGTCCAGCAGAGTTGTTCAGGGTGGTCAGGGAGCTGACTCAGCTCCCTCCCGCCCCGAACCAGATCCTTGAACCTTCTAAGGCCTGCTGTGACAAATTTAATGACTTCTTCGTGGATAAAACCTCTCGGATAAGCGAAGGTCTTAACGCCGACATTCAAGCAGAACCTAGCGTAGAGGCATCCGGAGCCTCCGTGGACTCCATTAAACTGGATCGGTTTGAGTTGGTAAGTACCGATGATGTGGACAAGATCCTTGGAAGTGTTCGGAAGACAACCTGCTCTCTCGATCCCTGTCCCTCGTGGCTAGCGGCCCAGGGGGGGACCGGCGGTAACTTCATTGTTACGCCGGATTATTAATACATCTTTGAGGGAAGGGCAATTTCCATCGGAACTCAAATTGGCCATTGTAAAACCGTTATTAAAAAAGCCCTCCCTCGACCCCCTGGTATATAATAATTACCGGCCAGTCTCGCTGCTGCCATTTTTGGGGAAGGTGATCGAGAGGGCGGTTGCAATCCAGCTTCAGGCGGTCTTGGATGAAACGGATTATCTGGACCCATTTCAAACTGGCTTCCGGGCGGGCTACGGGGTTGAGACGGCCATGGTCGCCTTGGTCGATGATCTCCGTCTGGGCATCGACGGGGGAAGCGTGTCCCTGTTGGTGCTCTTGGACATCTCAGCGGCTTTCAATACCATAGACCATGGTATCCTTCTGGGGCGCCTGGCAGAGGTGGGAATCGGGGGCACTGCGCTCCAGTGGTTCCGGTCCTACCTCTCTGGGAGGTCCCAGATGGTGCAGCTGGGAGACGTGTGCTCCGATGAGAGGGCCCTTAAAACTGGGGTCCCTCAAGGAGCCATTTTGTCTCCCATGCTATTTAACATTTACATGAAACCGCTGGGAGAGATCATCCGGAGTCATGGGGCGCGGGGTTATCAGTATGCTGATGACACCCAAATCATTTTCTCTATGTTTCCGACTGATGCAGTGACTGAGGATGGCGTCTCTCCTCTCGTGGCGTGCCTGGAGTCAATAATGGGCTGGATGAGGGAAAACCGACTCAAATTGAATCCAGAGAAAATGGAGGTACTTGTGATAGGTTCCCCTGGTCCAGGAATGGCGGTAGTTCCACCTGTCCTGAATGGGGTCACGCTTCCTGTGAAGGACTCTGTGCGCAGTCTGGGGGTGCTTCTTGACTCGTCGCTCCACCTGATTGCTCAGGTGAATGCGACGGTCAAGAACACCTGTTATCAGCTTCGGCTTATTCGCCAGCTGCACCCAAACCTGGCCCAGAGGGACCTTGAAACGGTAGTACATGCTCTGGTAACCTCGAGATTGGATTTCTGCAATGCACTCTACATGGGGCAACCCTTATACCAAACCCGGAAGCTACAAATGGTACAGAATATGGCAGCCAGGCTGGTCACTGGTACTTCCAGGGCCAGCCATATTACACCTGTGCTTAAAGATCTGCATTGGCTGCCTATTTGCTTCCGGGCACAATATAAGGTGTTGGTGATGACCTATAAAGCTCTAAATGGCTTGGGCCCAGGATACCTGAAGGACCGCCTCTCTCCGTACATTCCGCCCCACACCCTCAGAACATCTGGGCAGCAACTCCTTAGGGTGCCTGGGGCTAGGCTGTCCTCCACTACGAGGAGGACATTCTCCATTGCCGCTCCGGCCCTTTGGAACATGCTGCCCATAGAGCTCCGCTCGATTACCTCCCTGGCCCAATTTAGAAAGGACTTGAAAACCTTCCTTTTCCACCTTGCATTCCCCGAATAGAGTTCAGTGGGCCTCCCTTCCTCTCCTGTGGCAAAGAGGATGGGCTAACGGGGGTTTTATACTGTTTTATATTGCTGTTTTTATTGGATTGTTGTGGTTGTTGTATTGTATTCTTATGTTGTAAACCGCCCTGATCTACGGAAGGGCGGTATATAAATAAAACTTTTATTTATTATTATTATTATTAACATAGGGGCTGAACAGACCAGCACTATGAGCCGGTGTTGGGATGGAGTGGTGGCATAGTGACTGAATGTCACACACCCCAACTCCATTCCCAAGCTGCCTTTATGCTCCCCACCCGACAAGACATCTGGCAACATGGGTATGATCCTGCAGTACACCGTTTATATACTCTGTGCTGAAGAAACAGAAGAAAAGTACTGCTGCTGTGGCAAGGGCATCTTTTTGCCAGCTCAAAAAGGAGAGACATTTTGCTGCATCTTTTTAAGCCAACAGTTGTTGCAGCTCCAATCTAGCCCTCAAAGCCACTCCAAAGGGGCCATCTGTTCAGCCCCATAGACAAATACTAAATTGGATAGATGAGGTACAATTATGTGAAATGCAGCATGTAGGAGCTGGTATGATTCAAGGGAAGATGCACAAAGATGACAAATGTGAGGCAAGATAGATGATGTGATGCAAAGCTAACATGATGCAATGGATAGCACAGTAGAACAGGTGCAAGACAGAGTGGAATCTGTGTCACAATTCAATGGCATGCACTGCTGCCTGGGAGATCTTCCTGGAAGAAGGAGATTCTTTGGGCACGATCCTTCTCCGTTAGACTTTAAGGTCAAACCGTGATGTTTTGGGGTTGACTGACGTCTTTCAAGTAAAACAGTTTGGGGGTATCCCTTGTGTTGTGGATATTGCTCAGTCTCTTAGGGCTGAAACATACAGCCCTGAAGGGATGCCTTGATGCTATCCCTTTGAACACCGGGGCCACAGCAACCACACACCACAGCCCCAGCCAGCACAAAAAGAAGTGGCAAATTGCCATTGCTTTTTGAGTAGCCAAAAGCTGGCTTTTCTGGTGCGGCACAGGCCTTGCGGCACTCCTGCGGCATGTAAACACTGTGCCACCGGAGCATCGCAAAGTCCCCCCCCCCTCCAGTGTGGTCAGGCATGTGGTTGATGCTGGCTTCAGGGTGGTGTCAGAGCAAGCAGCATCTAAATGCTGTGCTCTGACACTGCTCCTAAGACAGCACAAAAGGGTGGTCTGTTTTGGAGGTGCAGAAGGTCAGAGCCTAACAGCTGTCTGCTGGACACCGTGGTTTTAAATTCTCCTCTGTACCTTACAACAAGTTTGGAAAACTACAGAGGGGTCAGGGGCCAATCCCCCCCATGCTTCCCCTAGTGGACCACTAGAGTGCCAAAGCCACTAGACCCCATACATTTAAAAAAAATTAATGAGCTGGGTCATTTTTCACCCAGGTTCCCAATGTTTCCAAATTGCTGCAAAATATATTAGTTCTGCTCCACCAATGCTCCAGCCCCCTACAGATCTAAAAAACCTGACAGAACTGCAAAACATCAGTCATAAATCAGCCAAAATTGAAACAAATGGTGAGCAACATTGCTCCTGGTTCTGATTTCCATTGATTTGGAGGCACTTTGGGGAGGGTTCAAAAAGATTTTTATGGTCTGTGGTGGGCTTGAGGTTGAAGGAGCAAAATTAATTTGCAGCAGTTTTGACCTTTTCGGAGGTCTTGTTGAAACATCATGTGGAAATTAAAAATATTTTTAGGGCATGGGGCTTTGTGAGGCTTCAGGTTCCACAACTTAGGGTTCTCCAGTCTGCATGCAGCCTATCTGCCACATTTCCCCTTGATTTATTCTCAGAAAGTTTTGAGAGAGTAGTATGAAGCACTGTCTCCTTCTACCCATGAAAACTCTTGACAGCCTAGTGAGATAGGACCAAGCTTCTGTCCTCACAGCATATGAAGTGGAGTTACATGCATGAACCTGTATAAAAACCAAGGGATAGCCTCTCCAAACATAGCTATTGCTGCTGACAAGAATTGTACTGGTCTCTTCACAGATTTAATTTGTTCACAAAAAGTGCTTAACTGAAAATGGTCCACCATTCTTACAAGAAAGCCATTGTTTAAATGGACCCCATGTTAGAAGCAATCAAAAGCTAAAGTGATAGGAATGTGTGAAGATACTTTGTAAATGTAGAATACCTCTCTTCCTGCACTTAGCAAAAATTGCTATCCTATCTTGGGGGGAAAAAAATCCATCCAAGAACATCCATTAGTGGGCAATTCAATCAAGTCTTCATTTTAGTTCTCAAACCAAGAAAGTCATCAGCAAAAAAGTGTTAGTTTAGGGTCTAGCCGCAATTCTGAGTGTCTTCACATCTCATGGCAATCAAGGAACTGACAAGTTAGATGAATTGTTACTTTTTTGTCAGTAAATTGACAATTGGTTTTCTAAGGATACTCAACTTAAAAAAAAAAACTCTGCAGAAATGAAAGGAACATCAGCAGAATCCTATACAAGCCTATTTTGGAAAAGTGTTCCATTGAATTCAACATGGATTACTCCCATTTAATTGGGTGCAGGATTGCAGATATATTTCCAACCAGATGTTCTAGAAGGATGCAGTCTTGAAATTAATAAACCTTGGCCTGAATTTGGACTAATAGAGGCCAATAACTCGTAGTCTTCCAAATAAGGTTGGATTGCAAATCTTATGAGCTACAGATGAAGGATGATGGCAGATGCAATCCAAAAACATTTGGAGGACCTCAATTTCCCCACTAGGAATGAAAAAAATACTTAGAAAATTTGCCAGGAAAAGGAGTATCTATTTAATGGGAAAACAGTCTACTGCTTCAAGATTTTTTTTTTCTCATCCCGGATGTGTGTGTGTGTGTGTGTGTGTGTGAAAGAGAGAGAGAGAGAGAGAGAGATCATTTATGCAAAAAAAATGTGGACAAGAAGAACATTTTGGTACAGAATATTGCATATTTTACAGAAATGATACAGTTTCCTGCACAGTGGAGAGATTGGCTTTTAGATATTTTCCCCCACAAATCGAGGTGTGCAAAATGTAAAAAAAAAAAAAATCATTTAAAAATGCACCACAACTATTATACAATGATAAAAACTTGAAATTATACATTCTTGCATGCAAAAGTGAAATAAGTCAAGATTTATACCCTTACTTTCTTCTTGGACTTGCTGCATCATAGTAAATATAGTAGATCTGTGTAACCCTTATCTTTGTCCAACCACCTCACAGATAGATCTGGCGGGAACCTGGGTGAATGTGACTGCCCTTGGGCTCTGGAACTCCTCCCCCCCCCCAGAAATTAAGACTGATACCCCAGCTACTTTCTTGCAGATAAGTAAATACTTTTATATTTCAATAGGTATTTAACTGAACAATGTGTTGTATCTTGCTAATTGGTGTGGGATGTATATGCGTGTTTAATGAGCTATGTTTTAATCTGTTTTTTTAAACTCTTTTTTAAACTTTTCCATCTGTTTTTTATAAGCCACTTTGAATCTCAAATTGGAGGGGAAATCACATAGAAATAAATATAAATATAAATATAATAATGCATCTGAAAACCCAACAACACAGTCAGAAGTGATTCAAGCTCATCTAGAAATCAGTACACCAAAATTAAATGAAAAAGAACTCGTCAGTGTATCTAACATAACCATTTCAGGGAGACACCAAAGTGGTATAATGTAGACGAGAGGAAAGGATTTGTGATTTGAACACTGACAGCAGTAACATGTGATCTGGAACAACAATCTAAACAGGAATCTCCAGTCCCAGTGTTCATAAAGTGAGATTATGTGAGGTCACAGAAGTAATATAATCAATCATCTCTTTGTTCATTAGTTTGGTCTTGCTGTTATTAGCAGATTAATATATGTGATTTGCAAGTAAATAAATATGCTTGCTGAAAGACCAAAATTGCAGAGAGAGAGAGAGAGAGAGGATAATTTAGAAAATAAATAATCATACCTAACGCATCAGGCATCAAAGAACCACTAGGGCCAGTTGGGTTGGGGGCAAAAGAACAACTTAATACACAAATTAACATAACATAATTGTGGTGAGGGTTTGATTGTCATTGGAATTCAGTTTCTCTGAATCTTTCCCTTCTAATTTCCCAGCTTTTTGTCTTGTTCAATACCCAAATTAAAACTATTTACCTTTCTTAATAATTTGTTAATTTAAGTGCTAAACTGTTCTTCCATATATGGATGGATCTACTCATGTCCATTTCCCCCTCAATCGGTTTTCCATTCCAGATATGCAGAAATCTGTGAATTTTGCTAAATCATTATTTTTTAAAAAATAAATCTAATTCATCACTATTTCATATATATGGGTTCTGTGTTAGTTGCCTTTGTTTCTTAATTTATTTCTTTTATTTCTGTGTCACCTTTCTCCTGGTATATGGTCAAAACAGCTTTAGAACAGACATTAAAGCAGAATACAGCTTAAATCAACTGTGATGTTAAAAAACAATTAAAATAATTAAGCTATCACATGAAAAATAAAATAAAATTGATTTTTTAAAAAAAATTGTTTGTCTTAAATTCTTGTTAGCTGCAAGCTTTAAGTGCTAACTGTGAATGCAAGTCCCAGAATGAAGCTCTATGCATTCTATTATGAAAGACTATAACCTTTTTCTTTAACCATGTTCTTTCAGTTCACTGCTCTTTGACTAGGAGGCACCCTGTTGGAAAATTACACTCAAATAAATTATGATCAAAAACCCTGACCAGACATTCATTTGCTTATTCAAATCCTAGTCAGCAGAAAGTCAAAGGAAGTCATTTCTGACTGTGAAGGAATGGGAAGCAAAACCAAATATTCACAAGACCCAAAAATTAGACATTGACAAGACAAGAAGTGGGGTAGTTGCCTATGCAATTTTATAGTATTAAAAAAAACATGTAGAAAAGCAAAAGTAGGGTTACTAATAAAATGATTAACACTGGATTACATAGGCCCATATCCAATGGTTCTTTCTGCTCATGCAAGGAATGTTGTGTTTTCAGTTACCTATATGAAAAGAGCTCTTGTAGCACCATTCGAACTAATTGAGAGAAAGAAGTTGTAGCATAAGCTTTCATAGAATATATCCACAAAATGCAATCCATCAACAGAGGGTTGAACAGAGACAATGGCTTCCTGGAACACTAGTCAGATTATAACACTGATTAATTCCAGCCTCATGAGGATACTTTTGTCCATTTTATCATATCTCCTTTCTGGTTCCCAACCTGCACACCCCACATTCCAAAACTCCCGCCACCGTTCATATGGCTATCCACCCACCCTGGCTTTAGACATCTTTCTTCCTGTCTGTGTCTCTCAAGGACCGTAGTTAAAACTAAACTTGTTACCTCCTCACCATTACCACAAGTTTTTGCATTTCTATAACTATTCATATAGTCTGTTTATAAAGATCCTTCCTGGATACCAGTTCAGTTCATGCATCTGAGAAAGTACCATAAGCCAAGTCTATGAAAACTGTGAAGTCAAAGGCTTTCATGGCCGGCATCCATGCTTTTTTGTGGGTTTTTCGATCTATGTGACCATGTTCTAGAAGATTAGTTATGAAAACTAATACTACAACTTCTTTTGCTCACTTAGGCTGCATTTGCACTGCAGAAATAATCCAGTTTGACACCACTTTAACTGCCATGTCTCAATACTATGGAACTATGGGAACTGGAGTTTGTTGTGGCACCAGAGCTCTCTGTCTCACAAAAAACTGCAGTTTCCAAAATTCCATAGTATTGAGCCATGGCAATTAAAGTGGTGTCAAACTGGATTGTTTCTTCAGCGCAGATGCAGTCTCAGTCCCAAAGGTGTTACAAGATTCCTTTGCATATCAGTGTTTCCCAAATGACCGTCCTCCAGATGTTTTGGACTTCAGGTCCCAGAATTCCTGATTGCTGGCCAAACTGGCTAGGGTTTCTGGGACTTGATGTCTAAAACACTGTTCTAGATTAACATGGCTATATATCTGAAGTTTACCCACTAGCACTTACCTTGTTCTTGACTATGCACAAGGGGGGAGGGGGTCCAATACATTTTTCCAGTTTTACAAGCATTAACATTTCTAAGGAACACACAAGAGCACTACAACCTGTGCAAATGGGAAAGAAAACAATGGAACTCTGCTAGTGCACAATTTCCTTCAAGTAATGTAATGTTTGATCTAAGGGGCCCTGTGGCACAGTGGTTAAATGCCAGTATTCCAGCCACTCACAGCCACAAGGTTGGGTTCAATCCCAGTCAGGGCTCCAGGGTCCACTCAGCCTTGCATCCTTCCATAGGTTGCTAAACTGAGTTTCCAGCTTGTTGGCAATTAGCTTATACATTGTAAACCACTTATGGAGTGCGTAAGTGCACTGATAAGTGGTATAGAAATGTACTTGCTATTGCTATTGTTGTTGGTAAGCCATAGTGCTTGTGCCTTTGTACCTGTAATCACTCTACAAATACTGAGTGTTGGAGAATTAACCATTTTATCAGACCCAAAGCAACACTTCTTGGAGTTCTTTCCTGAGCATGACAGAAATTTTAACACCAACATCAACAGAATGAAAAGTGAACCTTCCATAAAGAACTTTCTGTGCCTCTAAGGAGCCATTTTAAAAACAGGCAACTACAGGGAACATCAACAGATTCACAGGGGTCAGCAAGGTGCTCATGTAAAACAACACGTGTTGTCATTGTTGTGTGCTTCAAGTCATTTCTGACATATGGTGACCCTAACGTGAACCTGTTGTAGGGTTTACTTGACAAGACTGATTCAGAGAGTGTGACTCTTCAAGATCTCTCAGTGGGTTTCCATGCTCAAGTGGGATTTGAATTCTGGTGTCCTGGAGTCCTAGTTCAACACCTCAAACCACTATGCCATACTGGCTTAACAAAATTTCCTCTCATTCCTGTTAGAGCCTGGGTAAAAAGCTGTTGCCTCCATGGTTCTCCCTGGGTGACAACACTTTTTGGTTTATGATTCCAGCTCAAGTTAAATTCCATTTTTCTCTCAGCCACCAGCATTAGTGAATGGCCTCTATTACATCCCTTGCAGACACCTGAAATATTTGAAAATCCTTCTTCTGCTTCTTTTCACTTTTGTTTGTTTGTCCCTACTCTACCTTTCCTCCCGCCTGCTTCCTCTATAATAGCTTTAATATACTCACACAGCAAATCTGTTCTCTCTTTTCTGGTGACAAAAGATTACCAAGTTAAGGAAAATAGTGGGAGTTGAGATTTTGAAAAGCTCCCACTGTTATTGCTGTCTTTATTACATTAAAGAAAAAAAGTCTATGAAAGGAGTTTTTACATTACAGAGGAAATATATTATGCAGAAATGCCAGATGTATAGAACTTTTGAAAGAGATTTTTCAAGTCATGTGTGGACATCATTTAAAATCAGGGTTTATTTATTTATTCATTTATTCCATTTATATCCTACTAAGGGACCAAACACTGGGGGGGGGGGTGATTTGATGTGATTTCATCCCCACAGGTGAAGAGATCCAGAATGATTTGGGAATTTCACATCCAGTTGAGCTGGAAATTCTGTTAACATCTGATTGATCTGAGGAACTGTAAGATGACTAAAATGATTGGTACAATCACTCCTAAGCATCATTTGAATAGTGCAGAGAATGGGCTCCTTGGTTCTCTAAGGAGATAAGTGCAATGAAGTGTTTACACAACTAGTGGGATTATAAGAAAAGACTCAGAACATATTCAGTTGGATATGGGCATCTCACGCTTCCAAGGCTCTTTGCATTTCCATTTGCAATGCAGACAAAGGGAGTTCCATTGCAAAGCAATCAGAGACCATACCCTTCACTTCACCTCATTCATCATTCACCCTTCCTGCTCAACCATTGAGAAACTCTCAAATCCAATCAAGGTTTTGTCACTCCAGAGCTAAAGCCATCAGCCATTCTGGACCAATTTTGTCAATTCCCTGGAAAAGTCATCAAGACCACTGTCACACTAAATATCACACCAAACAACCCCTTGAGGGTATGGAATGGAATATAAATATCCCCAAGCCCTAGCCATGCTGTTCTGCTTTCTGTGTGTAAACCCCCACCACCTTTCATTTTCTGTGTGTCTGAGGGTGTCTGAGTCACCCTCCATTTTCTGTGGACATCTTTCTAGGACTGGTAATTATCAACTCCTTTAACTCCTGATTCCTCTCTATCCAACCTTCCTTCCACATTTTCCTTTCTGATAGCCTTGTACAGTTTTAACAGTTGCTGTGGTTTGTATGTTTCTCTGCACTCTTGTACATTTCTAAATAAAACTCTTCTATTTAATGAAACTGGAGTGGTCTCTGCAGTTAGCACATAGGTGAATTGATCCCAAAATTAATCTCCTATTATGGGCCTCCTTTTGAGCTATTATTTCCCCACAATTTCAAAGGGGGACTGGTACTACTGGTGGGAGCCACCAAATCTCCCCCCCCCCCCCCCGCCTTTTAGGGTAACTGACTTCAGAAACCCACTAACATTAATTTGAAAAAAAATGAGAGAAAAAATCTGCAATCTTTTCTGATTTATACTACACATTGAGGGAAGATTCTTGAGATATAATTGAGGCATGCACTTGTCCAGTTTTGATGGATGAATTTGTTAAATCTGATGTTGTAGACAAATTGCTTGGAAAAGTGAGGCCAACTCCTTGATCATTAAACTCATGTCCATCCTTGCTGATTAGAATTGACAGCAAATACATGGTCAGTAGTTGGATGGCTGTGGGTGTGAATGATCTGTTCCAATTTCTTTAAACTATTGTAAGAGAAATGTCAACATAACTTCTTCTTGAGTCTACCATCCTGAATAATTATTGATTAACTCCTTCTCTTCTCTTTTAAAATAAGGCCTTAGAGTAAGTGGTGACTGCATAGCTCCAGGCTTTCCTTGATGAAATTGACTTCTTGGATGCATTCAGACCTTGTTTTGGGACAGAAACAAATCTTTGTTACATTGGTGAATGAAGGTGTGTTCCTGGGGGGCTTCAGGGGGTGCTGGGTACATCAGATGTCACTCTAACGGGAGGTGATACCACTGTCCCCCGAACATCTGCCTTTTGGCAGAAGTCGGCTGTGGCATTCACCTGCATCCCTTTAAAATTCTGGAGCTCAGTAGAAGAGATGGTACAAGTGGGGTGAGGCTCAATAGTAGAGAAAATGGGTGGCCTTGTTTTTTTTAATATTATTATTTTTACTGCACCAGGTGACACCAACCCCAGTGACACCACTGGGTGAATGGCCTATACTGGGGATTGCACAGGAGGAGAGTATCCTTATTGGTTCTTCAAGCATTTGATACCATTAACATGGTATTCATCTGGGCTGTTTCTCTGATAAAGGACATGGATAAAAAAAAAACCTGCAGTAATCATGATTTTATTTGTCTGAATGTTTCCAAACAATAGTGCTGGAAGATTCCAGTTTGGCTTCAACACTGCTAGTCAAAGGAGTCCCACAAAACTCAAATACTGTATCTAGCAGAAGCCACTGAGAGAGATCAGGTGGCTGCCTTATGGATATCCTGTACTATTTCACCCCTTCAACTGGCCCAGCCAGCCAGATCATAGTCAATCTGGCATTTTCCAGGTTTTCTAGGACAAATGACCACCCTTCTACTGAGTTTCTGTCAGGGAGTAAAGACTGCATTGTTATGTATGGGTTTTGGTCCATAAAACAAGAGCCAACTTTTGGAATTGTTTTAACTATATCCTTAACTACAGTAAGCCCTCCACTTTCACAGGTTTAACATGGACAGACTTGATTATTTGTACATTTGTCCACAGCATGGCTTGGGGGGAAAAGCACAAGAGTGAAGGAGCCAGGAAAGGTGTGTGAACGCCCCTCCAGCCTTCCCCTGTGCATTGGCTGGCTTCCTTCAGCACAGCGGATGGCAGGAGGGGCATGCATGCATGGGGGAAAGAGGAACACATGTGCACGCTCCTACTGCCTTCGCCTGTAAATGTGTGGGTTTTCCACTTTTGTGGAGATCTTGCATGCTAACCCCCACAAATGTGGAGGGCAGACTGTCTTTGTATCTGTTGTGTATCACATAAAGAAATAGTACAGACAAATAAATAACAAAGAAAATGCCTGTGAACTGTTTTATTTTGAATTTGCAGCAGAAGCCGGTTATGAATAATTTGTTCCATCAACATGCTATCTTTTTCTTATTCCTGTTTTTATATCAATTAAATGTTCTCCTTTAACTACTTTGCAATAAACAGAAAGGATCTTCCTGCTTTGTTTTCAGTCTGGTATGTATTTAATAAAGCAGTAAGCAAAACCAGCTTGGCAACAGTTCAGCCTACACTTTGTAAAATGACACAAATGAGTCCTTTAAGAAAATGGTGGCCTTCACCTTTTTAGTGTCTGTGGTTACCAGGGAGGCAAGTGGTAAAAAACAAAAGGCAACAAAAGGACAAACCTTCCTGCCATTAGTATTTTCATAGTTACAGATTTATTGTCCATTGCCCTAGCCAAAATCAATATTTTGGCTCTTGCCCAGAACCACAAACCAAATTTCAAGATGAATTTAGTCATAAAGCTCCCACTTGCCAGACATTTGGTAAGAGACAGAAAAATAACTGGTAGAATGCCTCTCCCCATTTGTTTCCTTTGTGGTTAACCACTGGAAGAGAAGGGGAGTGACATTAAAACCCAAGACAAGATTCCTATTAAAATGACTCTTAATTCAATGAAGACAGACAACAAAATCTGCTTGGGCTCCCTGCCGATCCCACTGTCCAATTTTTTTTAATTGGAAATGCCAGGGATTGCATTTTGAGCCTACCAGATGCAAAGCATGTGCTCTCTCTTTCAAGGTCCTGTGCTATTATGCATCATGATGAAAACTGGACAAAATACAGTACATGTAAAGGGGTGCTTTATCTAGGTCACTGAACAGGGTGATGAAATGAGTGTTGCAATGACCCATGCAAATTAAATTCCCCCTAGTGACATTTAGTTATATGAATTATTTAGATTTAACATTAGGTATACTTTCCCACCAAATATTATTTTCACAAGACACCACTGCATTTCCTATTTAAGGCAAAATTCTGTATTGAACATATGCCAGCTGAGGGGTTATCTCGGGGAATAAGATATTATGAGGTGGGAAAACAAAACCACTCACCATACTGCCTGGGAAGCTTCTGGGGATTACAGTCCCAAAAGTAACTTTTTCCAAGCTCTAATCATGAAAGATCTGCCAGTACACCTTATCTAATATGCCAGTGGATATTCATGTGCATTCCCATCTCTAGTTTTATACATCTTTACCCGAATACCTGGCTATTGTTATTAAAGTTAACTTGTTATTAAAGTTAAACAATTTCAATGGGAAAGTGTAGGAATGATTCATGTGTATCCACATTTATAATCAAAGTTCATGTAACTGTGCTTATTTTATAAAAGTGTTATGTTAGAAAATATGATTAAGACCTACAGAAGAACACCCTTCATGGTGAGAATACCAAAGTTAAATTATTGTTCCTAAATTGTTTGGTTTTTGCACACTATGAGTTGCTTTCAGGTATTTACTTTTAAATATTGTGTCTTATTATCCTGAAGTAGGATTGCAGTCATCATTACATATAGATAGTCAGATGACAGTGAGCCAGCTTGGCATAGATGTCTAAGTGTTCGGTTATGTCTCTTGAGAACAAGGTCTGATTTCTCACTTGGCCATGAAACCCACTGGGTGGCCTTAGGCAAGTCACATGCTTTCAACCGCAGAGAAAGGCAATGACAAATCTTCTTTGAACAAATCTTGCCAAGAAAATCCCGCCTTAGGGTTGCCATAAGTCAGAAATGACTTGAAGATATACAACAACAGATAGATGATACTGGAGAATGTGCAAAGGTCTCTGTTCTTATATCATATCAGAGAATTATGGCATTCATTGTTAGAAGATATGGCAGTAACCTCTGGTTTAGATGGCTTTCAATAAGTTCTATCAGAGGCTATTCATCATAAATGAATGGAATCTCCCAGATCAGAGGCATGATGCCAATTTTTGGATACCTACTGGCAGAAGAAGCCTTCTCCACCTATGCAACTTGGAGGTCTCACATTTGGTCAATGTATGAAGCAGGATGTTGGACTAGCTGGATTTTTCAGTCTTCCCAAGCAGGACTCATTCACTAGAATTCTCAGTTTCTCAAATCAGACTATGCATTTTATAAACAACTGTTCATAACACCAGTTTGACAAATTCTGTCTTTATACAATAGAGGAGAATATTTACTCTTACTGTACTGCCACACATGTAACATTTTGTATTTGACAGAAGTTCCTACCATATAGAGATGGACTCCACAACTACATATCTGCCACAAAGTGGCATTCCAACAAATACAACTAATGTAAACTTCTTGCACACAGTAATGAAGAATTTCAAAAGTTACTCGACGGATACATTTCTAAGGGTTTTTTATTTCCCTTTTTCCACATTTTTAGATATTTGCAAAAGAAAGTTTTTTTAAAAATTGTTTTTGGTATAAATAACAATGTTTCTGTGCAAAACACAGTGCCTTTTGTGGAGAAGAAAATGTTATCTGCACAAAAATGTGGGCTAACGCCCTGCTATATGTGTGTACTACATGCCTATTCCCAGGCAACTGCAAAACCTCAGACATGCACACCTGTGGTCATTAAACCACAGAGGGGAGTAGGAAGAAGAATACCAAGTAGTAGGGATTGCCTTCCATCATTTTTGCAGTTTTCTAGACAGAGAGAAGAGGAAGGACAACCTTGTTCTTCTTTCTCTCTCCCTGGAGAAATGTAGAAGGAAGAAGAGGTACTGCTCAGACACTTCCATCTATCCTTCTCTGAACATTTATGAACATGAAAATAGCCCCTGGGGCTCAATAGCTGATGTGGGGAGGTTTTGGATGAAGCACAAAGGAAAAGTGAATAACTCCTTGTTGTTGTTGTTAGCTGCCCTCAAGTCGGTTCTGACTCATGGCAACCCCATGTATGAGACATCTCCAAGAATCCCTATCCTCCACTGCTCTGCCCAGATCCTGCAAGCCCTTGCCCACAACCCACCTGATTGAATCTATTGAGTCTATCCATCTGGTTTGTGGTCTTCCTCTCTTTCTTCTACCCTCTACCGTCCCTAGCATCCTTGTTTTTTCTAGTGATCTGTGCTTTCTCACTATGTGGCCAAAGTATGATAGTGTTAACTTGATTATCTTTGTTTCCAAGGAGATCCCTGGTCTGATCTGTTCAAAAACCCATTTGTTTGTCTTCATGGCTGTACACGGTATCCTAAGTACTCTTCTCCAGCACCACATTTCAAATGAGTTGATTTTCTTTCTGTCTGCTTCCATCACTAGCCAAATCTCGCATTCATTGATGGTAATTGAAAATACAATGGCCTGAATGATTCTGACTTTCTTTAACCATTTCAATTTACTTGTTGTATTTCTTTTGTGGTCATTATTTTTTGTTTTCTTTATGTTCAGCATCAGATCTGCCTTTGCACTTTCATTTTTGACCTTCCTTATTAACTGTTCCAGTTCCTGAATGTCTTCTGCTAATATTATGGTGTCATCTATATATCTTAGGTTGTTAATGTTGCTTCCTATCTTCACTCCTCCTCTTTCTGATTCTAAAGTACTTCATTCAAAACAAAACATCCATGTGCATAACCTTAGGTTACATGAGTGAATGTCAGCCATTGTTTTATGCGAAATCAGGGGGAGGGTCACACAAACTTTTTTGCCAAAAATGATAATCTTGCAGTGTCAAAAAAATTAACAGTGTTTGACATTTTTTTACACCCTTTCTCATTAAGAATGGAAGTATCCTTTATCTCCTTGTTTCATATAAGACATTATCTACTTGGTGGAGGGAAGAAAGAGGCAAGCACTTGGAGACTCATGAAAAAATGGTACCATAGCCACAGAATGCAAGAATTTATTATATATATATGTCTTTTGAATGTAAAAAAAAAAAAAATTATACCTCTGCTGATATCTCTTTTGGTCTACTGTCTTTGTTAATGAAAGGGATTTTTAGCTTATTTAGCAAATCAGTAAATATGTTGTCATGGCAATTAATTTGGGTACTTTCCCTTTATGATTCACAAGGCCTACTGTGTTAAAAAGCAATTTTCCAGCCAAAGATATAGTTCCAACCAACTGAAAACAACTAGAGCTATGGAATTCACTAATTAGCATCAGCTCTATTCATTACGCACATCACCGAAGGCCAGACGCATGCTTATCCCACAAAGACAGTCATGTAGCTGCCATTAGTGAATGTCTGGAAGAACATCTGAAAAAATAAATGATGTTTTGGTGGTTTTGTACTTTTAGCAAGAAAGAGCTGCAAGCAGATTTTGTTTCCCCATTTTTAATGACAGAAGATTAACAAATATTCCCCCACGAATGGGAGGAAAGTTTTTGTTAATGATCATAGAATACACTTTTTTGCACTGAGAGCGGGTTTGAGGTCCATAATAACTCCTAGCCAACAACAAGGCTAACAGGGAAGCAACTCCATTTTGTGAACTGTGGCTGAAAAGTCTCAAAGGGTTGGTTCTAAGATTATGGATCCAACAAAAGTATATAACAAAATATTCAACAACAGTTATATATCATGTTTCAAAGATCAGCATCTGTACCAGAGAACTAGAGGATGTCCAATGAAACACCAACTTTTAGAAACAGATCTGGGGGACAGTAAGCTTTTAAAAAAAAATTTAAATAAAAATTGTCAATTATGTGGAAGAACAAGTGTTGCTGAAAACAAATAAACCTAGCTTCTACAATAGTGTGTGCTGTCCTATTTCAGTAACAGCTTTAGAATTCTTTGAAAATGTGAGCATGTGAGCAGTGGTGATCCAGTAGATCAAGATTACTTGGTATTCGTAAAGATTTTCTGAAGTCCCTAACCAAAGCAAAAATTAGCAATCAATTAGCAATTAGTCATATATGATGTCAAAAATGCTCACACCGGTTAACCTGGATCTTTGCAGGGTTATGTTTAAAGATTAATCTTACCCCTCTAACAAATTAGGTGAGGCAAAACTATAAGCTGCTTTGTAAAACCATGTAACACAGTGCTCATTATTTGTTAGTGCATGAGTAAAATGTTAACAGCCTGTTATTTTTCAATAATTTTTTTCTGTATTAGGGTTCTTTTAAGAACTATTTTAAAATTGTTGAAAAATAATATGCTGTTAACATTTTATTCATGCAATAAAATTCCAAGCTGGGGCTTGGAAATGCCTTATTCATAGAGTTGGGGTTGGTTCAAGGACAGTTATACTATTTATCTACCTTTTATTTATATCATGACTTCCTCCTAGCACAGAACCCTAGTCAGCTTAGAACAAATTAAAATTAAATAAAGCTAAAATATCATACTCTCCATCCACCTCAATTTTTCAGCAACAGTCCTGATTAATCTTCTTTCAACCCACTTTTCAGCTGCTTGTGGAATGCCCCAGTTTCTCTCCCTCCTTCATCCCTTCCTTTCCTGTTTTGTCCTCAGCATCCTTCAGTTGCTACAAACTGAGTTCAAAGTGTAAAAGCAATTTCCACCCAATTCACTTAACAGTGGAAAGGAGAGGAAGGGATGGAGTCTTGCTATTCCAAGTGTTGTTGTTGTTGTTGTGTACCTTCAAATTGTTTCTGACTTATATAACCTCTAAGGTAAACATATAATGGGATTTTCCTGGCAAGTCTCTTCAGAGAGGGTTTGCCATTGCCATCCTCTGAGGCTGAGAGAGTGTGACTTGACCAGAGTCACCCAGTGGCTCAGGCAAAAGCAAGTGCTGCTACAATTCTTTTGCAGACCAATACTTTATTTATACTTCTTTTTGTCCAGCTCAAATCCTTCTGAAAGTCAATGGCAGTCTGTGGACGAAGCAGGGAACCCAAACCTGGTGCCCAAACCAATTTTGCTGGACATAAAGGAAGCAGTGAATTCTTATAACAACTCTTGATCATAGCAAGTGATTCAGTACAAAATGTGGTTGAATTAGAGTGCTCCTCATTTCAGGATCACTCCTATTCTCTCTGTTTTCTGAAACTTGCAAATGCACACTGATGACCAGACATGAAATAATGAGATGAGAAACAAGGGCATTGGATTGAACAAGGACCACTTTATTTGACCTAAGTATTTATTTTAATGAACTGAACCTGGGGATAAGCAATTGGGGGGGGGGGTCAACCTGATGTGGCTCCAGCTGAAGCCCAGATGTCAACCTGTGACCAACTTTTTAGCCTTCCTTTGTCCTGAGGAAAATCCAATATCATGGATTGCTTCCTGGCCAGCCATTTACTGGAAGATAAACCAAGGGCAACCCCTCCCAAAGTCCGTAGACTTTTCAGGAGGGAGTAAACTCTCCTGCCAGTCAGACCCAAGGGGAATCTCTTTCCCTGCCCCCAAGCTCCCTAGTCTGTGGAGGTAGTTCCGGAACCCAAACCTTCACCAAAAGAATACCAAGGTATACACCAACCCCTGATATCCCCGCCCCAATAATCTGTCAATGACAACCTATTTACAGACACCACCCAAGCCAATTGACAGTGTCCTCCATATACACTTTAGTATAGGCAAACAACCCCATTTAAAGGAGAGAGAAATCCTACCTGGCCCTGAAGCAACCAGTAAAGCTCACACTGCACTGAGGGCCAGAGGGTAAGTACAAGAAGACTCATGAAGGGGTTCAAAATAGGAAAGTGTGGCTGGGACATTAAAAAACCTCTGGTTCTGCCCATTTTAGAAGCTACAGACTGGTGCCCAATTAAATCTAGCTTTTGTTCCTCTGTTCAAATTATTTATTGTTATTATTATTATTAAACTTTATTTGTGAAGCGTTGTAGATGCACACAGTGCTGTACAAAAAATGTTTAAAGTGTGCACTCTCTCAGATAGATTTCTCCATGAGACATCATGTTTCAGGCATGCAGAACAAAAAACAATACATCATTTAACTTGGAATGGGAGTGTAAATCTGCATCTATCTGATTCTCACTTTCAAGAATGAATAATTTCCAACGTTTTCTTCATGTGAGATAAAATTACAAGTTTTATGCATTTTTTAAATATATCTTTGCTCTTTGGGGGAAAAATTGCAAAGAAAACAATTTGTAGTAAGCAAGGTGGGTCCTCCCCGCCATACACACACACACACACACACACACAAATGAATTTTCGGCAAAACATGAAATATGGAATATTTCTCCACCTGGATGTAAGTTTCATTGGGTGAATTTTCAAGTAGGCATGCATTGGATTGTTTTGGTAGTGTTACCTATTTGCTTTAGAGTCTAACCAACCTGTGTCATTTTAATTAACCTTAGATTTAAAATTCTTACCCCTCCTCCCCATACCCAAAAGAAGGGGTACCATACAAACAAATCAATATTAGAAAGCACATGGATTATATATAAAACCTAATGGCAAATGTTTAAAATTTCATGTTACTTTATAGATCTCTGGGGACGGTTAGGACCCCCAAAACATTATGAGTCTTAATATCAGTGTTCAAAGCAACCTTTCTGTGCTAAGGAATAAGGAGAAGGGGATTCATTAGAATGTTTCATTTTTCCTTCTCACATTAAGCTCAAGGTGATAAACCTGTCAGTTTTTTTTTGGGGGGGGGGGGGAGAAAGATTGGGGATTATTTCTGTAATCCCCCTTTTTGACATCATTGTGCACTTTTTTAAAAAAATATGAATTAGGCATGAGTACTTTGGTATCATCTTGTAGCTCAGCCAGTTTTATTTAATAGAAATTCCTTCAAATATTGGTGAATAACTGTATACTTGAATAGCTAAGAAAAGGGGCGGGGAGAGAGACTGGAATCCATTATTGCTAACTCCACTTCCATATCTGCATTAAATATATTAAAATGTGATATATTAATATTTTAGAGAAACCAATTATAAAAATTTCACATTTCCTTTATCACCACATAATATATTGCCGGTGGCACAGAGCCTCCATACATTATGTATTAGCAAAAGGATATCTGAAATGCCATAGAACCCCATTACATATATTTCTGTTATCTCCCATTTCTTTTTACCTGTCCCTGAACTGCTGTGTGACTTCTACCACTTACACATCCTTGTTAGATAAATATAAGTTAATAGCTGACAAAATATATTTTGTGAAAAAATATTCTCTGTAACCAGTGTTAGAGGGGGAATGGGAGGGCAGGGCAGGGAGAGAAAGAGAGAGTAAGTAAATTGGGGTGGGTAATCATTTCATGTCAGAGATGAGAGACTGAGTGGCATAGTGGTTTGAGTGTTGGAGTATGATCAAGGTTTAAGCCCTTGCTCAGTCAAGGAAGCCCACTGGGTGAACTTAGGTGACTCACATACTCAGAAAACTTGGTGATAACACTGATAAGTTCTTCTTATGGTAATCAAAGTCAGAAATGACTTGAAGGCACACAAACACAAGAATCTTTTCATCCCTGAGCGTTCTGGTGGACAGATAGTCAATTGATGCCTATATGTTAGAGCTCATAGATACAGGTGGGTGTGTATAAGGCCTGGAGTGGAGGTCAAAAATAGAAGCAGATCTTTTCATCTTCTTTAGGTTTGTCAGGTGAAGTGAGGGACAGGGCATCTTTACTTTCAACAGTGGTATAGAAAAAGAAGTTTCAACAGGTGTTGTTTCTCATGCAAGCCACACTTGTTGAAATTCTCTCTTCTACACAACCATCACAGGTGGAGAAGCCCTATATCTTATTTCATTTGGTAATTCTATGCTCTTTCATAGACATTGAATTGCTTAGGAACCAAGCCATGATATACAAAGTAAAATAATGTATTTTGTGAGAAGGCTGAGGTTTCTCTTTGCAAATTCCCATAAAACCCCACACAAACATATATGCACACACTAGAGGAAAAAAAGACGGGACTGGTCCATAAATCTGCCTGGTTTCAGTGAGGACTGAAACTGCCAGATGCCCTCCTTTTCCAGGACATGTCCTCCATTTCTCCCTCCAGTACAGAAGGAATTCCAAAATGTCCACTCTCTGCCTTTTCCCACCAGCTGTTCCCTTAGTTTTAAGGCTTAGAGGCCGCAGGAAGAGGAGATCAGCCGTGTGATAGAAAGAGGTGTGTGTGTGTATGTATGTATGTGTATCCCTTTAAGAACAAGGCTATCTCCCTCTTCAGCGAGGAACCATGGAAAATCTGGGAACAGGGAGAATTGGGGACATGGTTTTCAGACTGCTGCAATTACATGAAGAAAGCAAATTTGTGAATGAACTGGAAATGAAAACATGGTATTTTTGCGAAAATGCTTATTCTCTGTTTCACCTCACTTTCTGTCTGGATTCTGACCGGCTTGTGCACAGTGTCATCTGAAAAGCAACTGCGAAATTGTCCCTAATGCCCTGGATGACCCTGCATTATGACCAGTTTAACCTTTCAATTTTCCCTATGTGATAAAGTCCAATGTTAAATAAAATATGATAGTCTCTGTTTCTTCTGTTCACATGTTTCTTCCCTTGTATAACATGAAAGAAAAGCCAGCTTTTTTTAAACAAGGAAGGATCTTACATCACGTTAAATCACTGAAGTGGGCTTATATTTAGACATCGCAGGTGTTGTTGTTGTTGTTGTTGTTGTTGTTACTGCCAGGTATAACTAATAGCTTAGAAAGAGCATGGAGGAGGATGGATGTACTCACAGCCTTCATGGTATAAAGAACAGACATTTCCATCCAAAAGATGCTGCCTTGGAAAGATGTTGCTTTCTCTATTTGGAAATGAGCTTGAGTGATAAATATGGCAATTAACTGCAGAAACCTGCAAGCTAATCTTGCTACTGATAACCATGCATTGTCCATGATTGTTTAATAGTGCTCTGACTCAGATAAGGTGCTTGAAAATCCCCCCCCCCCCCAGAACTGAGTATATAATATTACGTGCTTTGCTTAGAACACACTGTCTGGAGAGCCACAAGCGCCCTCCTCTGGCTATTTCATGTTATTTGCAGCAAAGACAAGAGAGAGAGATTAATAGACATACACGTCTTGTTTAGGATCAGGTGGACAATAGATTCCAAGAAGAGAAATGCCAAAGATATCTTGAATACCAAGTTTGCTATGGCAGCCTAGACACAGTAAAGCAAATGATCAATTAATGGAGTAAGCAAATGCCAATATTGGTAGGACTTTATAACTGATCTCCTTAATCTCCAATTTAACTGATGCTGTACAACCCATTGCTCTTCAAGCCAAATTTCAAATAGACTTTGATTTATAATGGATGGGTTGATCTGTCAAGTCCTTTCCCATGGACTCCTTCTCTTTTTCCCCTCTAGTTTCCATCTGTACTGGTACCAAAGGTTAGTTGTTTTTGCTGCTGCTGCTGCTGCTGTTAATGAGGAAGGGGGGAGATACCCATATATTTTTGTGCACATTTTTCAAGTGGACTTAGATCATCATTGTTTAAAGCAGCTTTGTACACTTTTTCAAAATGTATGCACACTTTTCAAATCTTTGTATGTGGTCACAGACATTTGTGCTTTGTGTTTTTTCTCCCACAGAATGCACTACATGCCCAGCAATGTATGGATTTCTGACCATAAATTGCTTCTATTCCTCTGCTCAGTTTGGGTGCTGTGGATCAGATGGACCCACTTTTTTTAATGGGTTTCATACATTTGTACTAACTGTACTCCTGTGGGTGAGTAGAGAAGGAATGGCATCCACCTCTATCATAGTTGGCCATCTCTTGACCAAATCAATCAAAAGGGTTGTCACCAAAATAATCTGGCATTTTAAAGGAATAACAGTGAAAAAGTAGACAAGTCTACATAGAAATAAGCCCTATTGAATTCACATGGACTTAATCCCGTATAAGTGTTCAGTTTAAATCTTTTATAAACTTACTTGGGATAAAGCTGTATTGAACCCAGCAGTATCTTCTTCCAAAACTCTGTACAAAACTAAGAAGGCGTTGGCATTTATAATGGCACTATAGGGTATTTATTGATCATACCAATTTTATTAAATTAAAAAAAATGTTCCAAATGCAGTTCCCACTCAAAACCAATGGTGGAGGGATATTTTTATCACTTGAGAACTTCAACAAAACATGGCAACAACAATAGATACAGACAATGTGTTAAGATACACATGCAATTTTTTTTTCTTTTGTCTAGCTAAGATGACAGATAGAAACCTGTAAGTGAAACATTCTTCATATAACTGTCACAATCCCTCCCTTCTCCAGATAAATCTGAGCCAGTTAGAATTCCCATTGGAGTGTGACGCTGGTGAAAAGAATTCAGATACAATGAAGAAAAACAAGGCTACTCTGGTTGATCCATTTTGCAACTGTACTGTTTATCTTGCTTTGTCTTCAATCATATTTACATCTCTTTCTTCCATGAGAGCCTTTGTAAAGTATTTTTACTTGAGACATTTGTTGCCATGTAAACAATAAAGACATTTCTAGCCTCCCCCTTTTTCAAGGTGACATACACTGAGGTTACCCACACAACTGTGTGGTAGATTTGGTTGAGAGGGAAGGACTTAAAGAAGATGTCAGGGTTGGTGTTAGGAAAATGAACTAGGGAACAAGCCTCAATTCAGATTCTTCAAGATGAGGAATTTGTTTGAAAAAAAACAAGTACCAGGTCCTTGAGCCACCTAAATACAGCTGAATTTCTAGCTTTCACACTCTAGCCAGCTTTTCTGTTAATACTGAAATCCAACAGAGAGTTCTTCCTGTATGGGAGCCTTTGCAAAGCATTTCCAGCTGAAGAGGTCTTCATACTAGCAATCAGAAGGCACCCTGCAACTGTTCTGTAATGTTTTACTAAAAGTATTTTCCAGAGTAAGGGGGAAAACAAGGCATGGTGTAATAAAAATCTAGAATCACTCCTGGATGTCCCTTTCTCTGTCAAGGTACACTAGCAATGCAGAGAATGGATGCCCAAGCCCCCATAGTTAGACACTGTTAGAAGCTATCGAGTGTTATCCAGACAGTTTTTATATTTGCACCTGGATTTGAACACAAGTCCAAAATCATCACTTTTGGCACTCTGGCTCAAAATATCATGCTGATGCAGTGGTAAATGAGTGTGTGTTCTTCTCTGATCTCAGAGTGAAAAAGAATGTCATTGCCATTTGTTTTTGAAGAATTTATTAATAGGCACTATTGTCTTTGTATTCCAAGGACAGAAGGAAGATGAAGTGTAAAGAATGTGATGAATGTGGGAGAAGATAAAACAGGGATTTTCCCATCCCAGCTCTGAGCCATTGTGTATGGAGATACTAATTCATGTGTATGTGTAATCATCTCTTACTCTATTGTCTTCATTCAGATCTGTGATGTAATAAGCACCTTTAAATCCCAGATTTTTCAGCATACTAATGAACTTTCTCCATTTAACTTTAACTCTGTTGGCTTTGTTACTCATTTCAGCAGACTCTAAGCATTATTTATTTATCTAGTACACTATGTGCAATGTAGCATCATTTGAACGTCATTAGTATTCTGTTCAGCTGATTTGCTGATGATTAATGAACATGTTGAATAAGACTAGACATCAGATTGATCACTGTGGAACCCAACCACATGCCTCTTCAAGTTCTTCTCACTACAACTCAATAAGCTCCTCTTTTTCATTACTTTTTTTGCAGTCCTTTGGACAGGTTTCAAATCACACAACAGTACTAACAACTAAACTAATGTCAAACTAAACCTCCTTGTTTAGCTTTCTGGAGTCATTATCTTTTTTTACTGGGCAATATTTGCACTTACGCAATTTGTGTATGTATGTGCCTTCAAGTCACCTGTCACCTTATGGTAACTCCATGAATTTT
This sequence comes from Sceloporus undulatus, assembly GCF_019175285.1. Classification (NCBI taxonomy): domain Eukaryota; kingdom Metazoa; phylum Chordata; class Lepidosauria; order Squamata; family Phrynosomatidae; genus Sceloporus; species Sceloporus undulatus. The sequence continues at coordinate 124,322,487 of NC_056526.1, forward strand.
ATCAGGATTTCATAGGCAAGGAAAACTCAGAGGTGTTTTTGCCAGTTCCTTCCTTTGATATACATCCAACACCACCTGACAGTCATTGGTGGTCTCCCATCCAAGTACATACCAGAGTTGAACCTGCTTAGCTTCCAAGATCACACAGGACCTGATTCCTTTAGGGTTTACACCGTAGTGATCCCTATTGTGTTCAGAGATATTTTCTCTGAAAATTACAGTTTTTCTATGTCCTTTATTTCACTCCCTTTTTTAAAAATTGGCTTTCAAAAATTACATGTTCCTTCCACTGTCCTTCAAAACAGATTCACTTATCCAGGGTACATCATTTTTGAATATTAATACAGTGGTACCTCGGGTTACGAAATTAATTCGTTCCGCGGCTAATTTCGTAACCCGAAAAACCTTCGTAACCTGAATTGCCATAGGCGCTAATGGAAAAAAATAGCTCTCTGCTGCCCTCCGGTGGCGAAATAGCGCCGAGGTTTTTTCGTAACCCGAAAAAACCTTCGTAAGCCGAAACAATAAATCCCTATGGGATTTTTTCGTATCCCGAAAAATTCGTAAGCTGGGTAATTCGTATCCCGGGGTACCACTGTAGTCAAAATATTACATTTTCGCTCTGATAATTTCAAAGTGCCTATAATATTTTATTGTGCTCAACATATTTTGGAAATGAAATCTCTTTTACAAGAGTTTCCAAAACACAAGGAAATATATAGAGGTGCTAATCAAAAGAATGAAAACCCATTAAAAACTATACCTACCACCTTGAAAGCCTAGTTAACATTTTAAAAAAAACTTTTAGTTTTTTTCTCTGCATATATACTTGATGGCTGGTACTTGTATATTAGTTTGGTCTAGTTTCCAAAGGAGTGGGTTTTTCTTTATTTTATTTTTAAAGTTCAGCATAAGTAAGCTTGTCAATATGTCATTAGTGGATTAAAGAAACATACCCTCCAAATGTCCTGATTTGGCAAGGGCAGTCTCAACTATTCCTCTGTCATTTCATTTTCTCAGATGCGTTTGAAATGCTGGTTTCTGTGCAGAAAAAGCTATTTTCTGTACAAAGCAAACACATGCAAATTTTAGAGAGAATAAGTCCTAAATTCCAAATAGCCTTCAAAAAATGTGTGGTTTTTTGAAGACTTTCTCACAGCAGGAAGTAAATTGCTGGAGTTACTCATTAGTAACATCAGGCTACCTTTGGGAAGACATTTAGTGAAGAATTGCATTCCTTGCATAGACAATGGTGACAGATCATGGCATTTCCAAAGGGAAAACATGGATAGATAGCTGATGATTCAATGAATGAACTTTATTTTTAAATTTAAACTGCTGCTGCACAATCATTTGAGTCCAGACAACTTAGTTGCAGCACATTTAAGTCCCATTAATTTCAACACAAATTAGACTTTACTAAAGGCCAAATGGCACATAAGGTTAAATACATCTTTACCCCTAACGAGCAGATTTTTAAAAATGCAAATTAAATCATCTGGAGGGGAAATGATAATTACTGAGCTGAGAAGAACTATGGAGATAGAATTTAACTTTATCTCATGCTGTGATCCTAAGGAAATCCTTCTAAAACTAGCATTTGGCACCAATGTACCAATGTAGCAGTGGATTCCCACCAAAGCCAATGTTATCTTCAAAACAGAACTTTTCCTTGGTGTTGCTACAGAGAAGGAAGGGGTTAAATTTTCTCTCCATACTTGCCTTGATCTCATTATCACATATACACAGCTATGAAACTCACATTTTGTCTGTTACCCATCCCACACGCACACACACAAAACTCTGCACCTAGTAAGATGCCAAGATTCATTTAACATCATGTGGCTCCAAACTTCTCTGGATTAGGCCACCAAGGATACAAATGCCCATGATTTGCAAAATAACAACAACAACAACAACAACATATATTTACAACACCTGAGCTACTACTCCTTTTTCGAAGTGTCATAAAATTCAAGTGGTTTTCAGAAAATGGAAATTAATTCATTTTTTATTTGGACAGAATTTTATAGTAAATGGTAAATACTGTAGTGCTTGAAAGCCATATATCAATTAAGCCAAATGTCTGGGTGAATGCCTTCAAATCAGCTGCTGAATTATGGCAACTCTATGGCATGAATTTCACAGGCAAGAGATACTCAGAAGTGGTTTGCCATTGCCTTTCTCTAAAATATAACGTGCAATGCCCATTAATCTTTGGTGGTCCCCTAGCTGAGTACTAACCACACCTGACCCTGCTTAGCTTCCATGATCAGATGGGATTTGATACCTTCAGTGTAATTAGGATGCTGAAATGTGTAAAGCTTCCATCCTTCAAAATCAAGTGGATAAGTGTGGCTGTGGGACGGCTTGTAGCTGCCCTGCAACAAAGTCCATGTTTTTGTGTACAATAACACCTGTTCCAGGCCATTCAAGCCCGATCCCATCCTGGGTCTGGATCGGGCAAAAAAAGGCTATATGATAAACTCCCAAGACAATCCAATCCTGGTTCCTGAATGTTACAAATAAGTAGGAACAAACACTTTTGCACAGAAATACTATTTTAATAAGAAATTGCTATGCATGTGTGAATTTTGTGCAGAATAGTGTAGGACAACGAATGGTAAAAGGGCCCAAACTATCATGTTTTTGTGGGAGTTTAGATGGAGGATTTGTTTGCATGTTTTTAGGCCACTTTAATATTATTTTTTTTAAAGAGGAGGCTGGATAATGTTGAGGGTCTTTACAAGAGCCTTGGTGACTATGAAATGAATCTCCAGAGGCTAAATACAGCTATGGACCACATTTTCTCAATCCAATATTGGCAATATTATGTGAGCTTGAAATCTTAAGTAGCTAGATCCCTCTGGGGATTTGTCTCAGAATGTTAAGTACATGTAACACCAAGGCATCATGCTAAAATTTCTGATCATCTATGCTAACAGCTTCACTGTCACTGAATATATGCAATAATAATGAGAGCCTGGAAAAGTTACTTTTTCAACTGTGACCCCTAGAATCATCCAGCCACCATGTTAACCAAACAAACAACATTTTCAAATTCTGAATCACTACAAGAATTTGATGAGAAAATGGCATAATGGTATGATGCCAGGACACTTTAGATGGCATTGCCCCTATCTAGACATTACTGTAACTCTAGTTTTGATTTTTGACTAGATCAACTGAAGATTAGAGTGGCCTCATTTAAAAGCACACAGGACATCTAGGCCATTCTTGATTATTTGGAAGAAGGAATTTCAGCAAGTTTCCATGACTAGTTGCATCTGCTAGAAATATTACTTCCACACAACAACTAAAAGCATAGGAGACCTGATTTCTTCTTCACATGGCCATCTTATTGTAGATATAGTGAATGGCTATTATTGGCAGACCTTCTCAAGGCACCATACCAGTAGAATATCTTCCTGGGAAAAGTTGATCCCTTCCCTTCTTGTCAATTTGGCTTTGATGGTCTTTTGGCTGCATTATAGAGGGATAAGAATGTGTGGTCCTCCAAATGTAGCTGATTGCAACTCTCATCATCCCTTGCCATTAGCAATAGGCTGGGCATGATGGGAGTTGTAGGTCAAGAACATCTGAAGGTCCACATACTCTCCAAACCATGATACAGAGAACCAGCTTTATCTTAGTTTCTCTCATAAAACTGTGAGGGTTTGTTTGTTGTCCTTTGTTCTGTGGCATTTTCTTACTGCAGCTCTTAAAGTTATTCCTTTGTAGGTTTATTGTGCATTTTAATTGTTTCAATCAGCCTCAAGGAATCAATGAATCAAAAGGTTATAGAGGCTCTAGCAAATACCTGTGCATAAGGAAGAAAACTATAGCTTAGTAAAGCCAATCTGAGGTTTTTCCAATCTGTTTCACTAGCAGAGAAAACCAGTAAGGATTTTCTCTAATATTCCCCACCACACACATACCCATTAGATAGAAGAAATAATTGTGCACAATGCAACCCTATACATGTTTATTCTGAAATCAGTTTTACTATGTTCTTCAGAGTTTCCTCCCAAGTAACTATGCACAGAATCAAAACCATAGTCACATTATTTGAGTCTTATGTGATGGTTTATTAGTATGGTAATAAAGGAAATCAAGTTTCCCAGGTGATCTCTGTTGGCAGGCGTGGTGTGAGAATGATGCTTTTTGTAAATCTGGCACATTTGGATAAGATATGCACCATATAAAGGGCTATGAAATGCAGGGGATGATAGTGTTGACTCTTGGTTAGGATGTGTATTTTATTTTTGTATTTGGGAATAGGAATGATGCTGGGGGAAAGATAAATAGTATTGGCAAGCACTCAGAAATGATTATATTTTCAGTCTTTATCTCAGGGTTGCCTTAGATACTTTATGGGCAGCCTTATTGAATTGCTGATGTTTTAATGAGATAGAGATACTGTTAATGGCCATCACTTATCATTAGTCTAGACTATTACTTATAGTTTGGCCTTGAGATCTTAGCCAGGCAGACTGCTCCTACAATTGAGCTGAACTCCCTCTAAGGATGTCTCCTCATCCTGGATAAACAAATCTGATTTACCTATTGAATCATCTGCCTGCATTGCAAGTGATCCCATTCTGGGAGCTATCAATAAGATTACTCCTTAGATTAACATGGAAAAGTGAAGAGGGATTTGAAGTTTTAGAACACTCACAGTTTCGGTAATCGGTAATCCATCAGAAAGCTACAAAAGCATACAAGTTTGATGGCCCAGCTTTCTGGGCCATTTCAGAAATGGATTGTTGACCCTTGATTACTGGAACAGCTTGAGAGGACTTGCATGTATGAATAAAACAAAACAGAGAGATGACACTGCAGCTAAAACATGTGTGGCACTTCAAACAAAATATCTTTTCAATATGCATGGTCTACATACTCATCAGAAATGCATGTGTATGCTGAATGTGTCACAGGCTGATTTCATTCCCCCATGTGCCCTCCAGATGGCATTTGCCTAGAAAACCACCACTTTTAGCTCTTGAAATTTAAGCACAGAACAGGTTTTCTCTTCCTGAAATTGCCTAAGAAATTGTTGCAGTGGATGCTGGCTCAATGTGCAGCCCTGAAGAATCAACAGCAGTTTTGAAGTCTGTCAGCATTAGCAGGAAAGCTTTTTCAGTTTCAAGACTAAGGAGCTTGCTACAGAGCCTTTGTTCTGTGCAATATCTTAGAACCCTGCTGCAGTCTGGGATTTTAACTTTGCTATGCATATTCTTTTAATATGATTAATTCCTAAGAGCTCTTTTCAGATTCAGGAGCTGCTTCAGCTGGCCAGGTGATTAATGGAGATGACCTGTTATGTTTCAGCAAGGAGTTTTTAATTAGAAGCCCTCTCCTCGATACGTTGGCCCTATGAGTTTGTTTCTTATTAGACTGCCATTTAAATTTCTATGTTGTTCTTCCATGGTCTTCCCTGTGGATTCTTCAATTACAATTCCATTTGTGCCCTATTTTCCAGCTTCCCTTTACACAGCATTTTAAAGTCTGACACCCATAGATCAGAGACTGCAACCACCACTTGGTAGATGTTTGAAAGATAATTTTACTTTAAATTGAACTCATTTATTCTTTCTGCTAGAACAGAGGCAGAAATCACACATTCCTCACCATTGGTTATGACTGCTGGGAGTTTCAGGACACCTCTGAAAGGCCACATGATGGTCTTATTTGTCCTTAACCATGGTTATGCAGAAGGTGAAGAAAAATCTGTTGGTGTAAATCTGATTAACTGATGGAGACTGGAAAAGATTTCTTACTCGGAATTGTTTAATAGTGATGACAGCAAAATAACAACGTCACTCAGTCCAAACTTATACTGCTGAAATGCAGAAAGCTTGAGGGAGATGTGAGGGTTTTATGTAGAAGTACTGTGAACTCTAAGCCATTCCAATACTTAGAAATAATTCCTCTCTTGAGAATTATTTAACTGTCTTGTATTTTTCACTTTGTCAGTGAATCCCCATGTTTCAACACAAGAACAACCCAGGTATGAACTGAGTCCTAAGAGCCATTCAAAGACTGACCTCACTGAGAAGTTTTTTCTTGCGACATAATGAAAAGCAAACTATGACAATTCAAGTTACAATAGGTTTCATGGGTTGGGGGGGGGATGTTTCTGCTGTTCTCAAATTCAAAGCAATTCTCTGGTGGTAATTGTACTAGATTTGAAAACCCTGTATGTATGGGACAAATGTTCATATTTCTGTTCTGATTTCAAACTACAGTTGACCGTCCACATTTGTGGCTTTCAGTTTTGCAGTTTTGATTTATTTATTATCTAGGTCCTCCAGAGAAATTCTGCTGAGAATTAACTATAAGGGTGTGCTGGAGGACCTACAGATTCTAGAGGAAAAACTTCTCTGGGCATTTGTAGATCCTCCAGCATGATTCTATGGTCAACTTTTGACAGACGTTGACCATAGAGTTGCATTAGAGGACCTCGTGATTCCTAGAGACATGGTCCCTTGGGTTAAAAAAAAAGTAGTATTTTTTTTAATTTGCAGTTTTTCCACTTTCACAGGGGTCCTGTGCCCTACTCTAGCAAATTTGGAGAGTCTACTGTAGCAAGATGACTATCACATGACAAGAATGTTCAAAATCCACCACTCAGCTTGACACTAGGAACTGGGAATTTCAGAGAAAGGGCAAAAATGGGTATCTTGGCTATTGAATTGAGTTTTATCCCTTAAAATTGCATAGAAAGGTTTTTTTTATTATGGCTAATACTAAGTGGCAATGGCGTTGTACAAGGTAAGAGGTTCCCAAAATACACTCCCCTCCATTTTAGCTTCTTGGTGATCCTGCTGAAGGCTGCACAAAGGAGTTCACATGGATCATGCAGAGTGATTTCTATAATTATACATTAATATAGAAATGAGCAAAGCTTTAGCATAATTTCTCTCTTCCTAAGAATAATCTCATGTGGTGGCAAACAAAATCCAAGGTCTTACTGAAGTGGTCATAGATTGATCATATTTCAGTCCTATTATACCAGTTCAGATTGCAGATCAAAGCTCTCTTGATACTCCATGACAAAGGAGGGGGGGGGAAAACCTCACAAAAATCATACTTATTTTAAAACTATGTATCAAGGAGAAAGGTTCTAGTCTAGTTCTTACCTGAGAGACTAGTTTTCTATTTGTAGGAATCTATCTTGTGTCTAGCAGTCGCCAATCATTTTCATAGAAAAGTGTTCAGCCATTGAAGTCCCCACCTGCAGTCAGAAGTTGCAGAATATAGAAACAGGTCTGCTATCTCACTGAGACCTGCCAAATATTGAATAATTTTAATACATGGGGGGGATTGATGTAGTGGTTTATAAACCTAAATCATCCTAGTGTATAGACATTTGAGCCTAGGTTTTCTAAACTGATATCCAGCAAGCTCCAGAATGGTTCCTCAACAGAGTCCATATGATCAGACACATATTTCCCCTAAGACATGGATGAGAAAAAAATGACACTTCATCCATTTTAAGTTGTAGCTACTAGAAGCCCCACATGGCATGACAATGGCAAGGGATTGTGGAAGCTGCTCCGTAAAATATTTGGTAAAACATCATCCCCTAATAAATGATTTGATGGATAAATCAACGGTGGTCAATGGTGGCCCTTTATATATTTTTCTCCTACAATTTCCATATTCACTAGCCAGAATAGCTAACTATAAGAGATGTATTTTAATCACACGAGCTTTGGTCTCACCACAACTGCAGTTGTGAAAGATAATGGAAACATATCAGTTTGGGAGCAGTCAATTATTTCTTTCCTCTGCAACAGCACAAAAATGTTGTTTTTTACATTGACACACTCTTTTATGCACTCCTCCGTAACCCTGCCTTCCTGCCCTATTCCAGATGTTAATATGATTTAATTTTTAAAAGAAAAGAAACAGAAGAAGATGTTTTGGAATAGTGAAGGGGAAGAAGCAGGGACAGGGGGAGAATAGGAGACACTGACATCATGTGACTGTGAATATTAGAACTGCTATGGCACAATGCACCTGTGGAGTAATGGAAAAGCAGTGCAATTGGGAGCTTATCTACAGCGCTTTATAAATAAAGGTTAATAATAATAATAATAATAATAATAATAATAATAATAATAATAATATGGGTTTTCCCCATCGATGAAAAGAGATGGTTTAATAACATTTCACAGGAACAGCAGCAACAAATATTTTTAAAATATGTTATTCTCCAAATTGCAGGTTAAAAGCCTCATGTGGTGATGTCCTTGAAGCCTATAATTGCTCAAACTTTAAAACCATCTCATTAAGACTAAAGGATTAGATCTACACTCTCTTCAACCCAGAACAGTCCTCAGTACTATTCTAGCCTATTCACATTGGCTATCTGTTTGGGGATATGCATCTTCTCAAGATCAGCAATTGCAATACATGCAGATTAGGGCAGTCTCTGTTTGGGGTAATTTATCAGTGTGGAGACATGACAGTGGGAGACCTTCCCAATGACTGTTTCCAAGTGGTGGCAAACATACATACCCCTTTCTGCCCTCAAATAATAGAATGCACTTTATGTGACCCCTTCTGTTGATTATGTAACTAGTTATCTGGTAATTATGTATTTCATAAATACTTTGCATATATAGACACACATAATACATTCCAATTTTGCAAGTAAAGAAAGTGTTCTTATTCTCCCTTCCCCATATTGAAAAAAGAATTTCATGTGAAGAAGAAAACACGACAGTACTCTTTCTTTTTTCGCTCATATAAAAAACAGAGAAGCTATGTTTTATCTCTCCTCCTGCAGTGCTGCCTTTTTATATATACAAATTCTTATCCCACATTTAAGCAGCAAATTCCAATTACATAGTCTATATCTTTTGTGGAAGCCTATTGTGTTCAAACTGCCTAATTCTTACCAGCATATTAATGAGTAAATAAGAATTCTAATTATATAGGAGCTTATCACTCACCTTTTTAAACTGTCTCTAGCCTCCTGGGCTGTTGTCAGAACACAGGATGAAGGTAGGGATTATCACTCACTAAATTGCTGCCGAACCACCGGCCACCATCAACCCAGGTCCAAGCCGGGCCTCCGCCATGCTCTTCCAGCACTTTGACTTCTAAAAAGTCTTGGCAGAGCACAGATGGGATCCGGCTTGGACCTGGGCTGATGGCAGCTGATGGTTCGGCGGCAATTTAATGAGCAATAATCCCCACCTTCATCCCATGTCCTGGCTTCAGCCTGGGAGGCTGGAGCCAGTTTTAAAAGGTGAATGATAAGCTCTATGATAAACTCAGTTGGTCCACTCCCATAGTCCATATTCTTGTAAAATTTCTATTGTAGGGTCAAGTCCTTTGCAATTTTCAGTTTAATGTGAGGGCAGAGATGTGTGAAATTAGTACAGCCATTATCCTGTATGGCCTTTTTGAACTCTAAAGTTTTAGATGTCTGGAGTTTACCTTTTACTGTTCCCCAGTTCAAACAGAATACTGGAGCAGCCCCTTAACATCTGTAAGAAGGTTTGCTGGAGACTGTATGTACTTATTGGGACTCCTTTCCTTCTCTACACAGAGCACAGAGTTGGAGGTACTGTTGCCTTCCAGATGTCAAATGGTGTTTCCTGGCATCCCTTGATACTGGTTATGCTGGCTAGGTTAGCCAGGAGGTGCAATCAAACCATATCTGGAGGACTGTACAGTTCCCTCTTATTCACAAAAGCAGGCATCTACCACCATGAATAAATTTCGGAGAATGCATCTGCATCCATGTTGCATTGTTTATGTTGTATCATTGACCTGGTTGGCAAGTGACTTTTGCTTTGGATGGGTTCAAACAGAAAGAGACATGGCATTTTAATATGAAGACTGGGTTCAATATACTCCAGTTGTAATTTTTTGAATGACCAACAGTATTTTTGAGGTGATAACCCTTCTGCACATGCACAAAAAGAGAACAGGTATAAACAGTTACACTTTTTTTGCCTCTGTTCAACATTCTTGTTTCTCCTCAGTTTTCCATTAATTAATTTCATTAGTTATTATTTCTTTCTTGTTTTTTTGCCAAGGAATGATAATCTAGGCTGTTCACAACAAATTAGTCAAACAACAAATTTGTTAAAGGATAGTCACTGGTCTAGTCTTGTCACTGGAGGTAAAAGGTGCTTAGTCTGGTTTTGGGCCCCAGTCAAAATGCTGGATTTGGTCTTTTAAGACCCTTCATAGCTTGGGATCATAGAGCTTAAGCCACCCATATGCATCTCTTGGTTGGTATTCTCAGTCAATCAGGGATCACATAGTTAAGGGCATGAAGTCATATCACTATATAGCCAGTCAGACTTCACTGCATAATACTATATGTGGAAAGAACATGATGGTGATTACAGCATATGCATTTAACAATTAATTTCTGGCAGCCCCAATTTATTTTCTATTGACTGTTGTCATATTTAATTTCTCTTTCATTACACTTTCATTTGTCAATATTTCATTCATGTTTAGAGCCTATGCTGATGTCAACAGAGACCCAGCCTAACTTTGGTGCTTTTACCTTTGACATGTTTTGGCATGAGGATGACAGCGTTTATTTTATTGTTTTATTTTTTGTTGTATATGTCTGGTGTTCCATCCTTTCGTGAAAAAGGCATTACTGTATAAATAAACATCGTCATCACCACCATCACCACAATCCAAATGGCATGAAAATGTTTCAGGTGTTGTACTACATTATGTTGCTGTGTGCCTTCATATCATGATGACAATCCTAAGGTGAACCTGTCACATGGTTTTCTTTACAAGATTTGTCTAGAGGGGTATTTCTTTTTGCTTCCTCTGAGGTTGAGAGGTTCTGATATGCCCAGGGTCACCCAGTGGATTTCCATGGCTGAGTGATAATTCAAACCCTGTTTTCCAAAGTCATAGTTCAATGCTCAAACCACTACACCATTCTGGCTCTCTCCCTATGGTATAGAATATATTTAGTGGCAGACAATGCAAAATAATTTCCAAAATAGGCAATCTTTCCAACTGTTGAGAAGGAAACTACTCAAAGCAGATTATCGCACTATACTCTTATATTGCTGCTATTCCACTTTTACTGCTCTGGCTGCCTCCTGTTGCATTCTGGGGTTTGTACTTCAGTGAGGCCTAAGAGCTCCCTAGCTGGCAATTCTAATGACCCTCCCAAAACTGCAAATTCCAGAATGCAGCAAGAAGCAGCCAGAGCAATTAAAGTGGAATAGCAGCACTATAGGAGTGTAGTCCAGTAATCTACAAAGAGTATCACTCAATAATATGTCAATCAAAAATTGGGCTAAATTTGGATCAGCCACTAATTGCATAAATCCAGCTATATGAAACTCTGGCTCAAGATCAAATAATGATATTACTCTGTAGAAATGAAATTAATGCTTTTGTTCTATACACACTAGCAATGATTTTAATGATGCCTTACTGAATTTGGAGCCTTTGTAGACCAGCAGAAAAGGCCAGTGTGGGGGCAGAGTGAGGGCATGGTGACCACATGCCAGCTGCCTTGAGTCTGCCCTCACACTGACTGCCTGACCACTGCATCAAAGTGGTGAAAAGCTGCCACTGCAGCAGCTAGGGTGACCAAGGTGCCAAAAGGAACTGCTTTTTGTGACTTTCTTTTGTGCTGCAGAAAGGCCAGATTGAGGCCACTGTGTACAGTTGTTGCGGCCCTGATCCGACAAGGAAAGGGACGTCACAGAGCCACCCTTTGGATCAGTCTTTTGAGCCTCTTACTGAAGTTTTACTGAACTTTAGTTTTATTAAACTCAATATACCTTATTTTTGTGTGATCAGGCATAGATTTTGTTTCAGTTATCAAATCTGGTCCCAAACCTTATATTTAGCACAAATATATTGCTGTAGACCCACTGTGATCCTCCAGATTTTGCTGGAGTGATGGGAATTATAAGCTATATATATTGGGCTAGATATGAACATTGAGGTAATAGGAAGAGGAGTTAGTGTTCTGTGCTTCAAGTCATTTCCAACATATGGCAACCCTAAAGCTATTACAGGTTTTTATTGGCAAGATTTGTTCAGAAGTGGTTAGCCTTTGCTTCTCTATGAGACTGAGAGAATGTGACTTCCTATGGTCACACAATGAGTTTCCATGGCAGAGCAGGGATTCAAACTCTGGTCTCCAGAGTCATAGTCCAATACTGAAAATGCTACACCATGCTGTCCCTCTAAGAGGAACTGTAGGGTAGAAACCCCCCTACTTGAGACAGATAAAATCTGGAATTTCAAAGAAATCTTTCAAGTATTATACCCATAATTTTTTCAATGTTGTTTGAAATAGGTCCTCTTTCTAAACTTCCATTGCTTTCAAGCCTAAAAATAAGACCTCCTGTAGTGCATCTGTCAACAATCATTTCACGTAATGCCCATTCAGTTTAATGGTGTTCACATGGGGTGGTAAAGCTTAGTGGATTGCTCCCTGGGGCTCTAATGCAGTTGATTGCACAATGTTCATTTGCCTAAATTTCAAATCCACACTGATAGAGCACATATTGTCAATATTCCACAGACATTTAAAGGAAATCCGTGATTACTTTTCCACTACACCGCCTTAAGAATAAGGTCCATTATGCTTCAAGTATTGTAAGCTTGCAGGTTCAATGAAATATTGTAATGAACTGAGGGATGGCATCCTTGAATAAATCAAATAAGTCTTGGATTTTTTTTAAAAAAAATAACCAATTAGTGCCAATTGCCCTATAGATAGTAATGTTTTAAACAGCTCATGGATTGTTTCTTTTAATTAATTTTCGTTTATCTTCCTTGTAATTAACCAGCCTCATCTCCAAATTCCATTTCCTTTTGTACAATTTCCTTATGTGACACAACTTCCTCAGTTTAGCCACCAACAGCTCAACCACATTATTATCCTTTTAGAATAATCATACAGCCAAGCATTGCCAACACAATTGGAGTTCAGCTTCAAATCAAATTTGTCTCTTTTGATGTGAACCTTTACTACGTGCAATGTATAGGAAGAAGTCCTTAGAGTTAGCAGTGCTGTCCTAGAATTTTAACAAGTTGTTTCCAAGCCAGACAAAGTTTTAAATATTATGTGCCATGACTCACAAGTAACAAAAGGCAGGGCCTCCCTTCTGTTGCAAATGTTGGAGAAAATAACTCTAAGTGAAAGACATTATTCACTGCATGTGAAAGGTTAAGAAAGCTTTACTAACTAGAGATGCTTTTATAAGGTGACAGGAGCTCTGAGGCTTGAACTGGTAACCTCATAGTTAGATGATTACTCTAATAAATTACCTAGGATTACATATTCTCAAGCTTCACTGCCTAACCTTATTCAGGTACAAGTGAGATAGCCCAGTTTCTACAAAGAATTATCTGGAGGTTTGAATTAACTGGATTGATGAGCCTGTCATAAATGATACTAATCAGAGCAAAAAGCAGCATCTTCAGCCATATCTACTTGAAGTTTAAATGCAGAACAGCTTAGGTCCAAACTGTATCTCCCCATATGGACCTGCAATACTCAGGACAGAATCCTCACTCCATTCCACCACTTTCACAGCATGTGTGGCAGGGAAACAAGGCAGAGCCTTCTTGTTGGCAGCCCCAGGCTCTGGAATGTCTTGCCTAGAGAACAACACAAGCCCCCTCCTTGTTGCCCTTCTATTATCAGACAAAGCCCTCTTTAAAAAAAAACAACAACCCAAGAGGATTCTGAGAAAATTTTCAAAGGAAGGATAACTAGAGGTTATTGTTTTAAAACTACTTCTAAGTGTTTTGAATTGTATCTTTCAAACTATTGTAATGTTACTATTTGATTCCATTTTAATGTTGTCTTTGAGTATCTTTTAGCTAAATTATATTGGTTTTAATTTGTAAGCCAACCCAAGTCCCAGTTTCCAGGGTCAGTGGGTTTATAAAGATGATGATAGTGATGGTGGTGATGGGGTACACTTATACTGATAATTTTACTGGCACTTAGATGATGTTTAGGAATTCCTAGCCTTCCTTGCCTGCAAAGCCACATTTTAATAGACCTGATTAAGGAAGGAACTTACAGTCTACAGAAGGCACATACTTTACTATGAAGGCAGTCCAGTTTTATACCTTATTCCATTGCATGCTTCAGATAATATGGAACTAGCAGCAATATTGCCTCCTTATTATAGGGAAAAAGTGGGTCTCCGTAGAAAGACATGTTGGAACCAGTTCTGTACAGTGAAGATAAATTCCCTGAGAACATCTCTAGCAAGCTACTGTTAAAATGCAGTTCTTGGTGCTATCCAAGAAACTGCTCTGTGTGACCTACTAGGAATTGTGATAGGTCTTTCTGTGCTCTGTATGTTGAAAAGGTCAACAGCTGTTCTGCTAATTCAAGTCACAGATGCTGAAGTGGCTTGAAAGGTCTAAAGAGGAAGGATTCAAGGCTGGGTTCTGTGCAAAAAACCTGCTATTGCAACACAGATTTTTTCAGTTGTCTGCTTTTAAAACAAGTAACCCTTCAATCCTACCTCATCTCTTTTTTCTCCCTGATGGATGCTACTTAATCTAAAATGTATTATAGAAATGTCACCTACGGCCCTGACAAGTTGAATGAAAAGGTAAACCTTTACACAGTACAGCCTTTCTGGTGATTTCAGCAATTTAATGGGCACATTAAATGATTTTTTATGAACTCCAAATAGTGTAGGAGATAGACTCTAGGCGGTTAGGGGCTCAACAGACTGCCCCTTTCTTAGCTGGATCAGGGCCATGGCAACATCACACCACAGCCCCAATCCAGTCTTTCAAAGGAGCAAAAAGGAGCCACAAAAAGTGGCTTTTTTGTGCCCTTGAAAAGGCACCATAGCCGTGGCAGTATGGCTATATGGCGCTCCTTTAGCGCCAGAGGCACACCATGATGCCATGCAACATGTGGAGTGGCGTGCAACATCAGGGGATAGAGTTGAGCGTGTGTCATCAGGATGCTGTGCCCTGACTCTGCTCCCAGGCCAGCCTTTCAGGCTGGTCTGTAAAGGGCCTTAGACCTGGAGGTCTTTCTCTTGGGTTTATCTAACTGAAGTATAGGCTTTCAAATGTAACTTCTATAGCACATCTTTTTAATCTGAAAATGTATTTATTAATTATGTATTTAATATATTTCTGTACATAATATATCAGAAAATCCTGGAGTGATTTACAAAGCAGAGCTGCAAGCAGAAAAGCTATGGATAATAACTCAGTTAAAAGTCAGTGTTTAAAATTATAAAGCTTTATACAATGGGACTGTTCACACTATGTTATAAACCAGTTTGCAAACTGGTTTAAAACGGGGTCATTCACATTTGTGCCAGTTTTTCCTGACCTGAATTCCTGGGGGAGGGTGCACAAATCCCCCTTAACCTGGTTCTTTTACAACCAGTGATTGTAGAGCATCTTTTCAAAAGATCAGGGTTTTTTTTTTTACCAGCCATAAATGTTAGAGACTACAAAATCAATTGTGCATTGTGCTCACAATCATGGGAATACCCAAACATCTAAAACTGAAATAAGGAATCATAAATTTAAATAACCATGCAGAGCAAATTGAGTTAACTGAAATCCTTTGGAGTACACAAATTTCTACTATAATCTTATTTTCACTATAATCTTTGGCACTGCTCATAGTTACTGTCATGGTGATGGGGTAGAGCAAAGACAGCATGCTCTTGCCCCATTATTTCTAGACTACTCCAAGAAAAGGAATATGTTTCTCATACAAATGAAAAGGGAATCACAAACTGAGAAATAATTTAAGGCCGCTACCCCATACATGCTGCCTAGAAACTTATCACCATTAAACTCAAAACAGTTTAATTTCCCATACCTAGAATCCCAAAATCCAAAATATTACAGAATCCAAAATTGTTCACATGGATAGCTGAAATAGTGAAACCTTTGCTTTCTAATGGTTCAGTGTACATAAATTTTGTTTCATTAACAAAATTGTTGAAAATGTTGTACATAAAATTAAAATTACCTTCAGGCTATGTGTATCAGGTGTTTATGAAACAAATGAATTCCATGTTTAGACTTGGGTGCCACCTCCAAGATATCTCATTATGTATACACAAATATTCTAAATCTAAAAACATCTGAAATCCAAAGCACTTTGCATTTCCAATGAAGGAAGCTCAACCTGTGCAACTTTTTAGAGAAAGCAAGTTTTTGTTGAAAGTATTAGATGGCAATATTATGCCCACTTACCTGGGACTAAGCCTAGCTGAGCTCTAGGGGACTTGCATCTGGCTGGATATGTAAAGTATTGTGTTGTTAATATGAAATGATACATTTTTTCAGAAATCTAACATCTATGGTGAACTTCCATCAATCCCCAGATACTGGGACTAAGGCTAGCTGAACTCTAGGGGACTTGCATGTGGCTGGATATGTACAGTATTGTGTTGTTAATATGAAATTATACATGTTTCAGAAATCTAATATCTATGGAGAGGTTCCACCAATCCTCAGATACTTTAACCCTTCTAGGACCTCCCAGTATTCTCATCCCCTTGGGCCCATTCACATTATACAATTATAGCACTGTTATTCCACTTTAAATACCATGGTTCCATCCTATGGAATCCTTGGTTTTGTAATCCCGGTGAGGCACTAAAGTGCTGTGACTGAGAATTCAAAATGCACTTCACTAAACTTCAACTGCCAGGATTCCAGAAGATGGAACCATGGCAGTTAATACTGCAATAATTGTTTAGTGTGAATGAGAACTAGGTTTCCTGGAAGAAAAAGGCTGATGTCCTTATAGGTACAGTGGGCCCTTGTTATCCACTGGGGTGTATAACAAAGTTCATGGATGCTCAAGTCCCATTCAATCAAATGGCATAAAAAAATATATATAAAATGGCAAAATCAAGGTTTGTTTTCTGGAATTTATATATTTTTAAAGCATTTTCAAGCCACGGATGCTTGAATCCATGGGTAAAAAATCCATGGATAAGGAGGGCTGACTGTATGTATATTTATAGAACAAATGGCATAGAGCTTGAGCAGAACTTTCTCCATTCCGTTAAAAAAAAATCAAATAATATCTAAAGGACTATGGAGTGCATTGGGCCTGAGACTCAGTTGACTCAAATATTCAACTGACAATAGAGATAACTATAAGTCACTACATTTGGGCAAGACAAATGAAATGTACAAATATAGGTAGGTAAAACTAAGGTTGACAAAAGTACATTTGAATAGCATGCAGGGATTTTAGAGTCAAGAGCATGATACAGGCAGGATATAGACCACCACTTTGCGGCGGTTCCGCCGGCGCCCATTTGCTTTGCGGGGAGCGCAGCAGCCCACCACGCGGCTCCGCGCGGAACAAAAAAGAAGCTCCATTTTGGAGCTTCTTTTTGCGGTGCTTTATGACATCGCGAGGCGCCGCTGCGCATTCGCGACGTCATAGGCGCGCGCCACGTCTGGACGCTATGCGTCCAGTACGTAAACATTGCGGCCCCCATGTGGAAGGGGCCCGCCATGTTGTACGTATTCTATACGTACTAGGGTTAGGGGTGCGGAAGCACCGCCCTTCCTAACCTAGTACATAGAATACGTACTAAATTCGGTTATATCCCGCACACATTAACAGCAAGTGCTGTATCCAGAACAAGGAAACTAATTTTTTGGTGTGTACCTTCCGTTATTTCTGACTTTGGTTACCCTCAGGTAAACTGAGTTTTTTTGATAGTTTGTTCAGAGTTTGTTTTATTCCTCCAAGGTGAAAGAATGAGGTTCTCAAGGTTGTCCAATAGGTTTCCATGGACAAGCGGAATTTGAATCCTGGTCTCCAGAGTTTTAGTCCAACACTAAACACTGCCATGCTGGCTGTCATAATCCTCAAATCTGTAGTTATGGGGAAAGAAAATATTTAGTACAGCAATTTGTGACGCCCCAGATGAAGGAACTTACAAATTCTACTGCATGCTGGAAACAGTATCATATAGCCAAATCAATTGTCAGGTCCAAGTGTCTAATCTAATGTGCGTATGTAATCTACTAAAAGCATTTTAATCTTGTTGCCCGTACGTGAAAGCCCACAAATGGAGCCAGTGAATGAGAAGTCATATTATTTTTATAAGTGGCAAAAGGTAATGCCCCAGTGCTCCATTTTAAGCTAAAGAGCATTCCAAAAAGAAAAAGAAAAGTTTATCAGCCAGCTACCAGGACTAAGAAACAGACTCCTAATGATGCTCTACCAATAGGCACAGGCTAGAGATGAACGGCTGGATAAAGAAAGAAAAAACTTAAATGAAACAGGAGTATCTCTCTTTTGTTTTTTCTACTCTGTAAAACTGCATGGCATTGATTAACTTGAGTGTGTGTGGTGTGTGTGTGTGTGTTTGTAAGCAGGGTCAGTCTTGATTAGTACTTGGATGCGAAACTGCCAAGGATACTACATGCCATATTTCACAGGCACGAATGGCAAACCACTTCTAGTATTCCTTGCCAAGAAAGTCCTATGAAATTATGGAGTCACATAATCCAGCAGATGATTCAAAGGCACATACTTTATTTTACCCTACCTTATTTAGGACACAATTGCAATGGGGCTAACCTGATGGTGCATCATGCTAGAAAACTTGTGGAAGGATGGCATTACTCACCAGAGACACCTTTTTCTTTTTTTTTAGTATTCAAGATATTGTGTCATACAGGACATTCTGAAAAAAAAATAAAAACAAACTGCCAGGAAGTGATCATTGAGAAAAGTGGCTGCAGTTAGACAAATGTAAGTATCCACTCCCAACATTTGTCAATGGAGTGGAATGGGAAAATGACAATGAACCCACTTGTATCCATTCATCACTCATTTTTCACTCCTCATAGCTTTCTGAAAACTAACTCAAATGTCCATTTCCTCATATTCACTTCTGAGTGAATCCATACTTCAGCTTCTCAGAAATCACTGCAAGAATCCAAGTGGAAAGTCAGTATTGTTCTCCACACATTGTAAATGGCACTCTGAAGCTGAAAATTAATTGTTTGGTGGCAGTCATGGTGAATTTGTATCTGAGGTACTTTTGGAGAAATAAGAGTTTTGTCAGTTCCTATTTCTATAATTTCACCATACCAGCTTTTATAAAGGGTTTACACACACCATCAAATGAAAGTTTTAATTCATTCATAATTCTGGTATGAGAATTATGAGCAGGCAGGTACTTTCAGAATACGGGACTCCCAGTGATGACTCATGGTTTTTGTATTGAATTCACTCTGGGAGGGTTTTTTGTCTGAATTTTAAAGGTGCTATCCAAGTTCCTGAATGTATTTTGAAAAGAGTATTCTGGAGAACTCCTTTGAAGTGCAAGCTAAACCCCAAACTGGATTCATTTACAGGGAGGCCGCAACCACCATCAATAGCTCCTTTATCACTTTAGTACTGTTGGATAGCAGTATGTTTCTGGGCTTAGTTCAAAGTGTATCATACTTAGAGCCATAGTCACAACTTGAATCCCATCCTGTGTGACTAAGCAACTTTAGAGATCAACTGAATGCCCTACTTTTCTCAGACGTATATCCACTAGGAATCCAAGAGAAGATCTTATTGTCTGACAAATATTTAACTTGATTAAGTTGGTTATCTCTGTTTAATTATTTGACTCACTTTTTTCATTGATCTCTCCCAAATGTGTGAAATTGTTTAAATTGAGTGATTGTGTCTTTAGGTTGATTGACTCTTTGACAGGGCAGACTTATGTAATAAATCCACTGGCTTCAGACAAAAAACGGTGTTCAAGGAAACTTTGTCACAAATTAGTGTGTAATACACAATGTCTCATTGAATTCAATAGCTCTTGCTTACAGTTAAGTGTTTATACAGGTACATTTGGACACTGCAATCCTAAAGTATATCTTTCCGGGAGTAGGACCCATTGAGCAGAGTGTGAGTCCCTTTCAACAGAGCTTAGAAAGCACCATTGTTAACCTCTTCTTTAAAAATCAGTTAGCCAGACCAAGCAAGCACTATAAACTGGTCAGTGGGATATAAAATTCCCTATAAAAACACATAAATAAATAAATAAATAAATTTTAAAGTACAGTCTATGTTTATTTTAAAACCCCTATTATAATGTCTGCAGCTGCAAAGAGGAAATAAGCTGCACTATTCCTGGGGAAAGAAATCAATTTAGAGCAGCTGATCACACTTTAAACCACCTGGCAAATCCCAGATACACAGCCAAAGGAAGCAGAGAGTACATGATAATGAGTCAGTGGATCAATCTACCTATCAACAAAGCAAAGTTTCCAGAACAGAATGTGTCAAACCTGATACTAAAGGCTTAGGAGGGAGGTTAATATCATTTGGGGGCTTTTTGCAGCTGAAAAAATGGCACTCTACAACACAACTCCAATAATTACTGGCTCATTTCAGACAGGATTTTAGGCTAGGGAAAAATACATTTTGGCTGTCAATTACAAGGCATATATTCTCTCCTCTTGCACTGTAATGATAGTGGGGGAGGGTGGGAAAGAACATGAATTTTAGACAGACTGAAGCTGCTGACCCATAAAACATTGCCCACCACAAATGGGAAATTTTTGATAGCTTTAGAACACTAGTTGTATATAGTTTTTTGTGGGGTTTTCGGGCTATACTAGTTGTGTAGTTGACTTTCTGAAGAAGATTCATATAAACTGATTCAGGCCTCACATTAAAAAGTTTTAGCCAGTATCTTATTACCCAATACCATGTTGGGTAACAGTACATTCCACTGATGAACAGTGTAAGGATACTGATGGCACGCAATCGCCACAGAAAAGCTGAAAGTATTTATTCCAAGGCTGAAGAAAAACCCAGAATTCAGTCTGGGATGCCAGACAGCAGTTAAGGAAAATCTTGGCTTGGAATACCCTGAGTGCAGCAGGAGTGAACTGTCCTCCTTTAGTTTGTGTGTGTGTGTGTGAAACTATTGCTTTAGCATTATTAGATGCTGGTTGAATGGCAAACATCAGATGGGATGCCAAAGTGCCAGAAGACTGAAAAATGATACCTAAGTACATGCACCATCTAGCATGTTCAGTGTTTTGCCTTGCCCATTTAGTTAGGGAGAGGTTCTTTATAAAAATCATAACTTTGTATGATGGATTTCCTGGTTTTTTTAATGGCCTGTGAGTGTACACTAAAGATTGATTGATTGACTGACTGAAATGGGATTTTATTTTTTAAAAAAATTCTAAAACTACAGCATCCAAACAAGAATTTCAACAAATTTTCTTCTTTTACTACAACTTGCAGTCAGTATGCTGAGGCATTCTGGATTTTGCAATTTAGAAAGTAACTATTTTAAGAAAAATACTTATCATTTAATACTTCAATATATACTATTGCATAATATAAAATTACACAAAATTAGATATTACTGCATTTCTTTCTTTCCCTCCCTCCCTCCCTCCCTCCCTCCCACAGCTTTCCAGAGGTCAAAAATATTTCTACTACAATCAAACCCCTTCTTGAGAAATGTGCATCATGGATTGAATTACATTATTTACTTCTTTATATCTCTCCTCCACTTTAAACTTTTTTTAACAAAAATTCCCAGTTCAAGCTCCATATTTCTTTCTTCATCCATCCCATATAATCTTCTTTTCCTAAGAAAATCAAATAATAAAAATTCTGCTAAATATTTATCCACCTTATCCATTTTCTAAGTTGCTTTTTCCTCCCACATAGAAAGTAAATTTACCAAGCACTGTCAATTCCCTTACCACCGAGTTTGTCTGAGTTCTGTTTCTCTTCTCTGGTTCTATTTGTGTTTATCTTTTCATATTTCTTCTTGGTTCTGTCTGTCAGGGATTGCAGGGAAGGTCTCACACTTGTCCACTTCTACAACAAAAGGGTGCTATTGCCAAATAAATGTCTTTAGTTTCAAGAGAGAAGCAAGCTCTGTTTTATGCCACACTGCTACTGTGATATCATTCCCTTACTGGAAGAACATATGGGCAATGGATACAATTCTGGTCATAAGTCATAAGCCTTAATTACAGTTCACTGGATGGCCTTAAGCTGCAGCCTCTTTCAGACTAGCCAATCTTACAAGGATGTTGTGTGGATAAAAGGGGATATTACACACACACACACACACACACACACACACAGACAATTCCCTTGTGCATTTTGGACTTTTAAGTCACAGAAATTCAAGCTATGTTGACCATAAGACAAATCCCATAGTCCATATAGTGGTGATAGCTGTATTAAGCCAACCAAAAAAGTCACAAAAAATTCTGCAGGCTTTCAAAATCAACCATCTGCATCAGGCTAAGATGTTTAAAAGCCCAGTTTGATGGTCTGCAGACCCATTCTCTCATACCATTTGAATGCAACATGCAGACCACATGACTTGAACATCTTCCTTTCTCTATGTGATTTTCAAAAATAAAATTTAAAAAAAATCTTTGCCTGTTCAAGAACCTTCTCATATAGGACTGTCCATACAATTAGTCAACATGAGATGGCTACCTTAGGTGTCAAGAAATGGAAGCAAATGTTTGGTTACTTAATTAACTGCCAGGGATGCGAAAAGATGTTGGTGGAATTTTCTGCCTCAAGGGGCCAAAGTCACTTGGCTAGCTTTTCGTGACTTCACTTAGGTAAGTGCTGAGGTGGGTAGACTGGAGAATCCATTTCTAATTCTTCTTCTGTCACAGGCGCAAACATGTCTTGAGTCAGTTCTGTCATTCTGTAATATCACATTCTCTATCTTTCTGGTGGTTTAAGAAGTTTTGAAATAAGCTTTATAACTTGAAAGGTACTTATCTAAAGGGCACTCTGTGTGAATGAAAGGGACATACAGTCCTAAAATGTGTGTGTGTGTGTGTGTGTGTGTGTGTGTGTGTGTACTTTCTGGAGCCTTGTGCACATGCATGTGTGTTTCAGTTAGCAGCTGGAGGAGACTGAGCAGGCCACCAGTGTCTTAGAAATTCACAGCAAAATCTGGATTTCATTTATAATACTAGCAGAACAATAAAACATTTCAGTGGAACTCACCCCCAAGCTAAGTGGATAACTATAATGGGAACAAAATGGAAGTGTCATTCAAACTGTCAGGTTGTTGTTGTTGTTGTTGTTGTTAACATTTATTTATAGAACGCTGTAAAATTTGCACAGTGCTTTACATAGTAGTGGTCAAATAAAATAAAAATAAAGCCTGCCAAGCAGTGCAAAATGTAAAACAGCAACACTGCAAGATTAAAAACATCTCTAAAATAATACTAACTAATATAAAAGGAAAATAAAGAAAAAATAAATTAACAACCAGTAATTTGGAATGCCTCCCAGAACAAAAAATCTCTAGTCCTTAGGACTGGAGCGTGGATTTGGCACAGCTTTTGGCCTCTTAGGATGCATGCAGCATTTAAAAAGCATACCTCCAAAGTGACCTGAAGCAGCTTTATTTTGGCCTGTCTGTTCCGGCTCTATGAAACCTAGGGCCTTGAAGCCAGATATCCAGATTTTAAAAAGTAGATAGGCTGACTAAACATTAATAAATAGAAAGTCAAATCCATGGGACTCTTCAGCTCATTACAGAACACAGATCTCTGTGATGTACCTATGACATTTTTTTCCACAGGAAAGAAACTCAGACAAGTCTGAAGAAAACATCAAAATGAGCTAAGCAACAACAACAACAAATGGTTGTTGCTATTTAACTCAAGGTCAAGTTCAAGAATATAAACCCTTGACAAAATTGCAGTATTCACACTGTAATTTATAATCACATTTTAATCAGGAAGCAAGTAGAGTCTTCGAAGCTTCAAGTTCATAGTCTTTTAAAGCTGCACATCTTTTATGATGGATGAGTTTTGTTGTTGCTGTTGTTTATTACTCTGTTTCAATTATGCCATTCCCCACTATCATCCTAATGTGGGCACATTTATTCAAATAATCAGTATTTAGGTGGGTAAAGGGGGGGGGGGAGAGAAACCTGAATGCATAAGTATTTGAGCTCAGGATAGGTTAATATCTTCAGTTTGCCCTCCCAGTAGCTGTAGTGCAAGAAAATTACAAGAAATATAGACCCCCAAATATAATTCCTAAAAAAAGAAAAAAATGCTGACTTGTAGCACTTTGTCGATCCACAGCTCCAAAACCATCACAATGATTTACTGTAGAACCAGTGTGCAATAGAGATTAGGAACAACTGAGTTCAATTTTCTGCCCAGCCTTTAAACTAGAGTTGGGTGACTGCCAGGATTTAGGGAATGTGAAACCTGGGAGTGCCTCACCTTTCACTGTCACCCCCACATGCTCTAAAAATGAGGTGGGGCAATTTCTCTCCAGTGGCCAAGGTCCACACACCTCACCACCCCTCTAGCAGAGTTGCTGCTGGCCATTCTGCCACATTTTGAGATGTGTTCAGCCTCTCTCTAATCTTTTTCAGGCCTGTACATGTCTCTCTTTCCCCAAAACAGAAAGTGATCTGTTTACTGGAGGGCAATGCAGATGGTTCACGGGCCACACTCCCACTCCTCACCCCACTTTAAGTTCATTGTCTGGCATTGGACAGATTATTATAACTCATATGTCTTCTTTCAATATGTGCTCAGGATAGATGAGTGATAAAGAAGCAGTATATATCATTTTGACATAGGACATATGATGCAGCAAACGATATGAGATTTAGATCAAGGAATGTGGACCCCAATAACATTGCATTTCTTAATCTAATGGCTTTCTCTCACTCACACACACACACATATCTATCTATCTATCTATCTATCTATCTATCTATCTATCTATCATCTCAGTTGCAATTCTAAGAGGCAGAAACTAGGCTACCAGAAGTCTGATTCAGCAGAACCATTCTTACAGTAACTTGTGCAAGAATTCACCACAAATTATGGCATATAATCAAAACGTCCTGTATTTATGTGCTGTCTGCTTTCTGGTAATCCACTGGGTTTCAACTAATATCATGGGGAAAGTGTGTGGAGTGTTCCTGCTTGGGTCCAGACTATTTGGCAGACCCTTCTCTCGATCCCATCACCATCTCAGGAACAGTTGGTACAGACACAAGAGAGGGATTTTTTGGTGGCTCCCCCTAGACTCTGGAACTCCCTGCCCAGGGAGGCCAGAGTAACCCCCTCCTCATTCTCCTTCTCTCAGCAGGCTAAATCCCATTTTGGGAGAAAGGCAAGATATAAATACAACAAATAAGGAAATAAATATTTTTTTAGTCAGACAGGTTTTTAAAACAGAATGTTTTTAATGAATGGGTTTTGGACATGCTGTATTAAGTGTGTTTTATCCTTTTAATTGTATTTTATTCTGTTATTGAATGACTCGTTTTAATACTGCAAATAGTCTTAATGCTCTCTATTTGCATGCTTTTAATTGCATTGTTCCTTTAAACTGTGAGCTGCTTTGAGTCCCAATTCTTTAGGGAAAGATATAAATAAATCATCATCATCATCATCAATCAATCATCAATCAATGTGGAAATGTTCTCTTGCAATTGTATGTAAGGATTCAATATAAGTCACCCTTAAGGAAGGCATGGGCTGTACAGGAAACATGATTTGGGCCCATGTCCTGTGTTCCAGAGTCTGAGTTGTGGGTTTCAAATGAACATCCAGTGAACAGGAGGTGATGAGAGTATCAAACTAATCTGATGAATGCAGATACCTCTGTTTCATGTACTTTCTTAATGGTTTTACATCTGACCTTTCTTTTCTGTCTTCTGTCTGCTGCCAGTTTTAGTCTGTGAAATAACTACATAAGAAAAAAGGATCTCTTTTGAGGAAGGCAGAAAAACATAGCACTAATGTATGCCATTCACATCCCAGTGCATATTTTAGATGTATACTGATTGACTTCTCTTGAGATTTAAAATTAAGTTGCTTCTAAAGGCAGCCAAAGCTTTTTCAAAAAGCACTGATAGTGATATTATTAACCTTAGGTATTGAAATTCTGTTAGCACCACCTGATTTATCTGTGGTACACAGTATCAGCATCTCATTCTTTTCCCTGCTCTTTAGAATTTACAACTGTAGGGTTTCTTTTGTTTTTCAGATGAAGGCATCAATAAAAAAGCAAACTGTGCTTTAAACTTCCCCTGATATGGATTGCACATTAGGGATGCATTGCCATTTTATCTATTTTATTTTTAAGAAGATGTATATTTAAAAATAAATAAATAAAGGAGCATGGTTTCTTCTCTTTCACTCCCCACCACATACCCCTGAACCAACACAAAATTGATCCTACAGTGTTTGAGAAGATAAAAGTAATTTAAATGGATCTGAGAAAACCATTTCCACCAAGACGAATAGGCTGTGATGTAGACAGTCCTTTATACAAATCAACAACTTGGAATCAGAATGTATGGAGGACCATGATTTCTCCTGAGACCCTGCCTGCCCTTTAAGATGATCTTCTGTGGTACCTCTCTAAATATTCTCATATCAATAGAGTAGTGGATCCACTCTGCATTTTATTCCAAAGGAAAAAAGGAACCATTCAAGGAGCTGAAACCTGTATCCAAAATAGGTTCAGCACATTGGATAGCTCATATTTCAGGTTACTCTGGAATAAAACAAAAGAGTAGATCATGTACCATTGACATGGAAGCCTCTGGGCACCCTTGACTCTCACTATCTGAGCTGAAATGACTCCTGAGGTATATTTGGGGCACATCATCTTTCTAATTTCCTCTCCATAGACATTAGAAAACAGGGATGGGTGAACATTTTGATTCATTTCATTTTTATAAGCCTATTAAAATTCAAACATTTCCTCATATTTGGGATAGGGAAAATGAAGCTTCTTTTTTAAGAAGGTTTTTAAAATCAAAACGTACAGATTAGCCTATGAAGGCCTATAGTGCCAAGTGTTTAATGGTGAAAAGTATGGAACTGAATGCCTGTTACTGAGTTAGAGTTTCTAAGAGGCTGTCTATCTAAGACCTATATGACAAGCAGTGATATCATGGTCCTCTCCATCCTGAAAACAGTTGTATTCTGTTCACTCTGGTCAGTATACATGAAGAGAAATTTTATTTCAGCCCATTTTTGAAGCATTTACCAAAATCTGCACATCTTTATATTTGAGATGGGAAGAAAATGAAGTTCTGAATGTCAAAGAAAGTGAAATAGATTTTTCTAATCTCCATACAGATCAACAAGGTACCTTCAGTAGTGGTATTTCAATATGTAATTAAAAACTTTTTAAAAAATCAAAACATTTGTGATGGCTCTGCTTCTCTAAAGTCTTGGCTTTTATGGATTGCTCCTTTATCAACTGCAGCCATTTCTGCTTAAATACATGAGAGATTTTGAATATTTTATGGTTATTCCTTAAATGTTTGAACTGCAATAGCAAGTACATTTCTGTACCACTTATTAGTGCACTGAAGCACTCCCTAAGCAGTTTACAATGTGTAAGCTAATTGGCCCAACAAGTTGGGTACCCATTTTAGCAACCTCGGAAGGATGCAAGCCTGAGTCGAACTTGAGGCCTTGACTGGTATTGAACTCACAACCTTGCAGTTTGTGAGTGAGTGGCTGCATACAGACATTTAACCACCATGCCACGATGGCTCTAATGGTTGAAATGTTTGTTGCTGGGTGCTACTTTAGATACCTTTGTCTATAAAAACTATAAATCAGAGGTGGGAATTGGGTAAGCCTCCAGATATTGTTGAAGGGCAGCTTCCAGGCATACTGATAGCTGCCACTCAAGGAATCCTGGGATTTGAGACCTTCTGGACAATTCCCATACCTGTTTTTAATTAATGTTTGTATATATGAATAAAAAGGATCTTAAATAGAATCATTCTATTGCTTCCTCAAGTCCAGCAATACCAAAACATAGTACTTATGGTGGTGTTACTGTTGAGACACACAAGTGTAACATATGAGAAGTAAATGGATTCCATTATGAAAGACAAACTAGAGTATCATATGAAAAGTACATGGATTCCAGCATCAAAATATACTCTGGAACTTTGGGTAGTTGCCTTTGCAGTCAGCATATTCTGAGGGTAGTGAATTATGCTTCACCTCCCCATAGGGAATAACTGATTTCAATTTGTGAAGACATCTCCCCAAATCCCTATTCCAGAGAATATCTTTCAGATTACATTTTACCCAATTTTAGTAACTGCCTTGGATGTGCCACATGCATGAACATGGCTTCCATTGACTTCTGAAAGAAATAGTGCATTTCAGTCTACAGCTTTCAGTGATCTGAGAAGCACTCTTCTAGACTTCTGAGTCTTCATTCAGAGTGTCCTTCCATGGAGTTAGGGAGAGGTTACATTTAGTCATGCATGCATGCATGCATGCATTATTTTCATCATTCTTTCATGAATGTATTTGAAAATGAGAATTGCTCTTCTATCAATTAAAATGCTCTAACAAAATAGAATAATATTTTTTATTTTTTAAAAAGTCTGTTTACAACAGATGTCATAATATAAAAACAGAGCTAATGAGCAGTGATCTGAGCTGAACAGGGAATCAAGATCTATAGACAAAGGCAGGCTAAAAGACAAGCCAGGAAGCAGCAGTGAGAAGCACTAATTAAAGGATACTGGGCCTCTTTACAATAACACATGTCTTCCTGTCCAGGCAGTTTGAAAGAACAAATCCAGACAATGCTACCCGAAGAACCTGAACACATTCAAAGCTGACTCATTTAAGAAGCTAAGTAAGTCTTGACCTGCTTCGAATTTGAGTAGAAGGCCACCATGGAATACTATCCAAACTCCAAAGTACACATTGTGATTATACTCTCAGTAGGTCAACCAGAAGGCATAATATTCATCACACTAGCTTTTGAAGCCCACTGGCTTATTTATCAGGCAAAGATGGTTTGAAACTAGTCATGCAGAGGAAGCAAAATAACACTGCTAGACTCACAGGTCTGCATCTCACTTGCTTGGGAGTTACAGAGAGGTGATCTATGCAGACAGAAAGCTGAGGCTGCAGAGACAGAAAAAGAGTCATGGGATGACTGAGAATAAAAGGAGCAAAGAAAAATAAAATTTACTTTCTCCATTTGCACTCACAAAGTACTTGTCTTTGAGGACTGAGCTTGTCTCTGTTCTGTGTGAGACCACTGGCCCCTGTGTCTCAGGAAGCTCTGTATTGTCAGGTCTAGAGGTAAGCGGGAAAACATGTTGATACAAGCATAGTCTAGTGAGATAAATTTTGTTCTTTGGATTTTGTTTCATGGACAACATGGTTGTCCCTTCATTTTCCAGGGAGTACTAGGGATCACCAGCTGGATTCAGAAAAATAATCTACCTGAAACCTTGGAAAGCTGCTGCCATTCAAATTTCATATAGGGCTACACAGACCAATGGTTTCACTCAGCACAAGGCATCTTCTTATCTTCTTTCCTGTGATACTTAACTGACTAGGCAGCTGCTCCAACATCCAATAAAATATCTCATGACATGTCGCAGTTCCAAACAAATCCAAGATTCCCAATTGGAACAAATTCTGGTATGGATTTTAGTGGTACTACATTTATAAGGCACTACTTGAGGGATTCTACATTCTGTCCATGGCAGCTGCATTAGGCAAGTCTTCCAGTGACATTCAGAGGATTGGTCGATGAAAATCAAAAGCCTATCGATCATATGTGTGACCTCTGACTCATTAAAGTTGTTTTGTTGTTTTGTTTCAGGTGCAGTTTGCCCTGTGATGAGACACCGTGTGTGGCTCTGTGGACACAGCATGGTGTTCTGGGCGGCCCGCCAAGCCAGGAGGTGCCATTTCAGAAGCTAGCTGAGGCTGTCAGGCAAGGCCATCATTGAATGGAAAGGAAAACGTGGCCTGCAGTGGCACGGGCTCCTGCTTCTGTTATTTGGCGAAGGTCAGTTTCTGCCCCCTCATGTTCTGGTTATTTGGGTGACAATGATTTGGGTTTGTTAAAGGGCAAAGCCCTCATTTGTCAGGCCATACACGACATGCGTTACATTAGTGAGAGATGGCCTTTTGTTATCCTGTTATGGTCGGCGATGTTGGAGCTGTGGTGGTGATCCATGCCTCCTTAATAGGGCCTGCAGATTGGCAAAGCAATAAATGGAGGACTGGGTTTCTAATTAGCACACAATGATATCGTGTTGCTTAGGCCTGAGCTCTACCGAGCGGATGGCATCCACCCCTCCGAAGTGGGAAACCAGATATTTCTTTGAGACCTGCAAGCTGGGGTTGCGGCCTGTTTGACATGCCTTGTGGGGATAGGGACTAAGTGGATACTTGTCCCTTATCTGTGGCATAGGCAGGGGGAGTTAGAGGTTTTGGTGAACTCCTCGGCACCCTCCTAAAGGGTGAAGGTAAGTCTCTGGAACTGAGGTTTATGTCTGGCAACTAAATACAAAGGGAAAGAGAATTGCCTTGATGCTGGCCTGAGATTTAAACCCTCACTTAAATCTTGCAACTTAAGTGGGGGAGTCTTGGGTTGGCCTTCTGGATGTGGGCCAGCCAGGGACCAACCCACTTCTGGATTGTCCTTGATGTTCAGGTGTTTTCGCCCAGGAGAAGCTGGGGGATTGGTCTAGGAGCAGACCATCCGCCAGCTCTTCCCACACAAGCTTCTCCCCCTCTGGATTTGCAGTTCTCGAAGAAATAAGTTTAAATAAGGTGAGTTAAATAAAGTTGCCCAATTTTATAACCCAGTTCTCTGTGTCTGGTTTTGTTATTTAATGAGTTGGTCAGCAATGCCTATTCTTTCTTCCTCTCCTGTTCTTGCCTTGGTAACTTCATTACTCAGAGAAACTAGAAGAAGGTGGGGAGAAAAAATACTGGCTTGATGCCTTGCCTTCTGTCTCACTCTGCCTAATGTTAGGGCTAGCCCTGATGTAATAATAATAATAATAATAATAATAATAATAATACTTTTAATTTATATTTCCCACCTCTTCCTGCAATTCGTTTAGTAAATGTGTATCAGTTTTGTTTACATTGTCATATTTTCTTCTAGAACAGTAAACTTCTCTCTTAACTCAGCCCTAACTATTTCATTTACAGTGATACTGACCACATTCTCATTCATGGCTACTTGTGTAGGAACTTTGATGAGTAGAGGTAATCATATTGAAACTTTCTAAAAAGTATTGAATAGCTTCCATGCTCTTAAATAAATGTCATCAATAGAATGCCACAGCTTTATTTACATGGATGTACATGAAGCCGCTGGGAGAGATCATTTGGAGGCATGGGGTGATGTTATCAATACACTGATGACACCCAGATATATTTCTCCATGTCTCGGTCTTCAGCTGTGACTTCAGATGGCATCTCGCCTCTCAATGACTGTCTTAAGGCAGTAATGGATTGGATGAGGGAAAACAAATTGAAGCTGAATCCAGACAAAACAGAGGTATCGGCTCCAAACCCAGGTATCGGGCTACATCCTCCAGTCCTAGAAGGGGTCACACTCTCCTCAAAGGACTGTGTTCACAGTCTGGGGGTGCTCTTAGATTCGTTGCTTCACATGGCAAATCAGGTGAATGCGACGGTCAGGAGTGCCTGTTATCAGCTTTGGCTGATATGCCAGCTGTGCCCTTTCCTGGAAGTCAGGGCCCTTGAGACCGTAGTACATGCGCTGGTAAGCTCACGTCTTGATTTCTGTAATGCATTCTACATAGGGCTACCCTCATGCTTGGTGTGGAAACTTCAATTAGTTCAGAACATGGCAGCCAGATTGGTCTCTGGTACATCCAGAAGAGACCATATAACACTGATCTTAAGATCACTTCACTGGCTGCCCATCAGTTTCCAGGCCCAGTACAAGGTGTTGGTTATCACCTTTAAAACCCTAAATGGCTTGGGTCCAACCTATCTTCAGGACCACTTCCTTCCATATAATCCTCCCCACACACTTAGATCCTCAGGGAAAAATTTGTTACAGCCTTGTAAAACTTGGCTGTCAACGACCTCCCAGAGGACCTTCTCAACTGTTGCTCCTAGACTGTGGAATGGCCTGCCGGACGAGATCCATCATATTACCACTCTAAACAGCTTTTAAAAAGCTATAAAGACGGATCTCTTCCAGCAGGCCTTTCCTGAATAGTTTTCTGGCCATCGGAAGGAAAATCTAACTGCTGACCTCCAACTTCACCACAGTTATTGTATTGTTTTTTTAAGTATGTTTTATGTTTTTAATTCCACACTGTTTAATTATATTTTAAGGGGGGTGGGTGGGTTGAGAGTTTGGACTGTATATTTTAACTTTGTAAGCCACCCCGATTGCTTTTTGTAGAGAGGTGGGATATAAATAAATTTTATTATTATTATTATTGCCCTTTGGCACATCTAAACATCTGAAAGCAGCCCTCCTCCAAAGATACGATGTTACTGACTTTGCAGCTCACACTGGATTTTACAAGAACACATTTGACTTTCTACGGTTTCCTGCAGTAGTAAACCTTATCCCTACTGACAGCAGAAGTAATTGCTATGTGCAAAATAAAATTGATTGTTTAAAAAGTTAAACTCTATTTTCTTGTTTTATTTTCCACTTAAAGGCTTTGGTCTCATTGTGCATTCCCACCAGCCTCCAAACTTTGACAGTAGTCAATTCCTGGATTGCTCTTTCTATGGAAAACAATAAATATCTGTGACTTCTGATGGAAAGATGCAAAACAAAGCCAGACTAGCTGATAAAATCTGGAAAAACAAAGTTTTCCTGAAGCAGGTACACAGTATAACACTTTGGTTTGTGCAGGTTCTGTTCATTGGAACATCTTCCTATTCCCTTTTGGCTGAAAAAGGTTGGTGGGACAAGCATCCCTCCAACAAAAAAATTAAAACAATAACCAATAGATTGTCTTTATATCCTGATGAGGCACAGCTTTTGTCTGGGAACAGAGTCCACAAAATCAGAAGCTTTTTGAGGATTATTGATCCCATTAAATAGTTTGACAGGGGAAGGCATATCTTGCTGAGTTGTGCTTCACAGCTTTGTCCACCTCAGTCTAGATCTTCCATGTTATGCTACATGGAGCTTTTCGTGTGCAGGTTGTCCCATTCATTTCACTAGAAGCAGAAGACCCTCACATGTAAATGTACAATGCTAAAGCTTCCACTCCCACATCATATGATGGGTCCATTCTTTATGTTTGGAACCTGTGAGCTAGATTGCTTATGCTCTCGTCTGATGGCTTTGGCTCTAAGTGATACTTACATGTGTGCACAAATTGCTGGATATCAAACATCATGTTATGAATGAGACTTGGTGGTAACTAACAGAGACATGATTATCCCATGATTAATGCAACGTCAAGGAATGACTTGCATGTGTTAAATTGACAATTGTAGATCCAACACAAGGGAATAAAGTTTTATTATCACCTTAGATCTATTCAGTGCACTCAATGTACATTTTCAGCTGCCAGTCATCAACTTGAGAGTAATCAAGTTTATAAAAATTAACAGCATGATGTACATGCATGGGTGAGCTGGCTCTTAGGAATTTGAGACACGTAGACTGTCATGCTGAGTTATTGATGGGCTGATGAAAATCAGACCAGCTGTTCAGAGCAGAGACAAAGCTTGAATCTCCATAGATATATATTCTGAAAGATGGACAGTGGCTCACTTGAGCAGGAGGTGCTCTGTTTGAGAACTGTTCTGAACAGTTCTCAAAAATCTCCTCCTCTTGGATGGATGGGAATGGATGCGGAACAAAACAGGGACTTCTGATGCTGGTGGCATTCTGTGTGCAGTAAAATGTGTCCCTCACTCATCCCTCACTATTTCCATTCCCTTCCCGGCCTCTTTATCGTTCCAGCCAGTCCTGTGTGATAAGGCTTCATATCTCTCCACTACTAAACAAATTTATCTGATCTGATTGGATGGATCCACTGCCTATCTCAGAAGATGGGAACTGGGAGTGTTCAGATTGGCCAGCTACTCATGTCATCACTCCTGATTGGTGTTATTAGTGTCAGGTAACAAATCAACAGCCATACCCTTGCAAGTCCTTCACTGAGATGCTCCCTGCCTAACTGGTTACTGATCACCAACCAATTTGATGTGGAAAAATGACTGAGATAGTGTCCAGTTAGAATTTGGCATACTCTGAAGTATTATATAAATACTTCTTCTTACTGTTATTGTTATTATTTGTATTGTGGCATTCCTAGAAATGACTGTCACAAGGTGCTGAAAATATTCCATCAAGAAATTAGAGGTGCACCTTAGTACTATCAATGAGGCAATCAATCTTTCCTCTTTCTTAGTTGATAATTGCAGTTTCTCAAAGCATGTATTATTATACCTAGATCTAGCCTTTTTCAGAAGCTCAGCATTTGATTGCTATGTGTTTAGTTTATACATGTTTCATTCTGTTCCATTTGTGTCTCCTTCTGCTCGCCCCTGTCAGGTCTCAGATCTTTACAATTTACTTCTTGGCTCTTCAAATAAAGGTTGCTGGTTATATCTCACAAAGAGCTAAGCTTAAGTGTGGCATGAATTCACATAAAATAAATTTTCACCAATATAATCTATAATCCCTGACATGCCAGGTGCTTGACTTCAATCTCGAAATTCTGCTCTCTTGCTCTGTTTATCATTATGCTGCAGTTTTACAGCCTGGTAGATTCTGTTCATTGATCAAGACCTAGAAAATGTCCCAAGTTCAATAGGACAGGTGGCATGTTGGCAGAAAGAAGCTTTTGTTTTATTACTGTCAGCAGTATGATGGCAATTTTATCATAGAATGCAGTGACACCACTCATATCCCCATAATTTTATTACGCAATAGTGCAAATGGTCTTGCTAGACTGAGTAGATGACATATTTACATGAACAGCAAATATTATCTGCCTCATCTAAATTAATACAGAATGAAATAGGGAGCTTAACTAGGCAGACGCTTCAGCTAGGCAAATAGATCATGCCTCAATCACACATTTGCTTGGGGTGAGAGAAGAGAAGGAAGGAAAGAAGAGAATATTGAGAAGCTTATACCATTCTTGTCCAAGCAATTTTCACAACTGGTAAATGCTCCTTTACTATGTAACATTATTAGCCAAAGTATCAGAGGAATCTGTTCTTGCAAACAATTTTGTTCTGGACTTTGTCCAGTCCATACTTCTCAGTTTGGATGCACTTGCACTCTGAAATCTGCATATTTGAAAAGTATACACAGAAAAATAAGCACATTTCAAGTGTGTGGAAAACTTAGCCTATCCAAACTTCAGCCAGTGGAGGGAGGGAGGGAGGGAGGGAGGAATTTGTTCAAGCTAGTTACATAATTTTAAGGCTGTGCATTAAAATAAGTAAATTCAGGAAAATAAACATGAATGGAATTTATCTCATAAAAGATAAAAAGACTCTTTAGTTAAATAACTGGGGCATGGACCATATTAGAGATGTAAATCTAGCTCTCATATACAAGAATAAAGAGTTTCAAATGTTTTATCACCAGTGTGTGAGAATTCTTGCACATTTTTTTCTCATCCTGAATTTCTGAGAAAGTGTTTGCACTAAAAATCTTGGGGGTTTGCACCACCACCGCCCCATTGTTAAAAAAATGGAAAATATGTTCTTTGCACAGTACTGGCCATGTTCTTTGCACAAATATCATCTACGTTGCCCAATTTTGTGCAAAAGGGGAGGGGATCATATGAATAAAGGTTATGAATAAAATCTGACAGCAATCTGGAGATTTGCTGGGAGAGGGAAACTTGTCAGGTTAACCAGAGTGTATCTGTAGCTGATCATCACCAACACAAACCCAATGAACGTAACCATCCCATTTTTGCAAGTAACTAGAGTAAGTCTAGACAGGGATCTTATACATTTATTGTCACTTCAGTATTTTATTTACTTATAAATATAAAGGCTGAGTATACGTGGAACTTAATGATACAATTGTTTAATTGATTAATTGTTCTCAGACTAGTTACCTATGCAGACAGCATGCATACAAAGTCCAAACTCTGTCCCTTAGCTTTTCTCAGTGTCACTTTCATTCCAAACTGTTTTCTGCTGCTCCAGAGACTAGGACCCGGAGCAATGGATGCAAGCTACAGGAAAAGAGATTCCACCTTAACATTAGGAGGAACTTCCTGACAGTAAGGGCTGTTCGACAGTGGAACAAACTTCCTTGGAGTGTAGTGGAGTCTCCTTCCTTGGAGGTCTTTAAGCAGAGGCTGGATGGCCATCTGACAGGGATGCTTTGATTGAGATTTCCTGCAGGGCAGGGGGTTGGACTGGATGGTCCTTGTGGTCTCTTCCAACTCAATGATTCTATAATTCTAATCCTTTCACAGACATCTAGATTACATCATCCTCAAATGGTAGTAAAGGTGGAAAGAGAAAGGCGTATCTTTTCACCTTCCAGAAAAGTCCCAAGGATTGTCTTGTAATGTTGGACCATTTATTTTGTCTGTAATTTTTCTAACAAAAGAGATGCTTGGCATCTTTTCCAGGGCTATTAAGACAGTCTCTGGCAGTCCATTTGAATCCATCAAGCCTCTACAAGTTCCAGTTTTCCAATCTTCCACTTACTTCAATAATTTTTTTTCCTCTGACCACTGGATCACTTCGCCATTTGTTTGTTTGTTTGTTTTTACCCCACCTTTCTCCCAAGTTGGGACCCAAGGCAGCTTACAACGTGTGTGTGTGTGTGTGTGTGTGTGTGTGTGTGTGTGTACACACACATATTAAACAGCACCACTGGGTGCTGATTGGCAACACTACAAATATGTTTAAAGAGAAACATAGAAACAGTAGTGCTTGATAAAGCTGAAAGCATTAGGAAAAGAAAAAGACTGCATTACAGATGGATTGAGTCAGTCCCAGCCCTGAGCTTGCAAGACTTAAGCAGGGCTAGAAATAACATGGTCTAAAACAAGTCAAGGTTGAACTCTCCCTGCAAACCAAGATGATTAAGTTGAGGCTGTCGTACTTTGGCCACATCATGAGAAGGCTCAACTTATTAGAAAAGACAATGATACTGGGGAAGGTAGAGGGCAATAGAAAGAGAGCGGGGTGGGTTACAAACCGCCATAAAATACGTATTGACTACGTATTAGGGTTAGGAAGGGGCGGTGCATCCGCACCCCCCTAACCCTAATACGTAGTCATTACGGAGAATATGGCGGCGGCCGTTCCACACGGCTGCCGCCATATTGATGTAGCGGATGCTGTGCATCCGCACGTCGCGCGGCGCTTATGACGTTGCGAGGGCGCCATTGGTGCCTCGTGGCGTCATAACTGTGCCGCAGGAAGAAGCTCCATTTTGGAGCTTCTTTTTTGCTCCACGTGGGAGCCGCGCAGTTTTTGTAACCCACCGAAGACTACCTGCTAGATGCATAGACTCAATTAGAGAAACATTGCACCTGGGCCTATAGGACCTGAACAGAGAGGTGGAGGAGGATAGCAAGCTTAGAGATGTCTCATTTAAAGGGTCACCATGAGTCAAGGTTGACTCCAGGCAGCTAAAAACAACAACTCTTGGAAATTTCTCATTCAAAAAGGGTCACCTTAGGCCAAAGCTGACTTGATGGCATACAGTACAATAATAATGAGCAAATTAGTGTAGTATGAGTGAAAGATACTCATGGCTGTAATTTAGAACAGAAGGTATAGTTTGTCACTGCTTCTGGAAGACTCTACTCTCTCATCCATCCAGTCTTAAGGGTAAGCACATAGAGTTCATTTTATAAGTTCTATGACATTGTTTTGCTTTGCTTCGTCCTTTAGATCCTTTGTTATATGCCCTTAAATTTTACCCTCGACTTATTCATGGGTCATAGCAAAATCCATAATTTTGGCCTCAAAACTTGCCTTCGACTTATACATGAGGTCGACTTATAGTCGAGTATATATGGTAACTGTGCATTTGCAGCATTAACACACTAAAGTATGAAGAGTACTGCTAGGTAGGGATATCAATATTCAAACATTTCATTGCCACAGGCAAGAACAAATAGTTTTACCATTTTTCTCCTTACTTAAAAAAAGTAAGGTTACTCCATACAAAAGAAAAAGAATAATGTCATATCTGGGGGCAGAAAAATCACAATTCATGCACAGAAAGCAGGATTTTAGGCACAGAAAATAATTTCTGTACAAAAAAAAAAGTTTTCTGCACACAACAAAAAGAATTAGTGTGGAATCTTGGGTCCAAGTGTCCACTCCCACTTCCAGCGGAGTCTGCCTAGCAAGGTTTGCTTCAGCTCCTGAAAGTATTTCCTTTTTACCTTCTTTTTGATAAACAGGCTTAGCTAATGGCAAATTAGTCTTTCTGTGATTTAAGCAGAATATATAAGGAAAGGAAAGGTATCACTCTTTTCCTGCTTAGTTTTCCATCTTCCATTTCTTTCCCTCCTTTCCTAAAAACCCAATCAATCAATGCACAGCCTTCATGATTCACAGTATCACTGCTCATTGTCTTCTCTCTCCTTCCTGTTTCTGGGACAGCCACGACAGTTAACCAGTAAATTGATGTTTGTTACATTTCTCAATAAAACCCCATTTCTAGAAAAGCTCTAATCTTGATTTTGTTGCTCCCCCAAGTACTCTGTGAGGGCACTTCACTCCTTCACTAAATAAGCTGAAGTGATGCATGCTCGTGTTCCTGTATATCATGTTAGTCTTACGGTATCAATAGCTGGTCTTCTGCAAGAGCAGAGGCAGGCTTGTAGTAGAAAAGGTCTCCCTAGAACATTTGAGCTACAGACAAATAATCTGCATATGTGTGAAGAACTGCTGTGTGTCCAAAGCAAGACTAGTAATAACAACAGTTTTTAGCTAAATTGTTTTTGAATAGCCTAAGCATCTTGGAGCACAGAGAAGTACCAGTTTCATGATAGAGAAAGACTACAGCTGTTGTTAACTAACCCAGCTTTTACAATCTCTTTCCACAGAAGTTAGGTAACCAGCATTTACACATACACACAAGCATTAACACACTCTTTAAAAGTCAGTTACATATAAATTTATAGATGGTGTATGTGTGTATGCACACAGTGGTGGTGATGTGCTCAGTTCCAGGGCTAGGACATGACTGAAAATTCAGGTGCTCCAAACACTGCAATTCTACATCATTGCCATTCATCTTTTATCATCTACTAATACACTACTCTTATCTGGCTCTTATGCCCCCAAACTGCAGATATTTTTAAATATATTCTTAATTGTATTTTTTCCTGTGATGGAAGTCGTCATTGTAATTACTTCCTTTAAATATGATGATTATTGTGAATTTTGATATACATAAATAAGTGCAGAATATTTAAGGCACCAAATCCTGGGTTATCTTCGATGTTAAACAGAGTCAGCCCTAGTTAGTACTTGGATGGGAGATTGTGAATGAATACCAGGTGTTGTAGGCTATATTTCAAAGGAAGGAACTGGCACGACCACCTCTGAGTATTTCTTGCCTATTAAATTCTTGGGGGTCATCCTAAATTGACAGGATACTTGAAGGCACATACACATTTTCATGGAAAGGCCCTCTATTACCTTTCTCCAAAATCCCAAGGCTATTGTTATGCTTCTTACCACCATACTCTTTTAGCTTATAATGAACATGAATCACTACCAAAATTTCTTTTCAGTGTATAGAGTTATATCATTTTCTCTCCTTGGTAACAGCATTTTCAACTTATTTATAACAATTCACTAAATATTGCACAGCCACATATTACAACAATATATATGAACCAAAGCCACCATTCTTTTGTTCTCTTATTTTGTATTTCCAACATCTGATTGGACTCAGTGTTGTTCTAGAACTTTGCTGGGCATACTAGTTCAGGAACCATAGGTAATAGTACCCAGCTAATTCATATTCACGATGTAGGCTTATTATCCTGATAAACAAGAAATTACCAAGTCTTTTACCCCCAGTCATGCACTCTATGCAATTTATGGGGACCCTCTCATAGGTTTTTCTTGGCAAGGTTTATTCAGAGGTTTCCAAACTTTTGTCTGGCAGGTGTTTTGAACTTCAGCTCCATCTAGCCCAGCCAACTGTAAGGCATTCTGGGAGCTAAACTCCAAAACATCTGACTTAGACTAAGGTTGAAAGGGTATGATTTGTTCAAGATCACCCATACTATCCATACTAACATAGCAATAATTTACCACCAGTCCTGTCACAATGGGAGCAAATGATTACTGTGTTAAACTCAATAGGCACCTACACATATCTTCCCCACTTTAATAGTAATATGTTTATAACATTTCAGTATCACATAAAAGAATCTGATAAGAAAGTAGACTATTTTCTGTTAAGTAGAGTTTCTGCCAAATGGCTCCTATGGTGCAATTGTACCAATTTTGTAAAGAAACCCCATAGTACAAGACATATTTTGTTCTTCCACATTTTGCTCTGAAACAGCTGTAGCTTGAAAAATTAAATCGACTTTTGCTTTTTGTCACTGCCAATGATCAGCATAGAGTGTTACAAAGGAGTGAAACTCCTATTGATTTTTGGCATCATTCTGTCTCCATACAAATACACACACACACACACACACATATATATATATATATATATAATTGGATGTATGCTGGCAGTTCATAAAACCCATGTTTTATAGTTTTTAAGCTGAATGGAAATGGAGCCATCTCCAATTAGAGATAATTTGTTGGTAGGATGAGAGTTTAATGGAAGGCAATGTTTTTCTATGCAAAAACAACACTCATCTGCATATGGTTTGATATCTTTCTGTGATGTAGCAAAGACTATAAATCTTTCCTGTTATACCTAGAAATGGAAAGAAGTAATGTGTGTTTAGGTGTCTCTGAATTAATCCATAGCATTATGCTCAAATTGTGTTATTGTTAATACCACATCCTCCTATTCTGTGTGCTTCAAATCAATTTCACATTCACTCTCTTGATTGATTCATACTAAAAAGGTATCATAATAATTTTTCACACAAGATACCTTTTGCACAAATATTTCCAAAATGCAGGAAACACCAAAATTTATCGGAATTCTACTGCATAAACAAGTGTGATCACAGATGTAGTAAAGTGCACAAGGGTGCCTTGAAAATGCATATGGAAGATCAGATAGATCTTTGCTGGAATATTTCATAGTAAAGAATAGTTGTCACTAAATCACTCTTACTTTGTTCTAAAGTATGATTTAGAACAAGGGGGCCCTGACTTTAGAGCATGGGCACCAGAACTCTTACCCAAAATAAGAGAGAACCATATTAGTGCAGCATGTGTGTGTATTGAAAAACATGCAGGGTTAGCTGTGTTGGCCATTTAGTAAATTCAAACAAAAATCCACCAAATGGTGATACCTTTATTGGCCAACTGAAATGCACAATGTACTTGTTGCAAGCTTTTGAAGCTCCACTGGTTTCTTCATCAGGCCTTATGAAAGGGGGTTGCCTTGCCTTCTTCAGGAACTGAGAGAGTGTGACTTTCCCAAAGTCACCCAGTGGGTTATAATGGCTGAGAAGGGATTCAAACTCTGGTTTCTCAATAACCTAGTCCAGCCCTCTAACCACTAAACCACGCTGCTTCACACACTCCAACTAGGCATGTGAAAATCCCCCAGTTACAATTTCATTGCATTTCTATTAATCACACCTATATTTTCCCCATTCTTCTTCCACATTAGATTGCAATAGAAAAATCCTGCATTTTTCATTGTTCACATATCTACACTTTAAAATATGCTCATTTCTGTGAAATGTCAAGCATACCTTACAAATATCTGCATACTAAAAGCAAGGTGAATTTCTTCTCACAACAACTCTCACAATTCTCAGGAAGT
This sequence comes from Sceloporus undulatus, assembly GCF_019175285.1. Classification (NCBI taxonomy): domain Eukaryota; kingdom Metazoa; phylum Chordata; class Lepidosauria; order Squamata; family Phrynosomatidae; genus Sceloporus; species Sceloporus undulatus. The sequence continues at coordinate 124,364,227 of NC_056526.1, forward strand.
GTGAAAAGGGTGTTTTAGTTGATATTGTTAGATCCAAGAAAATTAAAATCCAACACATGTGGAAGGAGGGCTGCATAGGAGCATATGTGCTTTTAATTGCTGATCCACTGCAAAAATGTGCTCACAGATTGTACAATGTAGGTATGTGAAAGGAACAGAATACAGAATATATGTTGCCCAAATGCTTCAGTAGAGAGAAGACAAAACTGAAAAGGGGAGTAGAAAGTAGAAGGGACCGATCTCATTCTTCTACGAACCCAATGGAAGAAGCAGAAGCAGAAACAATAAATTACTGTATAGAAAGAAAAGTATGTTACCATAGCACCTTTGATGATCCAGGGAATGGACAGCAATTGAACTAATGATCTATCTGCAGAATACTGTAATAGCAGTATGATACTAATTTAAATGCCATCTCTCCATAGCAAAAAATATTATCTATATCTCTCCATTCCCCTGATCAGGACTCAAGATGCCTTATAGCAGATAAAAAAAGACATAGTTAAAAATTCACCAAATGTATAAACATTAAAAGGCAATTAAAATATTAAAAAACCTCAGTTAAAAACAAACCATAAAAAAACCAGCATCCAATTCAACTAAAATAACAGATTAAAAATTCAGAATACTGTTTAGGGGAGATAAGCCTTATGTGCTCAGTACTCAAAGTGCTATTGAAACAGAAAGGTTTTCACCTGTCTGCCATATGTGAATAGAAAGGGTGCCCGTTTAACCTCTCCAGAAGTGAATTCTAGAAACTGGGGCAGCCACCGAGAAGCCTCTCTCTCATTTTCCCGCCAGGTGTACATGTGAATGTGGTGGGTGGGAGGCAGAGAAGCCCCCCCCCAGCAGAACTCAACACGTGGATCCATTTATAAGAGATAAGATGGTTGTTCAAATAACCTGGACTTGAGGTATAGGACTTTAAAGGTCAAAAACAGAAACCTGAATTGCTCTTGAAAACAGACTGGCAGCCAGTGCAACAAGAGGCTTGTGTGCTTCCTGTAGCTAACCCCAGTTAACAACCTAGCTTCATCTCTTTGGACTAGGTGAATAAACACTTTTCAAAGACAGACCGCCCCCACCCCCCTTGAGCACAGTAATCCAACCACAATGTAACTAAGGCACGTGTCACCATGTCCAGGTATGATGTAATGAGAAATGTCATTTAGTGAGGCACTTAGAATTTGTCACAAGAATGTCCTAGTGATGTAGTTCAAGGGAGTGGGTAAACAGCTACCTAGCAGTGGCAAATCTAAAGATCCACTCCAAGCCACAAGGCCCAGAATTATAATATAAATTATTCCTATATAAATAAATGATTAAATAAATAAATTATCATATAAATGCAACCATTATATAAATGGAACCATGGCAGGTAAAGTGGTGTCGAACTATTATAACTCTGCAGAGCACACATTTCTTAAATACCTTGTTTCCTGGGACCATATTAAAAGTTCTTATGTTGTGGGTATATGAAGTAACACTTTTCTAATTGGACCTTTTGGATAGACTGAGACAGCTGCTTTTGCTGCTTATTTTAAACTGAAAACCTCATTTGATTATTAATATTTTTGCATAATATGACAGTCTCTAAAAGCATGGATATAGTGCATATAAAAAGCCATGAATAAGTACAAGTCAGAAAGATTTTCTTTTAAATCAGACCTTCAAGTGTTGATATATTTTCAGCTCAAAAAGCTGTGAGCTTAGCAAAACCTCCATTTTAATACAAGATTAAAGAGCTCAGACAGAATAACAGCAAACTCCTAATAATGAAAGAAGGTTGTTTTTATATGTTGGTGTAAAATATACTGCAGAAATCATTCAGTTTAAGACCGCTTTAACTGCCCTGGCTCAATGCTAATGTATTCTGGGAACTGTAGTTTTGTGAAACATTTAACCTTCTCTGTCAGAGAGCTCTGGTGCCATAATAAACTACAATTCCCAAGATTCCATACACTGAACCAGGGCAGTTAAAGCAGTCTCAGACTGGGTTATTTCTTCAGTGTGTTTTGAACCCAAGACTAGATTAAGCAATTCTCTTAAACTGCATTTATTGTCTGGGCAAATCTGTACCACACCTATTGTTTCATGTGGTCTAATCTTATTATTATCTCTGCAGAGAAGTCTTCCTCCCCCCATGTCCCCACTCTTACTGTGCCTCTGTCTGTATACCTGTGGGACAATGTGTGTGGATACCTCTCAGTAGCACTCCATATGACTTCCTAGACTTCACATTCAGACTTGTGAAGAAATTGAATTCTTCATTACCTGGAATGTGGTCATAAAGGATTTCTGGTTTTGACCTTGCATATGTTACCTGAAATAAAAAACATGCATCAACCTGTCTATTCACATTAAGTCTGAGTGAGGTAGCGGCTTCAGCTAGCAAACATGGGGTGACATGAAAGTATAGGCTTGCCATTTGTCCAGAAAACAGTGAAAATCCCAGACAGAAGGGTCTAAAAATGTCCCAGCCAATTCGGCTGGTTGAAGCAGTAGATCCCGGATTCCTCAAGATAGATGTGAAATCTCTTGAAAAGACTCATCATCCTGCTCTTTAGGCTCTGAGTGGTAAAGAACAGCTATCCTAGAGGCAGAGCCCATAAGATGCAAAAGGAAAGAAAGGAAAGGAGGTGAGCAGAGGAGGGCTTGTGTTGTGTCCCGGTAAGTGTGTGGCAACACTGCTTGAGATGGCAGAATTTAGCTTCAAAGAGGCTGCCAGAGTAGGAGGGAATCCCTCTTACTCCCATGGCTGCTTGTGAGTGTCTTTCCACCCCTCTCCATAGAAGTATGTGAAAAGAAAAAAACCCTTTGTTAAGTTCCCTCCCAAGCAGCTAGAATTCAGAGGCATAGGTTTTATTTGCAATGCAGAAATAATGCAGTTTGACAACATTTTAACTGCCATGGCTCAATGTTGTGGAATTTTAGGATTTTTAGTTTTGTGAGATATTCAGCCTCTCTCAGAGAGCTCTGGTGCCACCGCTACATATCCAAAAATGTAAAATGATGGTAATTAACAACAACAACTGAAATATGTGGTAAAACAATGTGAAATGTCAAAATGTAGTGTAAATGTTTTTTGGAGTTGGGGGGGCTGTTGATAAGCCACCCAATCCAATCCCATATACTGTACTTTTGTCCCAGTTTTATAGAAGAGAAATATGGCAACCTTATGAAAGGGCATCTGTTACTTAATTGATGTGGTTGTATTTCCTCTGCCAAGTATGCAGACAAAAACTGCTTGCTGGATATTTTGCTATATAATATGTGCAGACATTCCTTCTTTGACCTCAGGTATTATGCAGCTTGATTTGAGTAGAAATAAGGCACCGTTTGCTGCTGCACGTCAGGCAACAACATGTCCTTAGCCAGCCCCTGCCTATAGCTGTCTGAAAGGACCATCCACATGGCTATTCTCAGCAATCACACACAACTGTTTGTCCCTGTACATAAAACAGATTCATAGAAATATCTCCTCTACTAAGGAAGGCTTTTTAAATCCTTGTCTGGACCACACAATGGTTCTACACAGAAGATAATCATACCTCTAACTGATCTTGTGACTAACAGTACAATCCTATGGTTATCTATTCAGTAATAAGTAGCATTATATTCAACACTGTTTACTCCCAGTTGTGGGCATTAGATTGCAGTCTTAATCTGCAGTCCAACCTATGTTTTCAATTTTGATGCTAGCTGCAATAAGATAAGTGAGATTTACTCCCAAGTAAGTGTGTAAAGGACACCAGCATTAAACACGATAAGAATGATAGCATCTTTTTTATCATTTCCAAAGCAAAAAAAAGGAAAATTGCAAGTATTTTGTTCCTGCTTGACCTTTAATTAAGGAAGACTTTGAAGACTAGATATTTTGAAGGTGAACTGCAAAGGTTAATTGTCTCTTATCCAGTGCTGATGATGACAGGCTTTGTGAAGATGATGGGATTTGAGATGGCAAATGAAGGAAGCAGAAAAGAAAGATGAACTGTTTGTTTATCAGACTAGTCCAAAAACTCTAACCAGAGAATGCTTTTCTGGCTCTAAACTCAGTGATGCATATACAATATATATAGCACTGAAATATGCCAGTTGCTACAGAATAGTAGTTTTGCATTATGGAATGACTAACATGTAACAGAAATAAAACCACCTACTTAGATTTTCCCATCAAAAATCCTCCTACACTGCACCCAGTTAGACTTGGCTTGGCTCAAAAATCACTCTATTTGTTTCTTTCTGTGATCTGAAGCTGTGAACCAGTTTACAACACTGCTTGGTTTAGGACCACCAGAATTGCTGAATCAACCTCTTGTGGCTCCATTTAGCATTCCACATGCCATATGCTGCATTTCTTAAATACCATCAATCTACTCTGTGCCAGAAGACTGTTCAAAACTCTCCATCTGTGGCTAGTTCTGTAGTCTACTGTTTTTAGTGATTATGCCATATTTCATCTGAAAACCAAAAACTACTGAGATGTGTAAGTACGTTAAAACATGTCAAATCAGCAAACAATTCCAGGTTTGTTGTTGCTTTTCACCATCCCTGCTCCTTCTTGTTTTTAAATGCCATTTATTTAACTTCAGTTTGGGGAGAGTATGATATAGTTTTTAATAATGCTACTATAAACATAGTTTCAAACCAGGGGTTTCAGGTCCTTTCCCAAATAGCATGTCAGAGGGGTGAACTGCTGACCTGGTTTCTAGTGTACTTTAGACCAGCACTGAAAGGCAGGTTTTGCATCTTAGAAGGAATTATTTTGCATCTTAGAAGAAAGTTCCTCACTGTTGTTCTTGTCAATTGCCATCAAACTGACTTCAGCTTATGACAACATCATGAATGAGAAATTCAAATCTCTAAAGTGAGACTTGTCCATCATCTGAGATGAATACTAAAGTCAGAGCCTATTCAGTTATGATGCCCTGAGTTTAGATTGCTTTTCTAATACAGGCTTGACACTTTTCCAAGATACTCCAGTATTTTTGGATACATTTTCAAATCATTTTTTTCAGTTTTTTGACAATCTGATTTATTTGCTATTTTTAAGTCTGACTTTTTAGCATACTATGTCTGGTGTTTCTAACATGAAGTTTTAAGCCTGCTGCAGGATCTGCTGCATCACTATGATCTTTATCATGATTAATAATAATCATTAAATACTAATGGTATTGTTGATACTAATAATGATTAATAGTAGTAGCAAGTGCACAGGACTGCAGGAAGATTTTTAGTGATATCAGCAGAACTTAAGTGCCCTTGACTTTACTGTGGTTTCCCCTACGGCATTTATTAGCGGTACTTTCTTCAGTAGCACCTTTAGAAAACCACCACTGAACCTTTAATATTTGGGCTTCAAATCCTCATATTAACCACCAGAAATAAAAACAGTGCCATCAGAATCAACACAACTTCAGATTTACTAATACTTCTTAGAACTGTCATTTTCATATTGAACTGTTTCATTTCACCAGTGTTGTTAATTACATCAAGATAACAGCAGCACCTAAAAGATGTTTCTCTATAGTTGCATGGTGCATTCATCCAGAGAGGGTGAAAACAGTCAAGATGATGCTTTCCATGCTCTGTAAAACATAATCACCTCCCATTTGAGAGCTATAGACATATTTCAATTATTGCAAATGGGAGAAGTCTAGAAATACAAGATGCTGTAAGAGTTTAGTATTATTATTATTTAAAAAAAGAAAAGAAAAATGCAAGTGACAGATTGATAGCAATATAACCCATCTTGGTGTGACTCACAGCAATGAAATCTATATGCTTGCCATGTGAAATCTTCTCTTTGTCTCCCTTCAGATTCCAGAACATGTTATCTCCATGTCAACAGATAAGAAGTGATTGCAAATCACTTCAGGTGTGGCAGGTGGCTAAAGTATATAAACATGCAAGTCATTGAAAAGCCATTCATATGACTCTAAACTACAGTAAACATTTCATGTTACTGAATTTACATTTTACCATTGGTGTATACACATTTGGCACAATGTTGATTTCTTATGCTTTGATACCTATCAGTTACTCTATTGCTCTCACAATCACAGGGCATTTTCAAGCCAAATTTAAGCACATTTTGATTTTCCTTGTTTACTAACCAACAAAGAAGCCCCATTGAGCTCGGTAGAAGTGAGTCAAGGAACAGCTGCCCTAAGCACATGCTCTCACCTCTTATGGATAAATCAATAGATAATAATGATGCTTAATTTTGCTCATGCTAGCTGAAGACTGGCAAAGGCCAAAGAGGCCATTTGAAACATGTTTTGAGTGCCTGCTTAAAGGAGATGTGGGAATTGCAACTAGTTACTATTTCTGAATACATAAAGAGGAAACAGAAATTATTTAGTCCAACATAGAATTCAAGGATGCCATAGGTAGGAAATAGGTATGCAAAAACATTTCTGCAAAGTGAAGACCTACATTATATGCATGCCATGCAAGTGTAAAAGTAAGTCCCGTTGTGTTCAGTAGGGTTCTTTCCAGGGAAATGTGTATAGCATGGGCAGAAACATATATTTCCCATGATAACTCCAGTCCATTGGCTAGGGATGCTGGAACTTAGTGTCCAAAAGCATCCAGAGTGTGACATGCTTCTTGACCCTGCTGTATAAGCAGTCTTGAGCTCCAGTCTGAGAAAAAGGCAAGATATAAGTAAAGTTTGGGATGTATGGATGGAATTCTATGAGACTCCCATTTCAAAGTAAGCCCTGTTGAGTTTAACACATCTTGCTTCCAAGAAACAAGGCAGAGGGTTGCAGCTGTTGTTAATTTTTAAGGCAATACTCCTTTGAAACAAAACATGATGGATCTGTGAATTTTAAAAAATGTGAATTGGGAACAGACGCTGAGAACTCAAAGCAAAAAGTACACAAGCCCCCAAATCTCTGGATAAATTCTCTCTCTCTCTCTCTCTCTCTCTCTCACACACACACACACACACACACTTCATATCTGATCTTTTTATCACACTTTTGTACACAAACTAGAGAGGTGAAACATAACCCCCATTCTTTCATTTTCTGTTTTGTAGAAAGTGACCTTTCAAATGTGCCCAGCACCTTTGAAAATATCACAACACACATTCAAAGAGATGCCCGACAGTGAGCTTTATTATAGTTTTCTTTCTGTGGCTAAGTGCTTAATGAAACTCTAACTTTCAAATGGACTCTGGAAAGGCCTTAATGTTAAGTTTTCTGCTGACAAATAAAAATCTATAATGTTCTGAGCCAATCAAGAGCCTATTGCCAAACTACACAGAAAATTAGATGGAAGCTCTTCTCACAGTGTCTCCCAAGATCCATCAAAGAACAATGAGATTTCTCCAGGCAATACACAGACAGGAAGAGGCAACATCTAGGAGGCTATCCTCATCTCTAGATGACCCTGTGGCATATGATGGATATGGATATACTGGCAAGTCTTTTTGACTCTCAATTGTACAACAATCAGATATAGTTGAAGCTATAAGGTTCTCCAACAGTTATAATGTTTGACTTCTGAACAAATAGATTGAGAATTAGCTTTTTCCTCGGTTGAGTATATGCTTAGGAGCAGTCTGTTCTTAATTTTCAGTTCATGTTCTCCTTCCCAAGCCACTATTTTCCACTTGATTCTGACACACACACACAAAATCAAGAAGGTTTCAGAAACAAGATGTTTGCCCACCCTTTTCTAAAGTTTATTCACCAGTCCTAGAATAATCCAGCATTTCCAGGCCTGATCAAGAGTTTGAGAAAAGGGGCTCTCCTATTGAAGGCATCATATAAGGCACACCTGTGCTCAGATAGTATAATGTCACTGTTTGTGGTGAGTGAAAAATGAATGTGCTACTCCAACAATCTCCTAAAGAGACAAATTGGCCAAAGTGTTTCATCACTTCCAGAATCTGCAAAAAAGTGGAGATTTCATAAATGAGAGGGACCTGCAATGTACTGTTGCAGTGTAACTTCCCTCCTAAGAGGAGTACTTCTATTGAGGGTTACAGTCAGAGACCCCATTCAAACAACATGCCTGATCTAGCACCATCATCATATTTTCATTTTTCATTTACCTCTGACTCCAAGTAAAGCTAGATATCAAAGGGAATTCATATTCCCGGCAATTAACCTGTTTTCTCTTCTGCACCTCCTGTCCATATATTGTTGTTTTTAGCCTTGTTGTCTCACCTTGGCCTTGTTGTAAGCCACCTTGGGTCCCATGTGGGATTGAAATGAAATGAAAGCCTCGGCAATCAGACTTGCAATTAAGCCTGTGTTTACCATCCAGTGACCAAGCACAAATAAATCATATACTAAATATGTGGGTGAGGAAAATGGCATGCTGTGACAAACAGATTAATTGGTCGTCCTTTGGCCAGACTAGACTGTACTTAAATATAGAGTTTTGGAGGAAGAAGTAATAATGCTTCCAGGAAGTTACAGAATACCCTTAAGTGATTTGTGTTGAGGGTGGGAATTGTTACATGGCAGAAATTTGACAGATTTCACAAGGCTTACTAGAGTCTTGATAAGAGGTGTGCCTTTTTTTTTGCAGTGTTTTATTAACTAGGTACAAGTTTTCCCTCCCAGTGAAATTAAACACATCAGCTTCAGGTTAGCATAAGGGGCTGGTGGGATGGGACTTCTGCTCAAGTTTAACATTCCTCTAGCTGACCTTCAGATTCTGTTAAGGCTCTTCATTTACTGTATATACTCATGAATAAGTCTAAAAATTTTAATTTAAAAATTTGACCCACATAAACTGAATCGACTTATCCATGGGGACTGCACTTTAATTCTTGTTTTAAAATGAACTATCCCTTGGTAAAAGTGAGGAATGAAATCTGTCCTGGAAGCACTGCCCTCCTCTACTCTCTCATCCATTCAGGCTTTAATATGAGCACAAACAGTTATGCCTGCTGGAATCTTGTAAATTCTTTGTCATTGTTTTCCTTGCTCCATTCTTTAGGTCCTTTTCTACATGTCCCTGCATTTTACCCTTGATTTATCCATGGGTCATATAAAAATCCATAATTTTGGCCCCAAAACCTACCCTCGACTTATATGTGAGGACAAATTATACAGTAGTTACTATTTTGGTCTTTCATCAGTGGGAGAGACCATTGCTGCAGGCATAGAGGCCACCTTTCTGCTCCTGTGGCCCTGCAGGACCAGCTGGACTGCCAAAAGACAACAGCAAAAAACAACATCAAGACAGAGGTCCACTTCTGATTTGGAAAAATGGGTTGCTTTTATGTTAAACTGTATGGCTGAGTATTAGTGCTGTCTATGAGGGTTTTCAGGTCATGCAGTTTACTTCACCTTTTTTCTTTTTCTTTTTTCCTTTCTTTTCCTTTCCTTTTCTTCGTTTTAATTTTTCAATTTTTTATTTATTTATTTATTTTACTAGAAAAGGGGCAGCTTGGCAGGTCTGGAACAATCAATTACTTTAAATCCAATCCTAGAACTAGAATTTTCCCACTCCAAAAACTCTGAATCTTAGTGCTTTTTAAAATTTATTCTTTGGAAGTCTCTAAAAATATCTTTAAAGCAATATATACTTACACAAGACATAAACTATTATTCAGAAGAACTGCAAGTATCTCAAATAACTACATTTAAAAAACCCTGATGCAACAGGGACTTGTGGAGGGATTCACTTGCTAGTGGGAATCACAATTGCTCTTGGTTCTTCCAGCTGTCAGGGATCACTGCCAAATACTCATCCTAGCAACTGCCCTCCCTTTGGTATGTTGTGCATTTTTGTCTGTATGGTGTTCGAGGCAGAGCTTGGAAAGTTTTCAAAATTAATTAGGTACAGTGACAAGGTCCCCAAAGTAGTTAGTTATCATTGTTGCTGGGATTTCTAAAAGGGGCCAAAGCAATTGGTTGGAGCTATTTATAAATGTTTGAATGCTGTAAACAAATGGCCTGTGTTACATACCTGAGCAGTGAGGCTACACACCCTGCAACTATCAAACGGTTAAAGATGCACTGCCAAAAAAGTAATGTTGTCCCCCTTTTTTGTCTTATAGTTATACATTGGCTATGTCTTAGCTCTTGAAAAAAAGAATTATTTACATGTTGTTCATTACAAAGTTGTTATTGTTAGTAGCTAGTTACTTCCAAGCTCTGGTTTAAAAGTTTGTGGCTATTCTTATGACTACCATTGATTCTGTAGGTTGGATATAATGTTTGTTGTCCAATTTTGTAGATATCCTAGAAGAAGGATTTTTGGTCTGATCCTTCCTCCCAGAAATAGGAAATAAATATTATAATAACAAAACTAGAGTGGCCAGTAGAGTGTACTAAGGCAGTGGTTCCAACCTTGGGTCTATAAGACCTCAGCTCCCAGAAGCACATGATAGCATGCCCAAAGGGCAAGGAGTCTATGAATTTTAGTTCAACAATACTTGGGGCCCCAAACTGGGAACCGCAGCACCATGGAACCACCAGCTACCTCCTTTGTTCAACCGGCAGCTTGCTCTTATTCTTGCAAAAACCACAGTATGTTAGGCAGACTTCAATGGAATCCACTAAATGACTTTTTATGCCCATAAGCACATGTACACAGCTGTGGTTGCTTAAGAGATATTAATTGTTAAAAGCTGCTGAATATAACTTCCTTTCTATAACTGTAGACTATGATCATTTCTAATACAGCAAATGTAGAGTGCACAAAACTGAAATCCTCCCTGCTCTGTTTTAAAAGTTAATTTTTTTAGTAGTCTAACATTACTACCTCATGATGACAATGTTCTTGTTTTAACTATTAGTATTAGGTCTTTTTCACACTGCATAATGATAGCACTCTGATAGCATTTTAACTGCCTGAGGAATCTTGGGGTAACATACTAGAGCTCTCTGTTACCTGCTTCCTAAACTGCAAATCCCAGGATTCCAGAGGATGCAGCCATAGCAGTTAAAGTCGTATCAAACACCTATAGTTATGCAGTGTGAAGGGGACCTGTTTTGCTATTATTATTGCTTTGTGTAGAGGCCTTTGTATACATGTTAATTTGCAGATTAATACAAGCAGCAACAGCCACCCAAAGAGCCTACAGTCTAAATGTCATTGGCAAGGGGAGACATCCATAACTGTGCTTTGTTTTCTCCTTTCCTACACAGAGAGCCTCTGGGCTTATTTTTCACCACTTCTTGATGATACTCTGTAGTCAGATAGCACAATCACAAATGCACTGTAGTCACACACTCTCTGTATACCTGCCACATATGTGGAAAAACAGGGACATGTCTCTAGTAACAGTAACAACTTTAAGTTGGCATCATACCAATGACATGGGGGAGGAGAAGCAGAGTAGGAAAAAGGGTAGCTAGGAGGAAGCGAATGTTTTCTCAAAGTCATCAGTACACTATATTGAGATTCAGTAGATACATTTCACTCAGTGATGTATACTGTTTTTCTTGCATTTTTACTATGCCCTGGAGCTGGTTTTAGGGATGCTAGCAAAACCTAAACACAGCCGCCTATGTAAAATATAATTGCATAATGGTAAGAAAAGTCACACATAATTATGTAATTATAACTTGGTAGTAGAACCAAAGAAATAAAACAGTATAATATAATATAATTCAATATAAATTGAAGTGACTAAGATAGAAATATTTGACCATTTTGGTAAGACATCTTAACTAAGGCATCTTACCTATATAAAATAAAATAAATCTCAGCTTCAGCCTTCTATCAGCTACTCTGAACAGCAAAGTGAGATGTGTCCAAGATGTCAGGTACAGAATACAGATGATGGGGTACTTGAAAGTAGATGGAGGTTGTTAGGTGTTATGAAGTGTTCACACTCTGTGTGTGTGTGTGTGTGTGTGTGTGTGTGTGTGTGTGTTGTGCGCACCCAGCTACCATTGCCAGTCAGTTTTCAGCCTGGTTAAATAAAAAGATATCTTACATACACATCACCCCCTACTGGGGATGAATCGAATAGCACCAACCAGTTCCCCAAAGTAATAACTGCCTTTGTGTGTATGTTTGGTCTACAGTGCTCAAAAGACTAATAATAATAATAATAATAATAATAATAATAATAATAATAATAATAATAATCTTTTGTTATATCCTGCCTGCTCCGATTAGGACTGAGGTGGCTTACAGTAAAAACAATCCATTACATAATAAAACACAACCTTCAAAAGGCACAGCTGGGACTGCTGTGCACAAGAAAAGGCATCCATGTGAAAAAAGAGTATGCTTAGAGCAGTGCCTAGGATCAATGAAAACAAACAGGGTGATATCCTATGCATATATTGACATAACTTTTCGAAAGAGAGGGGGGGAACTAACTATCCCTATATCCCTTCACCTATTGAGCCCACAGTCGTACCATCTTGTGCATGCATGTGCAAACAGCGGGGATGGAATGTGTCACATACTCTCCTTAGAGCCACCAAATATGAGTGTCATGGGGGTCAACTCTTGAAGACGAGATTGAGATAAGTTTCCTATCAAGCTAACAGAAGGCTAGGGGTTTCCCCTCCCCCCACCCACTTTTGCATGGAGATAAAATTGCCCTTAAGAAAGGCTGACACGCTCTCAAAGGTACCTAAGGCACAAACAAACAAACAAACAAACAAATGGGAGCGCATTGGGAGTCCCCTCTCCTCCCAGCCTAAGCTCTCAAGGTCGCCCACTGTCTCCCAGCCTCTGCAAAGAGTGGCCTTAATTGCGGAGCTGCTCCCTGGAAGATTAATGGGGACAGGACTCCCTCTGCCTCAGACTCTGCTCTACACAGAGAGGCCACATGCAGGGCCTGCCAGTCACCATGGGACAGCATTCAGATATGGCCCAGATGAAGGTTGTCACTCAGAAGCACACATTCACACACACTCTGCACACCTTTGGGATGTGTCTGTGTGTGTTTAGGGGGAGCAATCCGCTGGCTGGGAAATGCCATATTGTTCTCAAGTGAAACTTTCCTCATGAACCCAAGTTACCCATTGCATCTGTTGTGAAGGGGAGATGCAGATACGGAAAAGGGGATGCACAAGGATCTGAGTTTATCCATGAGCTGAGGCTGGAAACTTGTAGTGCAGGCCTTCTAATAAATCACCACCAAACCACTATACTGTAGTTACTGAAAAATGGCATCCGTTCACCTTTGCTACATTCACCAAGTGATAAGCCCCTCCAACAGCTGCCGTCTTCTGTGCCCTAGTTTTGAAGCAAGTCCCCGACCAGCTTATTAGGGGGGCTTACTTTGGAGTAACTAAATGATGATGATGATGATGATGATGATGATGATATATTTATTTGTATCCCACCTCTCCCTTCTTGTACACACAGCACCAAGCTGCAAAAGTTTTGGCAGGGAAAGGGGGTCTCCATCAGCCAAAGAGCATCATAGAATCACAGAGTTGGAAGAGACCACAAGGGCCATCCAGTCCAGAGAAGGAACTGCAATGTTCAGCTGGAAACAGGAGCCAGAAAAAAACCCAAACCAAGCCAAACCCCAATCCTACCAACCTAAGTTCCCCTCAGCACTTGGTCACCAGAGACAGTGAAACCTCCCTCTGTCTCTCTCTCTCTCTCTCTTCAGGGAGGCACTGGCAGCAGGGAGGCTGACAAGGAGGCTTTCAGAAAGCTTTCACACACGTTTCTATAGAGGGCTGTAAACTGAGATACCTCCCCCAAAAACCCACTCAGTTTACTTCTATCCATCTGATTTTTTTGAGCGCTGTTCCTGATCTGCCGGCATCTGCAGCAATTTTGGCACACAGGAGAACCCTGCTCCCTCTTTCATTTGTCTCTTTGCTGACCATCCCCACAGACCTCAAGGTTCCTCTTGAACATGTGAAGCAATGGGCTTCACATCTGGCGCACACACAACAGCTGGGGGATTACTCACATTTGTCGCTGCTAGTGCAGAAGATGGGCAGAAATGAAGGTATTATACTATTACACTCCCCCCCCCGAAACACACACACACACAGAAAGAGAGAGAGAGAGAGACTTGTTCTCCTCTGCCCCCTTCCAGTGGGGTTTCTTCTGGGCCCACAACAAACTCCAGCTCCCAGAATTCCATAGCCTTGAGCCACAGAAAGAGTCAAAGCGGGGCCAAACCGGGTTATTCCTCCAGTGTGGATGCAGCTCGTGTGTGTTTCAAGCATCCACTCCATGGGTCCCAATGCAAAGTCCCCCTAAAACACCGTCTGCTTCTGAACTCCTTGCAGAGGGGAGTGGGAGACTTTTAGAAGGAATCAAAACCAACACTTCTTAGGAAAGAAGGCGCAAGAAGGGGAACGGGGTCCTTCTCCGACTCCCTGCACACACAGCCATCCCCTCTTTTCCTTGTGGCACTAGACAAATCTGTGCAAAGCGAGGGGAAAGAGGCAAGAGAGGGAAACCTTGAGAGGAAGTTCTGTCGGAGGAGAAGGAAAAGGAGAAGGAGAACCCCAAAGCCGGCCCTAAACACTTCTGTCGGAGGAGGAGGAGAAGATGTGAAGGACAGAAGAGAACCCCCCAAACAGATAGTGCCAGGGAATCAAAGAGGACGCCAGCCTCCCTTCCTGGGGCTCTGGGTGGCTGTGTGTGGCTATGTCTTCCTGGTCTTGAATTCGGAGTGTTGGTACCCTGCTCTTGGGGCGCTCTCCGAAGTGCTGAGGGAACCTGGCCCCAGAAACGGGCGCTTTCCCCTCCGATCTCGAAAGAGAAAGCGGGAGCACGTCCTCCCAGAAGACGGGCAAAGGCTCCTCTTTCTTTGCCTCCTGGAAAGACCCTTTCTCCCCCTAAACCCCAGCATCCCCTCCAACTCCTCCGGGCAGAGAGCCAAAGGGAGGGAGGGTCGGGAGGCTGATAGTTATTCCTTCTTTCCTTCCTTCCTTCCTTCCTTCCTTCATCCCTCCCTCACTCCTTTCCTCCCTTCCTTCTTTAATTCCTTATTGGCTTCCTCCCTAGCTCCCTTCTCTTTCCTTCCTTCCTTCCTTCCTTCCTTCCTTCATCCCTCCCTCCCTCCTTTCCTCCCTTCCTTCTTTAATTCCTTCTTGCTTCCTCCCTAGCTCCCTTCTCTTTCCTTCCTTCCTTCCTCTCCTCCTGCTCCAGGTGTCCCTCCTTCCTTGGCGTACCTTGAGCTCCTCAATGTCCATCGGGGGGGCTCTTTCCATCGGGGCCCGGGGGGAGGGCGAGGGGCTGCCCAGGCGGGCAAGGGGAAGCCAAGGGGGGCTCCTCCGAGCAAGTTGTGCCCCTGCCGCCTCCTCCTCCTCCTCCTCTTCCTCGGCGGCGCATCCGAGCCGGGAGCCTTAGCCCCGCAGCCCTCTCCAGGGGGGGCTCAGCCTGGTCCTCCAAATCCGGCAGGGTCCGGGCAAAGGGGGCATCCTCCTCCGGGAACCAGGGCCCCTTGGCTTTTCCCCCTTGGTCCTGCTTTGCTCCCGGCAGAAGAAGCCAGCGACAGGTGCTCCTCCGCTGAAGACACCCCCAAAAAGGGGGACACCAGGTGCGAAAGGAGAACGAGAGATCGAGCGAAAGCGAGAGTGGAGCAATCCTGGCTGCCGCCTCCTCTAGCAAGGCAAGGCTCCGGCTCTCCCTCCGGACGGCGCCGATGCAGCAAAGCCGGCCGCGGCCGGGGAAGGGAAGGAGTGCCTCGGGAGGGAGAGGAGGAGGAGGAGGCAGAGCAGCCCGGGGTCCTCCTCCTCCATCACCGCCGCCGCCGCCTGCATGGCTCCTCCGCTTCGGGGCCTCCGGAGAAGAGCCTCAGCCCGCCAGGATGCGGAGCCCCGGCCCTTTGGACGCCTCCCCGGCGGAGAGAAGGAAGGAAGGAGCCCGGGAGGAAGAAGAGACAGCCAGGGAGAAGGAGGCTCCAGGAGGAGCTTCCTTCTGAGAAACAGGAACCGAGGAAGAAGAGTCCAGCAGCTTCCCTTCCTTCCTTCTTTTCTTCCTTCCTTCCCTCCTACAGAGAAAGAGAGAGCGAGGAAGAAGGGCCGAGGAGCGAGCTTCCTTCCTTCCTTCCTTCCCCCTCTTCTTCTCTTTTATTCCTCCCTTTCTTCTTTCTTTCCTTCTTTCTTTCAGAGACACAGAAACCGAGGAAGAAGAGTCCAGGAGCTTGCCTCCCTTCCTTTGCCTCCCTTCCTTCTCCCTCTCCTTCTCTTTTTCTCTTTTATTCCTCCCTTCTTCCTTCCTCCCTTCCTCTCCTCCTGTTTTACTCTCCTTCGCCGCCAGGGGACTGGCTCCCTTCTGACTCTGAGGAGGGGATTCTCCTCTCTCTCTCTCTCTCTCTCTCTCTCTCTCCAAAAAGAAAAATAACATAGAAAAATAAAGAAATAAATGTAAAGCAACGTTTCCCTTCAGCGCCTCTCTCTCTCTCTCTCTCTCTCTTTCCCTCAAAGAGAGAGAAGGAGAAAGACTGTTCTATGTCTCTCTCTTTGTCGGGTCCTAAAAGCCTCTTCTGGGTTTTCCCTCCTTTTTTCCCCCTGAGGAGCCCTGAGGGCAAGGGGAGGAGGGGGAGTCCTCCTTTTCCCGGACCTGTCCTCCCATTTGGGCCCTGTCTCCAGGAGGAATGTCGACGCCTCCTCCCTTTGGAGCCTAGCTTAAGAAGTAGCTTGGGTTTATTATATTCCTACATATGAGTGTGTTTTAGCCATTTGTAGCCTTGGAAAGCCCTCCGTTTTCGAAGTGTCCTCCTTTGCAGTTAGGCCACCTACTCCCCCTGTCCTCCTTTTCCAGGACCTGTCCTCCATTTCGGCCTTCCGCCCAGGAGGAAGGTCAACCTGTCCTCCATTTTGAGCATGGCTCAGAAGCCGCATGGGTTGATATTTCTATGGACTTTTCTCACACAGGGAAACATGGAAGGAGATGAGTGTTTTTAGCCATTTATTTTGGAACGTCACACACAGTCTTCGAAGTCCTCCGGCCTGTCCTCCTTTTCCAGGACACGTCCTCCATGTCAGCCTTCCATCCGGGAGGAATGTCAAAAGGTCCTCCCTTTTGAGCGTGGCTAAGAAGCAGCACAAGATGATATTTATCTGAGGGTTTGAGCCTTTGCTTTGGCAATGTCCTCCATGTTCCTGGAGTGGCCTCCATTGTGGGGTGCCTTAATAATGATCATCATAATAATAATGGTATTTTCCCACCTCTCCCAGGTGGATCCAGGTGGAATGACAACCCAATACAGTATACAATATACAAATACAAACCACAACAGTAAAGTATTGTTACATAGCAGCATCCAACATCCCCACAAAACACTGAGGCCTTTAATCGTCCAACCCAAGGGCACAAAAGACCCCATGAAAGCTTTGGGAGCGCCACTGGACTTCTTCTTCAGGCAAAAGTGGTAAGAATCATACAGGAAGAATATAGAGACATACATATACTGTAAACACACACACACCTGATCACTATATACAGTGTGTGTGTGTGTGTGTGTATAATACTGCCATTGTCTCTCTCTCTTTAACCTGGTCATTATATGACCAGGTATATATATACATTATATACATGTCGGTCTCTCTTTCTGTGTGTATATATATGTGTGTGGGTGTGTGCATGTGTGTCAGTGTGTGTATTGACCATGCTGCCATTCTTTCTCTCTCTCTAATATGGTCAGAGTTAGGTGTGTATATATATATATGTGTGTGTGTGTGTGTGTGCGTGTGTGCGTGTGTTTGTGTGTGTATGATGACCAGGTTAAAGAGAGAGAACGGCAGCAGAGAAGCTCAGGACAAGGCAGCTTTGGTGTCGTGGTTTGAGTGTTGGATGACAACTCTTAAGACTCGACTTCCAATTCCCACTCGAGCCTAAACTCTCACTGGCTGACCTTGGGCAAGTCACACTCTCTCAGCTTCGGAGGATGGCAATGGCACCCCCCCCCCCCCAAGAAACTTGCCAAGAAAACCCCTGGATAGGTTCACTTTAGGGTAGCCATAAGTCAAAAATGACTTGGAAGCACACCATCAAACAACAAGCTTAGGCGGAGCTTTCTGTGGAGTCACTCTGCAGAGGAAAGGACTTAGCTTGCTTTCTTGGGTGGTGGCAGAGAGGTGGAGGAATCTTGCTAGGACATCATCATCATCATCCTCATCATCCTCATCATCTTATTATTATTATTATTATTATTAGTAGTAGTAGTAGTAGTAGTAGTAGTATCCCTCCAGTTGCTTCTCCCCCACACACCTCCCCTAACCACTATACTGTATTTCCTTTTAAGCTCAACTCCCCCCCCCCAGACACTTTTCTAGGATGGCTGTGAAGGGCTGGCATGATGGATTGATCAATTCAAATATTCCTGATCAGTGGGAAAGCCATATATTGACGATGCACAGAGCTAACTAATTCAGACCATTTTCTTGACCAAGTGATTCCTCCCTGCCCTTGAGTTTGAGATTCCCAGGAACAGAGAGAGCTAGAACAACTCTGTTCTCTCTCTTTTTTCTCCGCTCCTCTCTGTCGATAAAAATAATTTACTTTCATCTCACCATGTCCTTAGGATCTGCCACTTAGATTTTTTTTAAAAAATGATTTTATCTTGATGGGGAGGGAGGGAAGGTTATAAAACCCAAGCAAACTGCACCTGTTGGTGTGCCACCCTTCATCCTTTCTCCTCTGCCCCACCTAGGGTTGCCATAACCACCTCAATGTATGGAATCATTCAGCAGTTTCCCCCAAATGCAGACCAGAATGTGGGCCTGGCTAACCCCATTGTTTACAGTTGAGTGGATGAAATGAAGGAAGCCTTGTGGCATACTGAGTGAATCATTGCAGCACAAGCTAAGCATGCATATATAAAAATATACTGCAACTTTTGGTCCAAAACACACTGCAGAAATCATCCAGTTTGAGACTGCTTTAACTGCCATGGCTCAATGCTAGGGGATACTGGGAACTGTAGTTTTATGAGACATTTAGACTTCTCTATTATGGCTCTGGTGCCACAATAAACTACAATTCTAAGGTCCTGAACAGACAGACCAAAATAAAGCTGCTTTGGGTCACTTTGGAGGTATGCTGTTTAAATGATGTATGCGTCCTAAGAGGCCAGAAGCCACGCCAAAGCCATGATCTGGTCCTAAGGACTGAAGCGCAGCTTTGGAGCAGCTTCTGGCCTCTTAAGATGTGTGTGTCATTTAAACAGCATACCTTCAAAGTGACCTGAAGCAGCTTTATTTTGGCCTGTCTGTTTGGGCCCTAGCACAGAATCAGGGCAGCTGAAGTGGTCACAAACTGGATTATTTCTACAGTGTTTTTGGGACCCTACTTTCTCTCCACTGGCTTTCTGTGGGAAATGTACCAGTGTTGGAACCATACAGCCTCTATATCAGGAATGGGAACTGCATGTCACTTCCAGACATTGTTGGATAGCCTCATCTGCTCACTGCAGGTTGGGTCTCTCTTACCTGAAAGGCTTGTAACAGAAGTGTTTTGGATTTCAGATTGATTGATTGATTTGATTTGATTGATTTGATTCTGGAAAACCTATATTTGCACATACGTACATAATGAGATACCTTGGAGATGGGATCCAAGTCTAAACACACAGAATTCATTCATCTTTCATATACAGTCGGCCCTCCTTATACACGGATTTTTTTATACACGGATTCAAGCATACACGGTTTAAAAATGTTCCAAAAAAGTATAAATTTACCTTGATGTTCCATTTTTTATTAGGGACACCATTTTGCTATGTCATTATACTTAATGGGACTTGAGCATACACGGATTTTGTTATACACGGGGGATCTTGGAACCAAACCCCAGCGTATAACAAGGATCCACTGTATACCTTATACACCTAACCTGAAGGTAATTTTTTCATGATATTTTTTAACAATTTTGTATACAAAAGAAAGTTTGTGCACACTGAACAAGCAGAAAGTAAACGTGTCACTATCTCAGCCACCCATGAAAAAGAAAACATTTTGGTTTTTGAAGCATTTTTGGATTTCAGAATTCCAGATAAGAGCAACCCTGCCTGTATTGACTATTGACCTGGATCTCCTAGAAGTTTACTGCCATTTCTACGGCAATTCCTATCCCCCAAACATACATAGATGGAGCCCAATATGTTCCTGGATCACTCATCACCCAATATCAAAGTCTTCCCTCCTTATGTCAGGATGAAGATGCATTGGCTTGAATCTTTGTCTCCAGCCTGTTGAACATTGTTGAGTCAGACAGTAATTCATTTAATTGTAGCATGGGATAGTGATTTGAGTGTTGGGCTATGACTTTGGAGAATCCTGCTCATGAAACCCACTGAGTGGCCTGATGTCATGGCCAGCCAAGAACAGCTCTCAGAGGAGGAGGATGAAGAGGGGCCTCCTCCAGAGCAAGAGCTAATTGAGGCTACACCAGGTGCTCATCCTCCTCTGCCAGGTCCCAGCTGTGATCTCCCAGCCTCAGAGGAGGAGGCCCAACCAGGTCCTTATGTTAGTGAGCTGCCTCCTGTGGTGCAACAGCCTAGTGGTGACTCTGGGGAGGAAGCTTGCCTGGAGGTGCCTACTTACAAACAGCGAAGGGCTGAGAGTGCTTGCAGGCGCAGGTCTAGGAGGATTGCAGAGAGGCAATCAGCAAACCAGCTGCAGGTGGCACGGGGGAGAGTTTCCCTTACTTAAGCTGTAGAAAGGCCTCAACTCAGTGTCAGAGTTTATTGCATGATCCCTTGGTGCGATTGCTGCTGGCACTGGCTCCTTGTATCTTGATTCCTTGTTGCTTTGACCTTGGACTGGACCCTTGTTATCTTCTGGCTGCTTTGACCTTGGACTGCTTTGACTACTCTGACTCCTGGTATCCTGACTTCAGCTTGGCTTTCGGACTACTCTGACTTCTGGTATCCTAGAATCATAGAATCGTAGAGTTGGAAGAGACCACTAGGGCCATCCAGTCCAACCCCCTGCCATGCAGGAAATCCAAATCAAAGCATCCCTGACAGATGGCCATCCAGCCTCTGTTTAAAGACCTCCAAGGAAGGAGTCTCTATCACCCTCCGAGGGAGTGCATTCCACTGTTGAACAGCCCTTACTGTCAGGAAGTTCCTCCTAATGTTCAGATGGAATCTCTTTTCCTGTAGCTTGCATCCATTGTTCCAGGTCCTGTTCTCTGGAGCAGCAGAAAACAAGCTTGCTTCCTCTTCAATATGAGATCCTTTCAAACATTTAAACAGGGCTATCATATCACCTCTTAACCTTCTTTTCTCCAGGCTAAACATCCCCAGCTCCCTAAGGCATTCCTCATAGGGCATTGTTTCCAGACCCTTCACCATTTTTGTCGCCCTCCTTTGGATACGCTCCAGTTTCTCAATGTCCTTTCTGAATTGTGGCGCCCAGAACTGGACACAATATTCTAGGTGGGGCCTGACCAAAGCAGAATACAGTGGCACTATTACTTCTCTTGATCTAGACACTATACTTCTATTGATGCAGCCTAAAATAGCATTGGCCATTTTAGCTGCCGCATCACACTGTTCACTCATGTTCAACTTGTGGTCTACTTGAACTCCTAGATCCCTTTCACACGTACTTTCCTGACTTCGGCTTGGCTTCTTAGACTGCTCTCACGCTTACTCCTTGCAAGGTCTGTGTTCTGCTTCCACTTGCTGGGCTAAGCCATTCTTATCAGCGTGTGTCTGTGTGTGCTGGCTGCAGTCCAGGACACCTTAGCCAATTCACATGCTCTCAACCTCAGGGGAAGGTAATAGCAAACTTCCTCTGAACAAATCTTGGCAAGAAAATCCCAATGCCTTAGGGTCACCATAAGTCAGGAATGACTTGAAAGCCCACAGCATGCATTGTTTTCTCCCATGTATTCCATGCCTCTTGAAACTTTTCTCCAACAGTTCAGTTAAATTGTGTGCTTTCTTGCACAGTGGTAGTAGCCAAAGTCTTAATGAAGGCATGATAGTTATTGAAACCAATGTTAAGAGTTAAAAGATTATTTTTTTAAAAAAATCACCTTGTTGTAGTAGATTAAAACCCATGTGATCCAGGAAGGAGCACAGAGCAAGGGTTGTTGAAAGGTACCTCAAAACCTTAATTTGAGACTCTATTATGATCCACATAGATTACATAGATTACCAGTGTCTTTCCACAGTGTCAGACCAGAGGAATGGCAGGGCTGCAGTTGTCTGGGATATACTTTGTCTTTCTTTTCTAATCCTGAGGCCCACCAACTGAAGCCAAGGTGAAAAGACACATTGGCACAAATGGGGATGGAAGGGATACATATATGCCCAGAATTTAGGAACAGCCAGAGTATATGATCAGCCTAAGAATGTGTGATCAATGACAGAAATAATCCCCCCTTAAGTCCTTTCATACATAAACCCTCTCCTGATTTTCCCCTTCAATCATGCTTATCCAGCAACCCAATTTAGGAGCGGAGGCAAAAAAGTGTTGTTGATATTGTTTGGCCTTACAGATCACCCAGAGATCTACCAGTCTTGATCTACCATCTTTTCTTTTGCCACTGAACTTGTGTCTGTGTGCTTTCAAGTCACCTGTCAATTTATGTTGATGTCATGAATTTCAAAGGGGTTTTCTTAGGTAATAGTCCTCCCTTAAAGAGAAATATGCTTCATGATGATAGGTTACGGTGTTGTGTTTAGGTTTTGTCCTTGACCCTCACTAAAGGTGCAATATTATCACTTAAATCCTTTGCAAATTAGCAGTGCAATTCTTCGCTAAAAGCAACAAATAACAGTAACAATTTTTCCTTAGCAATTACTTTCTCTGCATTTTCCAAAGAATATTCACTTTGGGACTTATTCTGTACAAAATTTGCAAGTGGTCTTCTTACACATAAAACATCACTTTATGTACAGGAAGAAGCATGTGCTGGACAGAAAAATAATATTTCCACACAGAAATGTATTCTTTGAAGAAAATGCTACAGTTCTTCATATTATCTGTATAGTTTTGCACAGAAAGTCATCTTTTTCTGTGCAAGAAACATTATTTTATGCAGCGAAAATGCTGTTTTCTGCCTTTTAAAGAAAAGGCACTTGCAAATCTTGTGTAGAATAAGTGCTGAACAGTGAAAATTCTAGTCAGTCCAGGATTCTCCTCATCAGAATTTGATGATACTAAAGAAACATGGGAATTTATTTTCCAATTTAAAATGTTCTCTCCTTCCCTAGTGCAGACATAAACTGAAACACATAAGAAGTTGTGCTTTCTGTCACAAAATCTGTTTCTTGATCCCCTAGATTGTTAATAAACATTCCACTTTCACACGTCCCCTCTGATAGTGGAAGCCAAAAAGTAATATTGGCAATGACTGACTGTTAAAGCTTGAGCATCTATGGCTAGTTAAAGAATTATGTGAAATAGTGAACATGTGCAAATATGTTTGAACTATTTAGTATATAAATGCTCACAGTTTTCACAAATTGCACAATCCATCTTGTCTTATTTCTTGGCTTACAACTTCCATTCCACAGAATTTCAATCTTTTTAAGTGTACAATATGCACAACCCTGACTTAAAGGTAAAAATCAATTTAAAACAAATTAGTAATATTTATTTATCAGAGCTGAAATAAAGATTAATGTCCCCATCCAGCAACAGAAGCATGCATGTTTCCAGAGTAGGGAATCAATGGTGTCCCCATTGATTCTGATGTAGGGTGTCTTGGGTAGCTGCAGAGCTGCTTTGTGTGTAATAATAGCTGAGGTTTACCTAATACAGCCTGAATGTATACCTAATATCCTCAAATGAATCTATGGGAGTAGCTGTTTTCCAGTTACCCACCTCCTTCTTACCTCAGGGCTCTTACTATCTGTATCTCATGAAGATGTCCATCCATGCTACTACACTTTCAGAATTCCTCTGTATAGTTTTGCGTTTCCCTTCATTAAAGTGGTATAGGGATATATTTTGAAGTGCCCATGTTCATCATGACTTTCTGTTAGCACTCCCTGCACTTTATTTTGGGGTCCTCATATCTCAGATCTGGAGACAACATGTTCTTGAGAGATTGGTGACCTTTCAGAAACACTAAGTCAAGTTCCCAGGAGAAAAGGAGCAAGACCCAGGAAGTGTGCAGATCCAGGTAATAAGACAATCAAATCTAGATGGGTGTATTAAATGCTCATTTCCTCACCAAATCATCTGCATTTCCTCTTGCACCTTGAGGCAGAGGATCTCATTGCATCCAAAGCAGTAAGCCAACCTTTCTGCCTACCCCGTGTTGTGCTTGCAGCCAAACTTCCCTGACCATCTGTCCTGGGGAAATCCTGACCCAATCACTATTTTAGTCACACTAAAATTAATGCCGTCAACTAGTCTGGAATTCCATTGCTGATTCCCATGAAAGGACATTTAGCCTTTGTTGCCTGACAAGACAGCCCACCGCTTGGAGTTTGATTTTTATGTATAAATATGTGTCTCAGAAACCTAGTCTCTGTGAACACAACCAAAATACACCTCTATGCTCTGTATCTGGACTGTATACATAATTCCTGCATCCAATCCAATCTGGGGCTTCCTCCCACTAATCTGCATTTAAATAACTATCCTTTGACTGTAGGTTTTCAGCTCTGTTCACAGTGACAACAGTGGCTACCTTTTCACTCATGGTCCTTGTGAGTTGCTCGGTGCAGCCACTTCAAGTGTGAATCTCTCAGAAGTTAGAACAAGGCACCTAGCATCAATAACATGGTTGGGTACCTTGTTCTGACCTTAACAGCAGTTCTGGATGATAATGGGGGGCACGTGGGAGGGTAGCTGCTGCAGAAGTAAAAAACCCACAACAAAAAAAGAGCAGGCAAGGGGTATATTCGGAGGGAATTAGTGGCCAGACTATTCTACGGACAGCCTGGAGTATTCTGCAGAATTCAAAGATATAACCATGTTAGTCTGTAGAATCAGTATGTAGAGAGATTTTGTAGCACCTTTGAGACTAACTGAAAGAAAGATGTTAGCAGCATGAGCTTTCATAGACTTCAGCCTACTTCCTCAGATACATTTATAGTATTCTGGCAAGTGTAAAACCACCCCAAGTCATATGTTGACTTATGATAACTCCCCATGAATTTCATAAGGTTTTCTTAGACAATGAATACTCAGAGAAGGTTTGTTATTGCCTTCCTTTGTATATAGCCTACAACATTGGGTATTCCCTGGTATATTAGTACTCTTCCAAGTACTGATCAGGCTTCAACCTGGCAAACTTCTGAGATCAGATGGGACCTGTTGCCTTCAGAGTATTAAATCCCCTCACCCACAAACAGGGTGGAGAATACTGAAAAGATTATTGCATAAAGAATGTATCTGAGTTTTGCGTTTGATTTTGATTTTAATTATCTTTAAAGTTTGCCCAAATACACGTTAAAATTGCTGATCTTCTGTTAGATTATCTGAAGAAGGGCACTTCCTTGCTGATTTGTTGAAACTTCTAAACTCACTGCTCACAAAGAGGCTTTTCTTGGAAATAAACAGCTCTTTTGCATTTATACATTATAAAAGAGAACTTAACTCATGGTCAGGTATCCTCTTTAGTCTGAAGAAATTGTCGAGGAGTAAAATCACTTTGAGTATCTGGCAAATTCTTCGCTTTTTAGCAGGAGACGGATCTCTGAGGAACAACAGTTCGTCATGGAAGCTGCTGCTAGCCCTTCACATGCATAAATTATTTCTCTGTTCAGTGCTACAGATATCTGAGGGCATAATCAAGCCTTAGTGCTGGAGGGAGATACTTTTGTTCTCAGAAATGGAGCCTGGAATGGAGCCATTTTGCTTAATCTCTGTGAGACATTCTGCTGTAACTTTTAAAAGACAGAAGCTTTACAGCTTCAGTGTTCTTCTCCACTTCTTAGCTACACTGAGGATTTCTTTAAATACCTTGAGGTGATCAAATGTTCACACAGACACTTTCAATTTTTTCTAATTTTCATTAAAAATACACAGCACTGGAAACTGGGTTTGTTCAGTGGGAATTAACAAGACAGAGTCAGTATGAATGGTGCAGATTGTTCAGGAAACTCATGGGAAAGGCACAGCTATTCTCTGTTAAATTCCTCTCAAGCATGTATCTTAGTCCTCATTCCCACTACCTTTTAAACTGGATTGCAAATTGGATTGAACTGGTTTAAATGACTATGGGTCACACTTGAACCAAATTGCTAAAGCAATTCGGAGGGAGGGGGCATACACTAGACTCATTTAACCCGTGTCTTTTTGACATTGATTTTTCCATGTCTTTTTGGATAAATCAATTCTGCACAAATGTGAACCAGATGCAGATCAGAAGCGATTTAAATTTGCCCCTTGGACAGCTGCAGTGGGTCCATTTTGAATCGATTCATTCATCAGTATGAGACACAAGTGGGTTATTTTATTTTTGCTGCAAGAAAATACGATTGGGGCAAATGTAGTGTGAACCACATTCCGCTGCCGAACTGATCCATCGATTCAGATCACAAAGCAGTTTATTTGTAAGTGGGAATGTGGCCTTAGTCTTAATTGACAAATCACAACCCAGAGGTCCTACCTATAACTATAAAGGTGAAGGGCAGCAAGAGACAAGGTCATTGCTGTGCTTCCTGTCCTATTATTGATGCTTTTCTCTTTGCAGATCATCCTAACTCATCTCTTGTGATATAAAACTAGAGACCTAATAGGCACAACATACGTTCCAACAGAGGCTGCTTAACTGCAAGGTCCACCCACCATCCCTTACCCATTGGCTATGGCAGCATGGGCTGGTGCATCAAGATAATGATTAAACCACTGAGTTCCTGATCTATGTTCTTACATAAAAGCATACAGTAGAATAAGAGCATGTATAAGAAATTATTGTATGTAAACTAGTAGCATGAAAAAATGTGGAAAATTCATTTTTATGGATTTATATAGCACTGTTTTATATGAGAAAAATATATAGATAAATTATACACATGAACTTAAATTTACATAGAGCAGAGTCCCTTTGCTTAAGACATGTGATAAAGCTTAACATTACTCATAAATACCCATGGCTGTATGATAGTACCACTCCCTATCCAAAACTATAAGCTAGCTTCTCTATCCTTTTTCACTATAATTAGCTCACAGACTGATCTTGAGAATTCAATATGCCATCTTCCCTCATATACTTATCCCAAGACTTTTAGTTTTCAGTATTATTCAGCAGCTGCTGTAACTTTAGCTCTGCTATAATCCACTGTCATTCTGACCTCAGCACATTGCTGATGGTTGCCTTGGGAATCTCGCACACATATTCAAACCTTCTTTAGTTTTAACTTCAAGTGATTTCAGAGCCTGGGTTGGTTCTACAGCCTTCCATCAATTGTCATATTCCAGTTTACCCAAGTCCTACTACCCAAAGTTTGCAGATTATACCTCCTTGGATTTTATGAGAATTAAGTTAATCATGCAAATCATATTATACAAATTAACCAGCCCAATTGTTGCATTATTTTTCTGTCACTACATCTCAGGTTTGTTCCAATTTATATAATGAGCATTGACTTAAGAGACCAATTATAATCTTGTATTTTGGGAGCTATACATGGAGGAGAAAGTCCCAAATTCAAATCTCTGCTTCTGCTGCATCAACTCATTCTCTGTCCAGCCCAAACCACCTCATCTTGCCACTATGTGCAGCACCATTCTTCCTTCTCCTGTGGGCCCTACATCTTCTGCTTGCTCATGCAGTTGTATTGCTCCTACTCCTCCTTGCTACCCTGTAACTTTCATTTTTTCCCCTGTAAATCTATTAAGAACGTATGACAGTTCCATGCCAAGTCTGTTGTAACAAACATCCAGAGTCATTGATAATTTAAGAACTGTAATTTTATTATTGCAATTTGACATTTAACACTGCTTTGCCTGTATAGTTTGTTTTGTTGTATTTCCTGCTTATTCATTACTATGGCTTGGTTCCATCTTTCACCCTGTAATATTTACAGGCAACTTTGTAAAAAGAAACCTCTGCAATCTAAAAAAGGACTAGGCTATTCCACAAAGCTGAAGAGATAAAACCTGGAGAGCACCCTATTGCCATAATTATACTGGGAATTGGAAGAGGGTAACATCTCAATTTAAATTTCCATGAAACTGAAATTTCACTCATTGGCTAAACACTGAAAGGCAGTAGCAGGCTCATGTCTCAAAGAAAGAAAGAAAGAAAGAAAAGAAAAGAAAAGAGAACCACATATTTTGCATCATATGTCAGCTTCTAGATGTGCTAGATTAAATTAATTAGGCACTGGGTTTCTTGCCTAGGATCTGGGTAAAACCCAGTCATCAGGGTAATATGTCAACTTTAGCATTCAACTCTTAGTCTCAGCTGTATGTTCAGGCTTCCTTCAGCTTATTTCTCACTGTTCCTCTCCATTGTCCACCCAGGTGGATTGCCTGACTCAGGTTGTCAAATTAAACCAGAATTGAGCATACACATATATTCTGTCTAGCCAAATTCATCCAGCCAACCTGTTAATTTCCAGGTGAGTACGATAGCTCTTCCCTGTACTACTACTAACACACAAACTTCTGCCAAGGCTTGATGAAAGTTCCAGGCTGCTGCCACACTGCAGAATTAATGCAGTTTGAAATTGCTTTACTTTCCATGGCTCCATCCTATGGAATCCTGAGATTTATAGTTAGTTTGTGGCACCAGAGCTCTCTGACAGAGACGGCTAAATGTCTCACAAAACTACAAATCCCAGCATTCCACAGCATTGAATCATGACAGTTAAGTCGTGTCAAACTGCAATAATTCTGCAGTGTAGATGCAGCTCCAGTGGATGTAGCATATTATCTTCTTTTGTGGTTACTTTATTGCTTTACTACAACTTTTGTTGAGTACTAGACAGTACTAGAATTGGATTTTACTGGGTTCCTGGGGGAAGCTTCAGATCTTTGCCTTTCTCACAACAAAATAATTGTACTTCTGATTCTATTTATTATCATAACCAGAATTGATTTTGAGGTGTACAGTGGGACAACAGTCTGGGATAAATATAGGTAGGCTTCCTATATGACTCTAAAGGAGCCTCCAGTTTATAGTCTCAAAGGAGTACCAGGACACTTGGTGCATTAACTGATCATCTTATTTGTCATTGGTCAATCACTGGAGTAGCTCACATGATCTGCTCTCTGAAGCCATCTTTGATTCTAGTTAGTAGTTTATGAGTACTGTTGCAGCCAGTCTGATCCAAAAGATCACACATGTTTTGTTCGAAATGACTGTCTTATCTAGTGTAAAGCATTTTGGGTATACATTTTTCAAACAAAAAGTTATTCATAGAAGCAATTCTAAGAACCATTCTTCTGCTACCATAAGCACCACTTTTGAATTTGGCTTGGGATGACAGATTTGCAACCTAAAATATGTATGAGACGTTGTGGTTTTTTAAAGAATTAGGGTTTACATCCTACAGTAACCCTACATTCAGACTCATTCAAAAGCCTAAAATGTGATGTTTGGCGACCTTGTGTGAGGTGAAATGTTAGGCTCTGTATGACATCCCTTTATTCTCAGCACTGAAGATGAAACTCCCAAATTTATCATTTGCACTTCAGAAGGCCTCCTAGCCTTATCTGCAGACATGAGAAACATATATGTTTGCCATGCTGATGACATTTCAGCAAGAGTTTTTCAGGATTAGGTTTAAGAAGCAGCAGCTCTCTTAAGCAGTGACTGACAAAGAAAGCAAATTATGCCTTAAGTTGATGATGACTGTGTGAAGTGAGGAGATGTCCACCGGGGACTAGACTTGAGTAGCTTCCTCTTAATCTTTGTATCCTAAAAAGCGCATTCCAAATGCATGCTGATTTGAGCATACATTTTGCAGATTCCTTAATGAAATGTCGTTCATATTTTCATATGCTGAACATCCTCTGCCTCTTTATTAAATGAGAACAGAGCATGGGTATGAAATGTTTGGTGACTTTAAGTAATAGGAATTTTACATCTCTCTCCACTCCCACACACTTATTTGATACTGACACATTACAGCGATATTTCTCAGCTTCAGATAAATTCAGATACCCGCTCCCATTAGCATTATTGCTAATTTAGAATATGGTTTATTGTTTAATTTCTTACCCTTTCTTCCTTCAAAGATTTCTACTATGTTTGCAGGCTCAGGCTACAATATATCTACAAACTTAAACCCTGTCAGTCTGAAAAATATGACATCACATAAAGCAACACACCATCTGAGTTCACACACGTCTACTCACAACAGCATCTAAAACATTAGCCAATCGATTTTGACACAGTCTTTTCTAGCCCAGAGCATATTTTGTCATATGCATACTTAAGATGTATGGCGTGACATCTTAGTTGGCACAATTTTAATACTGAGGTGTTCAACTCTGACTTTAAATTCATTTCTGGTCAATCCAGCTCATCAGAGCCAGTGATGTTATAAGCAAAGGTTGAAGAAAGCTAAGTCAGATTACCAGGAGGTCAGAAATGTAAAGAAGAGTGAAGACAGAGAATATGCTAAGAACAATCCAAGTTCATAGTAGCAATAATATCTGGTAGAGAATCAATGTCATGAGAGCCAGCATGGTACATGGTTTGAGTGGGCCAGGAGTTTTGAATCTCTGCTCAGCCATGGAAACCCACTGGGTAACTTCAGTCAAGTCACACTCAGCCTCAGGGGAAGGCAAAGGCAAAACTGCTCTGAACAAATTCTGCCAAGACAGCCCTGTGATAGGTTCACCTTAGAGTCCCTGTAAGCCAGATATGACTTGAATGAATACAACAACAAAGATCCCAAGGATTCAGCAATAAAGTCATAGTCTGAGTCATAAACAGCAGTCACAGAAAGAGTAAAGCCTAGTTATTTTCAGTGCTGGTCAGAGTAACTCCCTGCTTATAAAGCTGAAGGCTCTTAGTGCTACCCAGCTTCCAGATGTTATCAGTCAAGGCATTTACAGGTATACCTTTCCTGAGTAGACCATAATTTTAAGGGCAAGCTGCATCTGATGGGGAGAACATGGACCAGCTCTGTCTTTTTAAAAATGCTGGGTGATTGCTCCACCTCCTGTTCAGACCCTGAGCTTTTTTGCTCAACAGAAGAGAGGCCTGGCTAGTCTTCAGCTGTCTGAGGTTGACTGCTGTGGCTCTTGCCTTTCATGCTGGCAAGTTAGGCATGTGCTTCATCTTGTAAGAAGTGCTGGAAGGCATATCATGCAGTCAAAAGGAAAGGAAATGTAAGAGCCACAGAAATTATAATTTCATGAAGAGTTTCAGTTCACAAAACTGTTGTTGGGCAATAACACAGAAATCATTGCCTTGGCAAACTGATAGGTGCATATGGTATGATTTTATTAAAAAGAACACAGGAGTTTATCAAACGGGAGGAATTTCTCTTAAATTTGAATGAAAAGAAAGTGGGGCCAGAATGCATTCACTTAAAGTCGCTAGTTTAGCGCAATTATGTGAATGTGCATTGTGTTCGACCTGGCTTCCCATTGCTCGAAAATAGCATGCCATTGTCCAAATTTGCATGTGTCAGTCTATCACGTAATAATGTGAAACCCCATGATTGTGTTCGGACTGACTTCCCATTGCCTGAATTTGCGTGTAGTGGGTTATCACGCAATAACGTTAAACTCCATGATTGCATTCAGATTGCCATTGGATTATACTTCCAATTTCCCTTGTCTGATAAACTCGTCTATCTTGCTGGAATCCATTAGTCTCCAACTACAGTAGACTCAATTGATGAATGGTGAGTCAACACATAGTCAAGTCCAACTGATTTAGTGGCTTCTGCTCAAATCAGGACTAACAGTAGGATTCAGGCGCCATTTCAAGCCACAGGAATTAGAGCTGAATTTCTTCATAATTTTTTCTTCACTAATTTCATATTAGAATCTGTCTTAAAAAGTTTTTTGTTCAAGCATACCTATCTAAAGTGTTCCCTCCACTGATTTTTTAATATCCTCACTTCTAGTATTTGTGCCCATTTATTATTATTATGCTTTATTTATATAGCACTGTATATTTATTTATTTATCATATATTAATATGAGAGATATACTCTCCAATATTTCAGATGAAAACAGGGATACATGTGACCAAGCAACACTAGAGTGTGATCAAAATGACAAAAGTAATTAATAAGGAAGAAAACCCAAACTGCAAGAGGCTGCAGCAGTTTGCTTTTGCCAGAGCCTTCTCCTGCTGCTGAGTTAACTGAGTGAAAACTACTTTTACTCTTTGAACTTGATTTCAGCAGCTGAAGAACAAAGAGCCAAAAGTGGGAAGAGGAGAGAGAAACTGGAACCTTGTAAAGGCAACTCAAAATGTAGGATGACAGAAGATTAATAAAGACTGTTCCTAGTCAGTACAGCTGGAGGGCATAGGGAATAGAATGGTATATGTCTATGAGTGAAGACAAACACAGCTGACATGGAGCTGGAACAGATGGGCAGGAAAAAGCAGCTCAATCCTAAGTTTTTCAAAAGCAGGTCAAACCCTCACTGCCTGTATGGCCCACTCTCAAGACAGGCCAAATATCTATGGGCAGACTGCACAGTAGTGTCAAGCCAATTTTTTGTTGACTCCCCACCACGCACCTGCACCAATCACAAACACATGCCTATGACCTCCAAGTACCTCCCATTTCCACCCAGATGCCATCCTATTGCATGGCCTTTGGTTGGCCACACAGTCACATGTGCGATGCTCTGCTTGTACAGGGCATCAGTATATTGTTGTGCAAGTGATACATTGCAAAGCACAATTATGGAGTCCCTCCCCCTACATGCCCCCTTCACCTGCCTTCTCTTCATACTCCTCTGTTGGACTGTCAGGTTTGTGAACATTGTCATTTCATCCATTGGCACTGTCACACTTTAATTTTTTTATTTTTTATTTTTTTGCTTTGCATCAGCCCCATACTGGTAGCAGGAGTTTATATGCAAGCAGAAAGATGCACAGAGTATCCCAGCTTCTTGCAACTCTGGTTTTTAGCCCCAGAGTGCAATTTCATTTCAATTTCCACTCGCTTTGGAGGCCTGCATCATACAAAGGCCCCACCTTCAAAGCAGTTGGAAGCCACTTTATTTTGCCCCTCTGTTTCACCCCATGGACTAGGAAATAGACAAACAGGCCAGTCTCTACACAAGATGAAAAACATCATACAAACAAATTATTCATGTGTTTAAATATATTTTTTCATTCAAATATTTGGAATGCATTTCTTTCTCTTTTTTAAAAAAAATGCCATTTAAGATATATTTTAATACATGCTAGGATACCATGCTGGTCTCCAACACATTTCTTCAGAGATTATCACACTGTCCTTTCTCATCCTTTCCTCCCAAGATCAGTGCAGGATCTACATTTTAATGTACAAATTTTATCACACACCTCCGTGCCCAGGCAGGAAGCATCCCATACCTGATCATGGCATACTGTACCTGATCTTGACTTCTCTCATACATTTTTAAAGAACAGGATTTTCTGTTCTTTGCAAGGTGTGGGAGAAGTTCAGATCAAGTATGGGATGCCATGATTGGGTAAAGGATGCCTCCTGCTTGAGTACAGGGGTGTGCGATAAAATGAGCATGTTAAAGTTTATATCCTGTACCTAGCTCAGGAGGAAAGTATGGGAAAGGGCTGTGTGATAATCTCCTTCCTCTGTAGAGACAGCATGGTATAGTGGTTTGTGTGGGGGGTTATGACTATCGAGAGAAAGGCTCAGACCCAGAAAAACCCATAGGAGTGAAGACAAACAACCACCCAAAGGGAAGGTATTTTTTACCATACATCAAAGGAGTCACAGACAGAATAGGGGAACTGATAAGGAAACACAACCTCCAAATGATCTACAAACCAACCAAGAAAATCCAGCTAATGCTGCACTCAGCGAAGGACAAGTGAGATTACCATATACCATGCAGCTATGGACAAGTCTACATAGGGACCACTAAATGCAGTGTTCAAACACAAATCAAGGAACTAGAGAGACACTGCAGACTGGGTCAACCAGAAAAACCAGCAGTAGCAGAACACATTATTAACCATCCTGGGCATAAATTACTATTTGAAAAAACCAAAATTCTGGACAACAACAACAATAATAGTTTTTATTTATATTTTGCACTTCTCCCTATGGATCGAGATGGGATTACAGCAATAAAATTAAAATTACAATTCAGTTAAAATTACACTTCTTACAAAATACAATCCATAAAATCAGCATCTCATTTCAAATAAACATGCTCAGGATAAGTGTCGTCTTATAGTTGTTTATAGAAGATTGAGGGGTGGGGAGTAGCCGTCTTAAAGGCATCTAAGGTGGTAATAAGACAGATCTCTTCCTGTATTCCACAGTTTGGGGGCCATGGCAGTAAATGCTCTATGGGAAGTTGATATTAGTCTAGTTTTTGGATAATCTAGTAAATTCTTCCCAGATGTTCTGAGTGTGTGGGGCGGATTGTGTAGGGAGAGGCGTTCATTCCCTCAAGTAACCATGCCAGCAACTACCAGGTCAGAATGCAAAGGGAAGCTATTGAAATCCACAAACACCTAGACAACTTCAATAGGAGAGAAGAAACCCACTGGTTTGGCTACCAGTCCTGAAAAGCACCAAAATCAATACCCAGCACATGAAAATGAAAACCACCCAGGATCAGGTTTCCCAGCAAACAATGGATCATTAATTAAATAGACACCCTAAGGCCTTGCCATTCAACAACAGACCAACAGACAGATTAACATGTAAATCACTTCTCCCAACCAAGGACCACACAGTATATATACCCCACTCACTTCCAAGCTAGCATGCTCTGAAGGTACCAGCCATAGGTACTGGTGAAAAGTCAGGAATAAACTCTTCAAGAACATAGCCACATTGCCTGGAAAAACCACAAAAAATCAAAGGTTCAATTCCCTGCTTGTGCATAAAAACCCTCTGGGTGATGTTGGGGCAAGTGACACTTTCTTAGCCTCAGAGGATAGCAATGGCAAACCCCCTCTGAAGAAACTTGCCAAGATAACCTGAGGATTTTGGTGGCCATAGCATCACCATAAATCAAAAATGGCTTGGAGGCACACAACAACGAGAGCAATCTGTATAAGAATACCACAGCCTAGACCATGTCAGATGGTTTATATATTTTTTTGTAAATCCATTTTTTTAGAACTCTTTATTTTTATTTTAAAAAACCGAAACCATGAAAAGGCAGCACTATAAACATTTGGAAGGACAAGCTCTTGTTTTTTCTCATTCTGTTTGTGCCTTCTGTTTCCTTGCTGTTCTCTCCTCCCTCTGTCTCCTTTTCTATACCAATGCACAAATTATGAGGAAACATCAGAGTTTGGAAATAAAAAGTTATGAATAGTTACGTACATTTAATTAGTTCTTTTCCTCAGTACTGAAATTATAGCTACATTATATTATGTGTAAATGAACAAGAGATAATTATACTTCTTTTGTAGTGTCACTACTGTGAAGAATATTTGCAAAATAACAGAGAATAATTGTCTTGATATGTCCAAGACAATCTGCTGAAAATTTCCCAGGGTCCATGATAACTTTTGCTTCCAGTGTGCGAATAATACAGGAAGACCTTTTTTGATTAGGTTTTCCATAATTTGGAGGAAAATATCTCTTCATGAAACTATTGTCTTTATTCTTCTGGAAGCTAGACTCACACATGCCTAGAAAACATGGGAGGACTGGCTGATGGATGAAAAAGAGTCACACAACTCATCCTGACTTCTCACAGTCTATGAAACAAGGCAGTAGTCATTGCAATTTAGTGCAAGCAAATATACTTATAAATGCAACAAAT
>NC_056526.1:124399953-124420574 GCF_019175285.1 Sceloporus undulatus
TTAATTGAAAAGGACAGGAAACATCTGTCTGTATTGGAAGCAAGGGGAAAATGTATGCAATTTTTCATTCTCACACATGAACATGAGAGAAATTTGCATGCCTATTTTAAAGTTTCTTTGTAGGGATATAATCTCAGTAAATGTGGAAAGGGTAATATATCACATGATTCAAATGATGGTTTATGATATGCCTTGTGCTTCTGCTTTGTGCTCTGTGATGGGTGCTTAAGTGACAATGAAATAAATTGGAGGAGAGTGTGTCTTGTACCACAGACCATCAATTTGGAACATTCAGATGTGCGCTCTGTGTGTGTGTGTGTGTGCGCGCATTGGATCGACTATCTGTGTTTGTCTTCTCAATAATGCAGCCTATCGCCTGTTATAGGGAAAGCAATTCCCTAATTCTTCCTATATGTTTTTGGATTACAGCACTCATAATCCATGCCAACTGGTTGTCTTGGGTGTGGCTAATGGAAACTGAAGTTTCAAGGCATCTTGAGGGGGACCAGATTGTTTACCATTATGAATTTTTAATGTCAACAGAGCAGTGTGCTTGGCTGTTCCAGGGATATGCATCAACATGCTGTCTTCCAGATAATTTAGACTACAACTTCCACTATTCTTCACAACTGGCCTTTGCTGCAGTTTCAAGGCATCTGGACGGCACAGCATTACCCATTGCTATGAATTTCTTATGTCACCAGAGCAGAATTCCTTGCCTCCCACCCCCTGATATATTGGACTATAACTCCCATTATTCCTTGTTTGTTGCCAGAATGATGAAAATTATAGTCCAGAATATTTAGAGGATACTAGGCTATCTTCCTCAATGGTACATACTGTATTTCAAGTGCCCTTCATCTCCTCTAGTGCCAGCTGCTGGTCTTGGGGAGTATGGGATACAGAGTGTTTCTTCCAGCTCAAATTCCACCATGATTGTTCATCTCCCCCATCCAGTTCTGACTGTCTGGTACAAGCTTCTTCATTTGTTTTTTTCTTTGTTGTAATGCTGCTGTAAATAAAATGGAAAATGTTTAGCAGAACTGTGTGTGTCTGTGTATGTTGGGATGAGGAATCTCCTGGTTTGATATAACTACTCCAGCTCCTAAGAAAGATATTTCCCAAATAATCTAATATACATCATCTGAATAATTTATCACATAGCTGTCTCTCCAAGAAAAAAAAATAGAATTAACTGACTCTGGATATTCTTTTTATTTTGCAAAATGAGTGGAAGTTAAAAAAAATCATAATAATCCAACACATTTCTTTCTTGAAGCAACAGTGCATCTGCTGAATATGCTAACTCATTATTGTTTGCATTTATTCTGAAGACAAGAAATGACTGAAATAAAATATGCATGGTTGAAAGCAGAAACAATTGCATATGTAACATGCTGTGCATAGGCCTTGTGAACTGGAACGGAAGTTGCAAAGTGCCAAAATAATCATGCATCTGCTTTGGGGTATTGTGTTGTTCTTTTTTCCTATCCCAGGAAGCTGCAAATATTGTGTTCACTTTTGCACTTCAGCTGCATGTGGCTGAGAGGGTTGACATTTAGCTGCAGTGGGAATTTAGGAATTGGGATTCTCCTTGTAAAATGGCTTGATAGAGATATAATCTGCACTGCAAAAATAATGCAGTCTGTCATCATTTTAACTGCCATGGCTCGCTGCTATGGAATCCTGAGATTTGTAGTTTTGGGGCATTAAAGTTCTCTAACAGAGAAGGCTAAATAGCTCACAAAACTAAATCCCAAAATTCTACAGCATTGAGCCATGGCAGTTAAAGTGGTGTCAAACTGCATTATATCTGCAGTGAAGATTAAACCTGAGTCATGATGAATGTCTGAAGGAAACCAACCACTTTGCAGGTCCGGTTCATGGCCCACAGTTGTAAGTATGAGATAACTTACTTGGTTAGTTATTTCCCAAATAATCTAACTTGCTAAGGGTACCATGAACAGCCAAAAGATGAACAAATGTGTTCTAGAACAGATTAAGCCTGAACTCTCCCTGGATGCCAAGATTACCAAATTGTGGTTGTTACACCTCATCCAAATCATGAGAAGAGATGACTCCCTAAAAATACAATAATGTTATGGAAGGTGGAGAGCAGTAGGAAAAGAGGAAGACTGAATACCAGATAGATAGACTCAGTCAGAGATGACAGTCAACAACAACAAAGTATGCTCAGGAATACAGTCTTAGACTTTATGCCATACTACTCATCTGTAACAGAGTCCAGCAAAAGACTAATAATGACAGTGAGCTTTAAAGGAATGACTTTGGATAGATGGTGATGGGCCATATCTCTGCAAACAGTCCAGCAAAATGTTCTACCTCATATCTGCCAGCATAACTCAGGGTCATGGACACCACACACTTTTCTTGCCTTTTGGTTCTGAACTGGAAACAGGACAGATCTGGTAATAATGTAAAACATAATGTTTGGCTCTGAGGCTTCTGGTTGTTCATTTTTACCCAAGGGTGCATAGAGACTTCAAGTTTGAGAATTACATTGTTTTTACTTGAAAGCCAGCATCTCCTACCAATTAGACCAAAGCTAGCAAAACATTATACAAGGATGCAGATGGG
The DNA here is from genome assembly GCF_019175285.1 of Sceloporus undulatus. NCBI lineage: Eukaryota > Metazoa > Chordata > Lepidosauria > Squamata > Phrynosomatidae > Sceloporus > Sceloporus undulatus. The sequence continues at coordinate 124,402,552 of NC_056526.1, forward strand.
CATAGAAGCAAGGAAAAGAGCAAGGTGTGGTGCTCTAAGCACACCACTAGTCTAGTAATTTGTATTTGAGAGTTCACAACAGGCCTCACAGTCTTTTCAGATTAAAAAAAGAAAAAAAAACCAATCTTGTTTTCCAACCGTAGTGTTTTCTTTCAGTAGCCTTATACAGTTGGGAATAGGGAACCTTTTGTTGTTGTGTTTCATTAGAGAACAGGAAGCAGAAAACCTTGCTGAACTGATGAAAAATCTGCCAGAAATTGACCAGTAGATCCCAGTCTACTTTCAAACCATCACTGCCCTTAGGTATATTACCAGGCTGGCTTCTTTTTTTATTTATCCAGTCCCCACACCAATTCCAATCCAATATATTGAAAATCAAAAAAATTATATGGTTGGTGTTGTTTCTGACTTATGGCAACTGTAAGGGTTTTTCATGACAAGTTTCTGCAAAGGGGGTTTGCCATTACTATTATACAAGTACTGAAAGGTAAAATGTATGGGCAGGGCCAAAGTCTTAAACTCAACATTAAACTAGTAGAAGTAAGACTCGAGGCTGCAGGATACTGAGGACATTTCCCCAGTCCTAGTTTCACTAATGGAAGTAATTCCTCCTGCAAAATGACAGCAAGCCATGCTAAACCCAAAGGGCTTAGTTTTGTAATAACTCTCCGTGTGTGTGTATTTACAGATAGATAAGCAAATCCGTTGGAAGCAAACAAATTCCTAAAGGAAGCAGAGAAGCTGCTAATCATGCAAGAGATATCCACAGAACAACTGCATCCCAGTTTTTCCTGCCCCTAGCTAAAAATGCACCGCTCTCTGTCTATCTTTCTCAGCCTTTATGGCAAATCAAACGGCAATCATGGACCCTTTCACACTAATGAAGTATAGCACTATGATTCCACTTTAACTGATACAGCAAAATCCTCTGGAATCCAGAGATTTGGCATTTAGGGAAGGAGTATTTAGAACTCTCATCCAGACAGCTCTAGTGTCTCCCTAAACTACAAACCCTAGGAATCCATAGCATGCAACCATGTCAGTTAAAGCAGAATCATATCATCATTTTATAGTATGAAAGGTCTCATTGTTCCTCTCCCTGGTCTGGCCACTAGGAAACACAGTTTGTTTTTTGCTAGAACTCCCAGTTAGCAAAACCATAGTGAGAGACTCACTTCTGCTCATCATGATAGCCAAACTCACAGCAGTGACACTAAGCTTTCCCTACATATCAAAATATATAAAGGATCCGAAAAAGAACCTACCGACATGCATACATTTAGGACAGCAAATTTTGTCATTATTGTAAACAGAGGTTTAAGAGAATTGGTTTTGACAGATAATTTACTGATCTCATTATATAAGGAATATCCCATTCCTTCTGAAGCTTTGTTTCTGAAACAGTGGGAAGCAAGCCTCTCAAAAAAAAATGCACCCAGCACTTGTCCTGTTTAAATGTATTGAGAGATTAATGAAATAATTTACATTAAGCTAATGCAGGGTGATTTGCTTCCCACAATAAAATATCTTTGAAGTCTATAAAGTATAATATGTTGAAAGGAATAAGCATTTGTTTCTTGTTTCTTCATTTTTCCACTCCTGTGGATTGTTAAATGGTTGCCGCATGTTGACATGGGGAAGACAGAACTTTAAATGTGATTTGACAGGTCTTGAAGAATGTTAAAGGAACAGTTTTCGTCCAACAAAGTATCTAAAGAGGTAGGCAAGAATGTTCCAAAGCAACCATTGGAATAAATATATATGTGGAAGGAATGTCATTTAAAAAAATATTATTATTGAAAATCAAATGATTAAAAAGCAAGTCAACAAAAAAAGCTGAAAAAGCCAATTGAAAGCTCTGTACCAATGGTTCCCAATTGTGAGTTCCCTGAGATTGTTAAAGTACAACTTTTACAATTCCTGGTCACTGGCCATATTAGCGGGGGTTTCTGGGATCTGAATTCCAACAGTGTATGGGGATTCATGTTTGAAAACGACTGCCTAGTTCTTTTGAACAAAACAATGGCTTTGGCTAGTGTCCAGAAGAACCTTGAACGTGGACTAACATGTTTACGTTTTGCCATATAACTATTTAGCATCAACTCAGCTCTGGCTAATACTGTCTACAGTCTTCTTAGCTGATATTAATCCTGTATGTACAACTATGTTTATTTTATGTACCATTCAAATGAAAACACAGAAAAAGGACATGATATCCCTAAAGTTCAAGTTATCTGAAATACCATATTCTCCCATTTGATTCTGGCTTTGGTTTGAGATCTTCTAGGAGACCTTTCTCTCTGTCCCACCACTCTCACAAGTACAATTGGCCCTCAGAATTGACAGATTATGCATCCATGGATTCAACCAATCAGATATATATGTACTGTATAGTCAACCTTCCATTTTCATAGCGGATCTGTCCTCCCCCCCCCCCCCCCCACGAAACTGGAGACTCACCTATATTCAAACCCCATAGGATTGAATTGGGCGTGTGCCCACAAACGTACACAGGGTGTGTGCCATAGAGGTGTGCCCCATTGAAAACAACGAAAGTTGCCCAGTCTTGAATATTCAAGACTGCGAACCTCAAGTCTGTGAGAAAGGAGGCAGAAAGCAAACCTGAATTTTGCCATTTTATATAAGGAACATTATTTTACTACTGTGTGTGTGTGTGTGTGTGTGTGTGTATCATGTACAGATTTTGGTCTCCACAAGGGCCGGGAATCAAACCCCAACAGAAACCGAGGACCCACTGTATATCTGGTGGGAAGATAGGAGAAAGCCTTACTGGTGGCTGTTCTCTTCCCAGAGATGTTAAACTTCCAACCTTCTTGCTATCCTTCCATATGCCAATAATTTTTGTTTGTTTGTTTCAACAGGCACAAAGAGCTAATTAGGTAGAGGGAAGTGGCCTCTCATAATATGTTGTATTGTCTATAGTTTTATTTTTATATGGCTATACGTGAATAGCTTTTAATTCAACTGATAGACTTTTGTAAATGTGATTGTTAGCATTATTTGTTTTAATTTATATTATCTGTGAAGTTGAAGGTTTCATAGCCCCCAAACCCCACAGTCAAAGCCTGAAAAACTGACAAAATACTATATTAGCTGCTTCAGTCTTGGGCTGGTAAAATGGCATGATGATGATGATGATAATATCCAGGAATACACGGCAAATTTTGTGTGTTATTTTGTGATTATGGATAGACATGGAAGTATACAGACAATGCCTACTGACTACCAGACCAAATTTTAGTAATCAAGAGTGTGGACGTTTAATGCCCTACACAACTTCTTGTCCCACAATATCTGGAACACAATGAAATAAGTGTTAAAAATAAGCAAATTGCACAAAATCCTTGATACCCGTAAATTTTGAAAGAATTTCATAATAAATGGTAGCCATGTAGCCTCTTGCAGCAAAAAGAAGACTCGTACATTAAGGACTAACAAGTTTCATCTGGTATCATCATGGTGGATGAATGAATGAAATATTTCTGGACCCATTTCAAACTGGCTTCCGGGCGGGTCACGGGGTTGAGACGGCCATGGTCGCCTTGGTAGATGATCTCCGTCTGGGCATTGACAGGGGAAGCGTGTCCCTGTTGGTGCTCTTGGACATCTCAGCGGCTTTCGATACCATAGACCATGGTATCCTTCTGGGGCGCCTGGCAGAGGTGGGAATCGGGGGCACTGCGCTCCAGTGGTTCCGCTCCTACCTCTCTGGGAGGTCCCAGATGGTGCAGCTGGGAGACGTGTGCTCCGATGAGAGGCCCCTTAAAACCGGGGTCCCTCAAGGGGCCATTCTGTCTCCCATGCTATTCAACATTTACATGAAACCGCTGGGAGAGATCATCCGGAGACATGGGGCGCGGAGTTATCAGTACGCTGATGACACCCAAATCATTTTCTCTATGTCTCTGACTGATGCAGTGACTGGGGATGGTGTCTCTCCTCTTGTGGCCTGTCTAGAGTCAGTAATGGGCTGGATGAGGGAAAACCGACTCAAGCTGAATCCAGAGAAAACGGAGGTACTAGTGATAGGTTCTCCTGGTCCAGGAATGGCGGTGGTTCCACCTGTCCTGAACGGGGTCACGCTCCCTGTGAAGGACTCCGTGCGCAGCCTGGGGGTGCTTCTTGACTCGTCGCTTCACCTGACTGCTCAGGTGAGTGCGACGGTCAGGAGCGCCTGCTATCAGCTTCGGCTGATCCGCCAGCTGCGCCCATATCTGGCCCAGAGGGACCTAGAAACTGTTGTACACGCTCTGGTAACTTCGAGATTGGATTTCTGCAATGTACTCTACATGGGGCAACCCTTATACCAAACTCAGAAGCTGCAATTGGTTCAGAATATGGCAGCCAGGCTGGTTACTGGTGTTCCCAGGACCAGCCATATAACACCAGTACTAAAAGATCTCCATTGGCTGCCCATTCGCTTCCGAGCTCAATATAAGGTGTTGGTTATTACCTATAAAGCCCTAAATGGCTTGGGCCCAGGATACCTAAAGGACCGCCTCTCCCCGTACATTCCGCCTCGCACCCTCAGAACATCTGGGCAGCAGTTACTGAAGGTGCCTGGGGCTAGGTTAGCCTCCACCACTCGGAGGACATTTTCCACAGCTGCCCCAGCCCTTTGGAATACGCTGCCCACTGAGCTCCGCTCATCTACCACCCTGGCCCAATTTAGGAAGGACTTAAAAACCTTCCTATTCCAACAGGCATTCCCCGACTAAATATCCTGTGGGCCTCCCTCCTCTTCCGTGGCCATGAGGTTGGGCTATGGGGCTTTTTTATTGTATTTTTACGTGGATGTAATTGTATGCTTTTAATCTTTTACTGTATTGTATGTATTATGTTTTATATGTTGTAAGCCGCCCTGATCTTTTGGAAGGGCGGGGTATAAATAAAAAATTTATTTATTTTATTATTATTATATCCCGCCTCTTCCGTTTTGGGAATCGAGGTGGGTAACAACATGATTTATACAATGTACAATAATAAAACAGTAACCCCCCCAAAAAAAACCCCAACCTTAACCCTCTCTCCCAAACTATATAATTTTTTAAATAATAAAAACATAATCTGAATCATAGCATCCTAGAACTGGAAGATCAATCCAGTCCAACCCTCTCCCATGCAGAAAAACACAAAGTATTTCCAACAGATGGCCATCCACCCTCCATTTAAAAACCTCAAAAGAAGGAGTGGCTTCTACTGTCAAACACCAAAAGGAAGTTTTTCCTGATATTTGGGTGGAATCTCTTTTCCTGTAGCTTAAATCCATTGCTCTGGGTGCTATTCTCTGGAGCTGCAGAAAACAAACTTACTCCATCTTCAGTATACTTTCATACTTTCAAATATTTAAACAGGGCTATGATGTCACACCTTCACTTTCTCTTCCCCAGCCTAAACATACCCAGCTTCCTAAGCCGCTCCTCATAAGGCATTACCCTCCTCTGGACACACTCCAGCTTTTCAACATACTTCTTGAATTGTGGGATCCAGCACTGGATACAAGTGATGTCTGATCAAAGCAAAATAGAGTTGTGCTATTATTTCCCTTGATCTAGACACTATACTCCTATTCATGCAGCCTAGAATTGCATTGGCTTTCTTAGCTGCCACATCACATTGAAAACATGGAGTGCCTGCTCAGATCCTCAAGGTATTCAAGGTATCTAGGCTGCATCTGGACACAGAGGCATCAGTAATCTTATTTCCAGATGGAGCCATTGAATCATCAGCATAGATCCATTGAATCAATGTCTGAATGGTGAACCAACACATAAGTAATTCCTATTGATTCAGTGGACTTAGTGTAGTTGGGAGTAACAACAGGATTCAACCCAAAAGTGCCATTCAAGTTGTATCACAGAAAGAACACACTTCTTTAAACATGTCTAACAGAAACAGCCTATAGCCATTTTCATCAAAGTTACAAAAAGTGCCACCACAATAGCAGGAATCGCTGGAGGCTTTCTCTGTGGGCAACCTAAGTCACACTGAGATTTCTCCATATAATTCCCTATATGGGAAAGATTGTCTTAAGGCAATAAATGGGGATGAGATGACGATGAGTTATATGTTTCAGCCCATAAAACTCATGTTGTTGTTTTTTCCAACTTTGGACTGCCCAGCTAATACAGTAGAAACAGATCTCTGGGTAAATACCTCCCATGGCTACAAGAATAATCTGCTTTTTTTACTCCTACAGCAAAGGTTTAGTGACAGTTACTGCAGCTTTCAAGGGAATCATATTTTATGCCTAGGTTTCTCCATTTCCCATTTTAAAACTTTTGTGGTGTGTGTGTGTGTGTGTGTGTGTGTGTGTGTGTGTGTTTATTTCAGTGTCAATATTTCCTGTATTAATAGTGTTAAAGTCAGGATTTTTGTTGGGAGAGAAGATTAAAAATTTTCTAGCATCATGAAATGTCCTGTTTTTCTTGAAGAAAGAAATGAAAAGAGCTTGACTAATTAAGTAGGTGAATTTGTGTGCATCAGCTTTTTGTTCAGTTCTGTTGAACTGCTTAGTCAACCCATAAGATGATTAAGGTTACTAGTCGGTATATGAAATAATGGTCATTTTAAGCTGAAATCTCTTTCAATAAAATTCTGAGGTCCTTTTAAGCGTCTCAGTTTTTTTAAGCTCTAAATCATTACATGTCAATCATAAGGTATGCTAAAAAGGGAGGGGAGATTGTGGGGTCAACAACACACTTCCCCAACCTGGTGCGTCTGGATGTGCTGGTCTCCAGCTTTTGTTAGCTTAGTTGTCATGGGAATAGGCTACAGTTCACAAAAGTCCATGCTGTCACAAATTTGTTTGTCTTCAGGATGCCACAAGACATTCTTGTTGTTGTTGTTGTTTTGTAAGCCTTGTCCCCAGTAAACATGCAGTTAACATAGTATTTTGCAATCAAATTAATTTTGTAGGCTGTCAAGCGGGTCTCCCTAGAGCTCAGCATCAGATATGGTGATGAATATTTCAACTATTCTGTGCTGCCTTGTTTGATTTGTTGGCCTGAAAATACAACATGGAACGTGAATGCATTTGAAAGCCCCTTTTGGAGAAAAAACAATTGTGCATGGAATCTATTCTGAGCACAGAAATAACTGACAACTGAAACACTAAATAACCTCTTTTCACCCACATCCTTCCACTCAAAAGTGCAACTTCCTATGGCTGTTTTTCATTTTCAAAAAAATATGTAAGTCTATTTTGTGCTGCACAAAAATGAAAAGGGGTCTCTTCAGTCTAGCATATGGCTAAGAAGTTTCTACAGTAAGAATTGAACTGACACATCTGGAAGAGAAGTGGGTCTCATGACACTCTCCAAATATTGTTGAACTCCTAGCATCACTCACCACTGGCTATACTGACCAGAGAAGCTGGTACTTGCAATCCAAGATCATCTGGTGGGTTGCATGATTCCCAACTCTGATGCAGAATGATACATTTGATCTAGCTGGAAAATGTGTCTTCCTGTGTACATTCGCTTTTGTACCAATATAAAAGCCACCGAGGGGGGGAAAAAATCGCTTTGTGAGTTCTATATTTAATAGATCTGTTCAAATTGTTATGAAGAAAGGACTGAAATATGAAGAGTGTAACTGTGAAAGCAGTAAATTACAATGTTTATACAGTCTTCTGGTTGTGTGACTGTTAAACTGTCATTGTTATTGCAAAAAACCATGAAAAAGCTAGGTTTCTGGATTTCACATGTCATAATCCAATGTGTGCTTCATTTAAACATTGTTAAAGTGTTTTCAAAAAGCATATATTTGAACAAGAATAAGAAGAATTCAGGCAATAGGAAGGTTCGTTATATGTTATATGTGTTTTAGGATAGGAAAGTTGTTGCATGGTATGGGAATTTGGTAATTTGTTGTTGTTGATATTATGTATTTTTTTTGGTTCCGTTCTGTGGTTTTGATGTTTGTTGGCATGATGTACTCCATAAAAATATAAATAAATAAAAAAATAAACATTGTTAAAGTGTTTTCATATTGGTCCTAGGTTTTTAAGAGTAATGTGGTGGAATATTGGCCATTGTAAAGTAGTAATGAAAAGAATATTAGAAAATATTTTGTTAATGATTGAAAAATTTGTTTTTCAGTTGTTGTGGAACCTTGATTAGGAAAGTCCTGGACTGACATGAGGTTTTTTGTGTGCAAAAAACAGTATTCTATGTACTGAAAATAATATTTCTATGCAGAAAGGGGTACAAACCATATTGTAGAAATAATCCAGTTTGAGACTACTTTAACTGTCCTGGATCAGTGCTAGGAAATTCTGGGAATGGTTGTTTTGTGAGACATTTAGCCTTTTCTGTCAGAGAGCCACAGAAAACTACAGTTCTCAGGATTCCCTAGCACTAAACCAGGGCAGTTTAAGTGGTCTCAAACTGGATTATTTCTGTAGTGTGTTTTGGACCAATGATATATCTGCACATGAAAATTATTGTCTGTACAGAAATGTTCTTTCCTTCTTGGAAGATGCTATTTTCTGTGCAAAAATACCACATGTAGATTTTGCACAGAATAAATCCTGAATTGCAAATAGGGTTTGAAAACTGGTTTTCAAAGGTTTTCTTGTAATGGTAAGAAAATTAGTAAAATTACTCACTGCTTTCTACAAGAACAAAATAACATGGAATTATGTCCTTGCTATAACTGCTATGGATATAAGAGACCATAGAGGGCAGTTTAGTTGGGTTAAAGTGAGGAGTTCATTGGGGAAGAGTCTGAGGAAGAAGTCAGCAGAAAGAAGAGTGGCAATAGCAAGATTATGACGCCAAGCTGGAAGCACTCAAGGCAAAACTGCCGAAGAAGGTCTGTGCAAGAGAACCTGGAGGCAGCCTTTGGAGAATTGCTGAAGGCTGACAGCTACTGGCAATTGTCTGAAAATATGGCAGCTGCAGACCAAAGACTTCAGGGGAAATCTGGTGAAAAGTCCTAAAGGTTCTTCTATTTTAGCAAATCTTTCAGAGGAGTACTCTTATCAAACTCTCCATTCAAGACCTGTGATTTTATTGTAGTAGATTTTGATAAGGGAAATGCCTGACAGTTGGTCTGAGAAAGGAATCATTATTTCCATAAACTGATTCTTAAGTATATGCTAATGATCTTAAAGAATGTCCAGGTTTGTCTTTATAGCACTTTCCCCCCATCCATAATGGTTGAGAAGAGACAAGTGGTTTATTAGTAACTGAAATTGACTGTTGCTGCTAAGATCTATACCTAACATCTCAAAAGGGGTCCATAGAGGCTTCTGTTTTCCTGACCAAGCCCCACTTTTTTTTAATTTCAGGGATCTGAAATTCTGTCATCTTCTATAAACCTGGGAAACATGGAATCATTGGCCTGTTACAGACAGCCAAAATAATGCTGCTTCGGGTCTCTTTGGTGGTATGCTATTTAAATGATGCATGGGTCTTAAGAGTCCGGAGGTCGTGCCAAAGCCACACTCCATTCCTAAGCACTGGAGGGCAGTTTTGGTGCAGCTTCTGGATTCTTAGGATGCATGCATCATTTAAACAGCATACCTCCAAAGAGTCCCGAAGCAGCTTTATTTTGGCAGTCTGTAACAGGCCACAGAGTTGGAAGATTCCTGAAGGGCCATCCCATCCAACCCCCGGTCATGCAGGAACTCACATTCAAAGCACCCCCGACAGATGGCCATCCAGCCTCTGTTTAAAGACCTCCAAAGAAGGAGACTTCACCAATATCTGAGGGAGTGTGTTCCATTATCAAACAACACTTGCTGTCAGGACATTCTTTCTAATGTTTAAGTGGAATCTCTTTTCCTGTTGGTTAAACCCATTGCTCCAGGTCCTGTTCTCTGGAGCAGCAGAAAACAAGTTTGCTCCTTTCTCAATATGACATCCCTAAAATATTTAAACAAGGCTATTGTATCACCTCTTAACCTTCTCTTCTCCAGGCTTCTCTTTTCCAAAACGGTGAAGGGTCTGGAAATTCTTCCCTTTGAGGAGAGACTTAGGGAGCTGGGCATCATCCAGTTCCTCAGTTTGACTTGGAGGTCTGTAGTAGACTCCCACAATGACATACCTGTTGTTTCCTTCCCCTTTCATTTTTATTCAGATGCTCTCCACCTGGGTTCCATGATATAAGTCCTGGATCTCTTCACAGGTGTAAATATCCTGACATATAAGGCTATTCCTCCTCCTTTCCTGTTTGGCCTATTTCTCTTTAAAATGTTATATCCCTCTATTTCTACATTCCAATCATGAGACTCATACCACCAGGTTTCAGTGATGCCTATTATATCATATTTGCTTTGTTGTGCTAGGAGTTCAAGTTCATCTTGTTTATTTCCCATGCTCTGTGCATTAGTGTAGAGACATCTAAGACCATGGGTCCTCCCCACTTGCTGCCTGTGTAAAGTTTTTTGCCTTCCGCGGTTGAGTCCTTGCACTATTTGCCTTGTTCCCTCTATAACAGTTTGACTATTATCTCCACCCCTTGATGAACATCTGCCTTGCAAAATACTGTCTCCCTCCCCCATATCTCACTTTTAAGCCTTCTTGATCAAAATTTTCAGGCTCATTGCAAAAATATTTCTACCAGCTGGTATGACATGCAAAGCATCCCTTGCCAGAAGTCCCCCCTCATGGAACCACAGTCCATGATCCAATCTTAGCAGCAATGCCTTATTTCTCTCCTGAATTCCTGCCTTTTCCCTCTGTAATCTTTACAGCAGTGCTTCAGAAAGCTATTTCTCATTTTCTAGTACTCTTTACAAATTATTTCCCAATGAATTATAGCATGCCCCCTATTTTTTGGCTGACAACCAAAAGCATTCTGTCAGATGTATCAAACAAGGAGTATCAAACAAACTTCTAATTAGTATTTCAGCCCTCTGCTTTGTTTCTAAGAAGTTTCTTCCCTATTTTTAATTTTTAATTTGAGGATTGCCACTGGAATAACTAAAAATGCTGTCAACTTTTGTCACATCCATCATTATTTATTTATTGCTGCCTCCTCCTTTTATTATTTATTATTATTTATTTTTTATTATTTTGTTTTTTATTTTATATTTTTGCTTCTCATACCCCCCAAGTGGAACTTTGACTTGAAACTTGGCACTGCAACTTGGGTCAATAACCAAAAACAATGTTCTGCCTGTCAAATTTTGAGGCCTCTAAAATTCTAGTGAGTTCCGGCTGCCACAGACAGACAGACAGATCCACAGAGACACTCACTTTTATGCTTATAGATCTAAAGAGTCTGTCTTCAACATACAGCTGTTGCAAGTTCTCTAAAAGTAATTGTAGATACAATCTGAGGCATGCTGTCTATAATCTTTAAGTATTTGCTATGTTAGATGAATTTGTAGCTAGATTGTGGACTGTATACTCAGTGATGGATCCCATCATCCTGGACTGAAGTGACAAGTGGGATGTCTAACAATTTTGTCATGGGGTCAGTGGTATTCAACATCTTTACAAATGATTTGAATGGAGGAACAGAGGATATGTTCAACAAACATGAAAATAACACCAAATTGGAAAAGGTAGCTAATACTTCAGAAAGCAGGATCAGGATTCACGATGACTGTAATAAATTGGAAAACTTGGTCAAAACTAACAAATGAATTTCAACACAGAGAAAAGTTAGATGGCCATCTGTCAAGGCCGTGGATTTCTACACTAGCAGGTTGTGGGGCTAGATGATCTTGGTGGTTCCTTCACAATGTATGGTTCTATGTTGTTGAACTGCTACACATTCTGCATCATTGGCCATGCTGCCTATGACTACTAGAAGTTGCAATTCAACAACATTTGGAGACCCATGCAATTCCAAACCTAGGTCTACAGCTAGACTTAAAACATGAGTGAGAATTTCATTTCATTCAAGTCTTCCTTTCCAAACATCTCCCTTTTTCATATTTATAGTCAACAAAGCTTAGCCTCAAGCACTTCAAAAGTTGTGTTTACCAACCCAACTATAGTTTCTAATGAAACTACATGACAGATTCAGCACACATCACTTGTACAATATAACTGACCTAAATTTAATTTGAATTACAATCCATTGTCCTCTGCCTATAAAGAGGCTTATGGAGACATACTGGATTCCAAGGGGAGAATCTTTCTTGAGATGCAAATGGATGTTAAATTTCCTGGACTTTGAAAACCTATCAATTGTTACATAGCTAGAAGAAGGAGGGGGCAGCCTGAAAGAGATGTCCCCACAAAAAATACCATCTTAACTAAGAACAGAAACAACAAAAAGCCGGCCTCTGATTAACATCTTCAAAAAATATTCTTCTGATTGGTTTGTAACCCCTTGCCTGATGAAGAAACCAGTGAAACTTTGAAAGCTTGCAACATGTATATTGTGCATTTTGGTTAGCCAATAAAGATATCACTGTTTGGTAGGTTTTTGTTTGAATTTGCTAAATGGCCAACACAGCTAACCCCTAATGTTCTCTGGACTGCAACAGTGTAAGACAGTGGTCCTCAAATTGTGCCCTTTTAGAGATTTTGGACTTCAACTCCCAGAAGCCTCAGCCATGGTGGCCAATAGTCTGGGATTCTGAATTCCAAAGCTGAATTCCAAAATCCCTTAAAGAACACAGTTTGGGGACCACTGGTGTAAGACAAGACTACTTGAGTAGAAGCAAATGTACTCCCAATCTCATTGCCAAGTATATCTGTCTCATATCAGTGGTTGCTCCACTACATTAAGATATGGCATCAAACACAGAGGCCCAGCTTCCATTCATACACACCAGTAAACCCAAGCTCTGCTATACACAGTGAAGCACTGTGCTCATTGACAACATCTTTAAACAATAAATAAACTATGGTCAAATGTTAAGAGTGGCAGGTTTTTTTTAAATGACCAGTCAGCTACTAATTGCAATTTTCTTTAATGATACAATATTTCATTAATACTTGGTTAGCAGTCTTTCCTGAGGGAGTCAGCATAGTATTATGGCTTGAGTGTTGCATTGGAAATCCAGGAAGCCAGAGTCTTATGATGAGAGCTGCTTTGCCCTCCCCAGTCCATTAGCTAAATGCCACATTGTGGTGCTGGCATTGGGCAAGACTGCACTAGGTTATATAAGATGGTACAGCTTTGACTCAAGTCGTTTTGACATTTCTGCTCCTCACCCATCCATCTTTATTTCACTGTCCTTGTAGGGTGGTTCAATCAGGTATACAAGGAGCACGGGAGCCCACATCACAGTTACACTGGTGTAACTTTATGCTCTGCAACTCCCTCAAATAGAGCCTGTATCCTATATTTCATTTTGGAACTGGTCTCTTCTTTCTCTTCTAGCTTAATTTTTCTTCACCTGTCTGTCAGATAAAAACACTAAAGTTTCATGCACAAAACCTTGCAAGATACATATGATATTTCCCTCCTGAGACATGTCAAGTGTAGTTCAGGAGTACTGAACAACAGAATGAGTTTAAAATAGGGCTGAATAGCAAGCCAGCATCACATAACCAGAAACTTACATCAATGCAGGGATGTTAGAATGGCATTACAGGAAGATGCTGTTGTTCTTGTTACAATCCAAACCTCATTCCTAGGCAAAAATGTTTGCACTTATAATTCTTCCTGCTCAAACTACTTAAAATCTATCCCAAACCTCATGCCTGGTCCCTTGGTTCTAATTTTCATTTCATCTTGTTTTTCTGGAAGTAAATAGACACTACTGAAGGTCTTCTAAACCTTGAGGCTGTGTTCATGGCTGACTACTTTAGTATACAGTTAACTTCCTTGCTCCAATCAATATGACAGTCCAGAAGGCTTACTAGTGGGATTGCAATGTTGACATGAGCAAAATTGTTGTCCATCCCATGATCTCTAAGGAGAAAGCTTTTATCTTGTCATATATTTCAGCTGTGCCCTTTAAATTGATATGATGTACCCGCAGTTGCCTATCCATAACAGCAGCTCCTTTTCTGTGCACATTATATAAAGAGTTGCTGTCTCTTCAACTACATTTCATTGTGTATATGTGCATTTAATGTTTAACTGACAAGAAGCATACATTTCCCTTTTCTAAAATAAGCATTAGCTAAAATGGGCCTTGCAACTGGATTGCACTTTTCTTTTCTTTTTTTCTCTTTTTAACTCCCTTGTTATTATTTTTTAAACAAAGTTATAATCATGCTGGATTTCATTTACAATACGCTTGAGAATGGAATATAGGCAGTTTTAAGTGACATGCCAAATCAGAATCAAATTACCAATATGGCCTAAATTCTCTTTTACTACTGACTAGAATGGAGATTGGAGTGGAGGGTCAACATGGTGTAGTGGTTTGAATATTGGACCAGGACACTGAGGGCCATAGTTCAAATCTCCACTCGGTCATGGAAACCCACTGGTTGACCTTGGACAACCCATACTTTCTTATCCTCATAGGAAAGCAATGGCAAACCCACTCTGAACAAATCTTGCCAAGAAAAAACCCATGATAGGTTTGCCTTAGGCTCTCTATAATTTAGAAACAACTTGAAGGCACAAAACAACAAGAGTTGACCCACTGAATTCATTAGATCTAGCTACATGTTGTATCATCATTCAACAACTGATTGGAAGGATGTACTCAAGTTGGAAGTAACTCATAGGATGTCAACTTAAAGAATTTTTTTTCCTAAATACAGTCAGAACAGATTGAGAATAAGACAGAGATAGTAACCTGTTCAGTGCAGCTAGAAAAACTGATGAGAAAATAAAAACAAGATCCAAACATTGTGCAAGGTTACCACTGTATTTTGAAATCATCCTGTCTTCAAAATTTTGACAATGTACTTACACATGCCAGAAGGGTAAGACCAATTTGACTACATGACACAGGAGGTTCACCTAGTTATAGAATACCATTGTCTACTCACCCATCATAAGGATGTGTGAACATAAACACAGGTACAGACAAAATCTCAGTATGTTCAAGGAAGCTTATGACAATGGAATCAGGATAGACAAAGTGCAGCCCTCCAGGTGTTGGGCCATCTCTCCCAATATTCACTATCATTGATAGTGCTAGCAAGGACTGGTAACACATGAAGGAACTGTGCTTTGTCCACCCTGTAGTAAATATATTTAGGAGTGCAGTTGTGCTTCTAACTCCAAATAACGTCCCCAGGAACAAGCCATATTGAACACATTGGGGATTGTCTGTGATTCGACATGTATAGGACCCAAGTGTATTACAAGTACAAAAATATTTTGGAGGCCAGGATCCTTTTGAGTGGCACCATAGTAGAATCTTTGACTGTGTGATAATAGTGGATACTCAGGTTTGGTTTGAGGACACAGCAATTTCCACTGGAGATAATGGGTCTTGCATTGGCACTGTAGATCTGGGATGCCTCATTGCACAAGCAATGAAAATGTCAAATAATTTGCATTCTAATCCATTGAATAAATCGTTTGACCCAACAGGAACCTGACCGATAGACACAAGATTTTATTTTCCTTATTTTCTTTTATTGTTGTTGTTCTAGTTGTTATAAAGGTGTTGCTTTATTTTTTTAAAAAAACCTGGCTTTAATTTACAAAGACTTAAACCTGAAAGTATGAACCTACATCATGAAAGGTATTTTATTGGCTTAATATTATGAGAATGCTGTAGATACCGTAACTTCTTTACAATTTCATTTTGCCTGTGATATGAAGCTCATCCTTCTATTCAACAGCTAATGCTGTTTTAGATAGCTTTCTCATTTGTGACATGCAAATATTTTCTTAAGACAACAAATCATTCTGTGCATTATGGAATCTGTCTGCCCCTTCACAATCCCATTACTGATAGATAATTTTCTGGAAACAGAAAGCAATAGTGGCACGTTCCTACAGAATAATGAAATCAGATTTGTTGAAATCAAAGGCAAGCATGCATATTTGGGGCTTACAGAGTACCTTTTAAAATAATTAGTTACAATATAGGTCACAATTTTAATACTATTGGTGTTATTTAAAAGCAGCTCTTCCCCATTTCTCAAAAGTAACAAAATATTTTAAAATATGATGTTTCTTGATCAGCAGCACAAGGCACAGCACGAGGCAGAACTTGAATTATGCGATAATCCTCTGACCCTCATAATTATGAAAATAGTCAAAGGTTATCATCACAGCCTAAAAGGGGTAATATTAGCAACTTCTTTTTAATGCTGCTTCTTCCCGCATAGGGTGCAAAGGTGGCGCATTCATGCCGGCATTTAGGTGTGGGTCATCTAAAGGCTACACCTTCATGATGTCATGAACACACCCCTTTTTGCCCGTCTGCATCCCGCCATTGTGATTCATTTATCTGCAATCAAAATGGCAATTTGCAGTAGTTACATATTAGAAAAAGGTATATATGTCAAGCAATAGTAGTATATTGATATAGTTACATTTGCTGTGATGGTAGCCTTAACTCGTTAGATGGAGATCACTGCCTCCTGATTTCCTTCTATTAATCACAGGACAGAAACAAATAGGAATGGGCAACTCTAAAAGAGAATTGGTATATGTGTGAGTGGGGAGGAATCAAGGCTTAAATCAATTTTCCAAGTTTTAATTTCATTACAGAACGCTGAATTAAAATTTCACTTTGAATTCTTTTCAGATTGACCAGTTATAGGTGCAGCTGGCCTTAGATGTTTTATAAAAGGCACAGTGTATGATAGATTATAATACAAAAAATTATATAGTCTTTTATACTTTCTAATTTATATTATATCATAATTTAAAGTGTTTATCTGTCAATTTGCCTGTTTGTTATGCTATACAAACCCAGATGCTTGGTTATAGAGTAACCAATCTTGGTATATTAATTAATGGTACAAAAATAACTAATTAGGTTTTGGAGTTGATCCATCAGCAATTTGGATTTTTGTTTTCTAAATTTCTTTTCATTTTGTTTAGTTTTGCTTCAGAATGCACCTTTCTTTAATCAGTTTTGACCAAACTAGAAATTTACACTTAGGTTGGCATTTCATACAGGTTTGGGACTGCTTGGTAAAAATCTGACTTTTCTCAGGAAAGTTTAGATCTATTTTGTGTGGAAATTGGCATGAAACAATTGTTAATGTCTATAAGACTACCAGACAAACTTTTGTGTCATTTAAACCATAAGTGACATCTTCAGCATCAACCTGAGCAATTCTGAATAAATATCCTAGTGCTTAATATCCCTGCCTTAAAACTCTTCCACTATAACTCATTTTCAATATTTGTAAAAAAAATAAAATTTGAAAACATGCACAACTGTAAAAGTCAGTGAGCAAAATAATTTGACCAAAGATAAGTTTAATTTTTATTTTTCGCAAGGGCCTCAGTAATAATGAATCAAGATATTCCTGCTGTTGACCAGTGATATCTAGCTGCAAACTCAAAAAATTATTGTGGTTCTTCTGGTTATTGTGAATTGATCATTCTTGTTATTGTGAATTGATCCCATCATAATGTGTAATGTTCCCTAGCTTATGAATCCAGCTGATAAGCCTGGGTGAACATTCTCTTTTATTATTATGAGATAACAATATGATTTTTTTCTCATTTTTTTGTATATGTTTGATACCAAAGTGTATGTCTTTCAAACATGGTGTGCATAATATGGTGTGTGGCAGGGTCCATCCCATTAATAACAAAAAGCGTACAGTGCAGTTCATTCTTCTCTGATGGCTGAAGGTATCGTATGTGCTTTGTTTACAATAGTATCACAGATGGAAGAAGTAGCTGCAGAAACAGAAGTACTATAAGAGCAGCAGCAGAAATACACGTAGCAGAAGAAAATGGAAAGCATGTTTGTCATGAGCTTTGACATGTTGCTAATACTGTCATGGAGCAGATGGCATAGTCTGACTGCTTAGTCATAACATGAAGGCTGTACAACCACAGAAAATAGAAATTAATTCATAATCAGTCTTGACTCGAATGGCAAAATCAATGAAGTTGATTCCATCAAAATTAAGGTTATGTACACATTCAGGAAATCTATTGGATCAGTATATATGCTTTTAGATGAAAAAAAAATTGAATTTAAA